>NC_141877.1:449880421-450183451 GCF_056163025.1 Triticum urartu
CACTCCGGCACTCCACAACGCACAAGACAAACAAACGAAATGCAGCTTCAAAAAGAGAACAAAGAACAAACGGATGATAAGACCGTAAAAATCCACACGGAGACAGAAAGCGCGCGCCATAAATTTAACTCCACCTCCCTGCAGCGTCGCGTTCAATCCCTGGCGTACGCCCCTGCACACATGCCTCTGCAGTGCCCATGATCAGTAGCTTCCGGGACGCAACGATGCCCTGGCTAGCTGCTACGTACTATACTGCCGCTGCCGCCGCTGCTGCGACCTGCAAACTCTGCGTGCGTCGATCAGTCATCGAGTACATGCGTTGTTTTGGAGAATGGCCGAGGGAGGGTGGCAGTGGCAGGGGAGCCATATGCGCGGCAGGGGGAGGAAACAGTGGCGTGATCGGCATCAGCCAGCCACCATGGCAGGCGTGCGCAGGCAGGCAGGCCGAGCGAGCGAGCGAGAGCTCCCACTGATCGTCGACTCGCTGCGCGCAACAGAGCGACACTGCTTCGCTCGCCTGCCGGGCCGGGGCTGCCGCAGGACCTCTCTCGATCGTGGCGTCGGGCCGTCGACCAGTCTATGCGTTCCGACTTTCTCTGCATGCACCGGCACCGCTCGAGCAGTGGCGCTACTGCGCGAGCTATAGGTAGCGGGCTGCACCTGCACTGACAAGCAGCAAAAGGCTGAATCGATGGCGCCAAATCAAATCCACCTCAAAATTCTTTCCCCGTAGGGTTCACTCCTAGGACTTGCTGTCCAGAAAAATATCGAAGCAAATACAATCCGGCGTAAAAGTGAAACTAGCAGAGTCACCATAAGGCTCCAAGTCGCCATGATTTATTTTGAAGGTTGTGAGTGTTGGTTTGGAACGTGCGTCATTCGCCGACTGCTCGCACGGGAGGAAATTTCACCTCCCTCCTCAACTTCCCGTGCTGGCCGTGGCAATTTTGCCGCCAACTTTTCTCTTCTCCACGGCTATAAGAGCATCTAGTACAGCTGATATGACAAATATGATCCTTTGAACGCTTGCGGACGGCGCCGAACGCGTCTATAGATAATGACCGGGCACTACTCAAATCAACACAACTATATCTAGACATCTCATATTAAATTCTTAAATCCATACAAAAACATGCAAACTTAAAAACCTACGTACTACGTAGCTACTCCTCGCCGAAGATGTCGACAATCTCCGTGCCCGGCTCCGGGTACATGGGCGGCAGCTGCAGCTCCGGCCTCCTCCTCCTCTATCTTCGCGTCGAGTTCGGCGAAGAGCGCGTCGGACGTCGCCTGCTCCTGCCGGAGGAACTGCCGGTTGGCCTCCACATAGGCATCATCCTGGATAGACTACAGGATGGCCCGCTGCTCCACCATCTCCGCGGCTTGGGCGACGGCGAACTCCACCTCTGCCTCCGCCATGGTGACCCCTCCCCCCCCCCCCAGCGGGCTGGCTGCTTCGCCTCATCCTCCTCCGGACCCGCCACCTCCATCGGCTCCGGCAGCGGCTCTCCCTCCTCCTCCAGCTCTGGCGAGTCCGGAGGCAGCCCGATAGCAATTTGGGCGGCATGCCTTGCCTGGATCTCCTCAGCAATCTGCCTCCGGCACTCCGGCGTGAGCATAGTGTACGTGGTGATCAGTCGTCTGACCATGGCAATGCCAGAGAGAGTGGGAGAGCGGGGGAGAGGAACCGGACGGGCTCGGGTGGCGGCGCAGAGAGGAAGGAGGTGGGTGGGATGCCGGCCGGCTTAAATAGCCGACTTTGGCCTGCCGGTCAGTCCGGGCATTTGAGGCGGCCGTCTGGGTCAGATTTTCATGACTGGTCAGTGATCATACAAGACGCCCGAGCGTTTGAGGATGGTTTGGGGCACCCGACTGTAGATGCTCTAAAAGGACAACCTTCACTCCCTTCTTGCTGCCCACAACATCCATTTCCTTTCCCGCTGCTCACAACGTCCACTATCACCTTCGGCGGACTGGTATTGTTCTAAAAGGAGGAGCGGATCGGAGGAGGAGAAGCGTTGGAATAATTACATCAACCATTTTGGTAGACATAAGGATTTTCGCAAGGATTATCGTATGTCTCCTCAAAATGGTTAGCATAATCTATACAATTAGGTGGGAAGAAAACGATAACTCGATGGCGAGATGTGATGTGTGTGGAGTGAAATCGTCGTTGTGCTTGAAACTGTGAGAAGCAAAGAATCCATGTGGAACATGGATTCATGGCCCTCGGAATGGAGTCACCGTCCACGCAATCAGCACCCAAAGCTGAAATTGCCGCTAGAAACGTGTCGCCGCCGCCGAAATCGCCCCCAGAACTGGCATCCCATCGGAATCATCCTCGCCCTTGCTGCCGTGCTTGTAGTCATCCTAGCCCTCACCCTGTGCTCGGGTTAACTGAATGCCGTTGGTGTAACTAATTATATGTGTATTGTAGATTAAGAAAACAAATATGTCCCACTGACAAGTGGGTCCCACGATACGAAGGTGGTTATTATGGAGACTGTGACTTTGCACATCACCTCAACAACCTCCATACCCATATGGAGCGTGCTCCATATGCAAATGGAGACCGCCAACATAGCGACTTTGCTAGAGCTTCTCTAACATCATCTTTATTGCAATGTAAGCTTATTTTATTAATACAAGTCTCCTTTCGACCAAGGCATGCTTAGAGGCACAACAGGAGCTGTACTTAGAGATGACAAATGAAGATTCATTGTTAGAGAGAATTGGTGTGCAGATGTTTTAACAGCAGAAGCCATGGCACTACGATTTGGCATATTACTTGCACAAAAGGCAGGAAGCAACCATATTGTTGTTAACTCCGACAATATGGAAGTAATTGACACAATGAAGAATAGAGGACATTCATCGGGAGCGGCGGCTCCTGTGTTTGATGATTGTTATTTTATGGCTTGTGATTTCCCGTCAATTAGATTTGAACATTGTAATAGAAAGGCAAATAAAGTAGCTCATGAAATTGCTAGATTAGCTAAAAATTTTAAGAGAAGGGATTGGTTCGAGGAACCTATCAATGATATTGTAAATCCTATAGACGATGTACCATTATTTCTAATAAATAAAGAGGATGTTTTACTTAAAAAAAAGTCTCCTTAGTTTTTTTAACCATGCAAGAGGCATGCATGTGTTATATAAAAGATTCAGTTGTTCAGCTATTTATGAGGAGTGCGCTTTTATTTGTCGTAATTTTGCTTCAGTTAGTTTTCAACACTGCCCTAGGGAAGCCAATATGGCGGCTGATATGTTGGCTACTATGTCGGAGGACTCGCGAACCATTGTATGGCAGTCCGAGCCTCCGGGTTTTTTGTTAGACATTTTGTCAGAAGATGTAGCCTTTTTTGCTCATGAAATATAAACCGCCATGATGGCATTTCCCTCAAAAAACCTTTTTCTGTTTTAAAGCTAAGTAAAATTGTTCTTAAACTTTGCTAACTAGCGTTTTTATTTTCTAATGTTGTAATAACAGTTTTCTCCAATGTACTTTCCTACTTTATTTTGAATGTTTCTACTGCATTATGTGCATGTACTTTCCTCTCTTTTTTAACGTTTCTGTTGCATTATGTGCATCTTCACTTTTGCTGGCTAAGAAACTTATAAACATGTACTGAATGTCAAGTAACTCCTGGGTTTTGTGATTAGAACATCAGCATTAGGGGAGAGGGGCGGACACTACCCATTTTTTTGAATAAACAACGCTTTTAATTGCTTATAAAGTACTAGTAAGGAAATATAAACAGTACACAACCGGCCGGCATCTACACGATTGGGATACACAAAACCAATATCAACGCACATACATCAAGGATCACGCTGGTAAAGGGCAAAGATATACAAGATGGCTAAACGGATTGAATGAAAAACAAAAAGAAAGAGAGAAAAGGTAGAGCCTGTTGTTTTTTTTTAGACAAAAACCGCCGGCATTGCCTCGCGGTGGCCGGCGATGGCGTCGATCCTCGTTTTCCTCGGCACCTCGCTGGAATCGGCAGGAGGAAGGGTTTGGGGAATGTTGAGGTCATCACCTCAGCACAAGCCAGACACACGTTTATACGGGTGGTGCCAAGGAAACCATGCCAAAGCCGAAGTTACATTCGTTGCCCCGATCATGGCACGTAGAACGAGGTTTCGGCTCCCCCCTTTTCTCTTCACGAGCCGAGATCAACAAATTCCAACACTGGAAAGTCGAGACTTTCTCCGTATGCTCTTTCCCACGAGGCCATGATGAGCTTTCCGGCGACGAGGCAGTAGTACGACCCACTCCGACTCCGACCAAATCATGGCCTAATCACACGCAAATCCGCAACCTTCCAAGCCCTCCCATCAATCAAAAATCATCCTATATAGCACCCTCGCCACCGGCTCACCGCAACACGCCTCCCCCAGTCCCACTCCGTTTCCCGAGCACACACGCAGCATCATTCACTCACTCACAGGAGCGCTGGCTGGCTAGCTAGCTCCCTTCGCTTCACGTGTCCGTCTCCATCCCCGGCCACCAACCGTCGCCAACTTGCCATGGAGAAGACCTAGCCAGCTCGCGCCCTTTGGTCACTGGGAGTTGGGGGAGAGATCCACCGGAGGTAGACAAGGCATGGCATTGGAGGCCGCGGTGCTCTCCCGCGCTGCTGCTGGTCTCTTCGGTCGCTGCGCCATGGCGGGGGCGGGGGCGGGGGGAGCTTGGAATGGTCTGTTCGGCGGCGGCGAAGGGCTGGCGGGCTTGGACGGCGGGGACTGGGACGCCGCCGTCGCGGCGGCGTGCTCGTCGATGCTGCTGCCTCAAGCTGCGTTCCAGGAGCTGGACATCTCCGCCGTCGCCGCCACTGCCGCTCCGCAGGAGGAGTCCGGAGGTCGCGGCGAGATGAGCGCGGCCGGCGTGGGTCAGGATGATGCTGCGCCCGTGGCGGCGGCGGCGACGGGGCGGAGGAAGCGGCGGCGGACGAGGATGGCCAAGAACTCGGAGGAGGTGGAGAGCCAGCGGATGACCCACATTGCCGTCGAGCGCAACCGCCGCAAGCAGATGAACGAGTACCTCGCCGCGCTCCGCTCCCTCATGCCGCCCTCCTACGCGCAAAGGGTACGTTAACAGCCGCCATTGACCTCCTCGACCCCTTTCCTCGGTTGTTTAAGGAGTAGTTGACACTGAAGTGTATGCTATTGCTGCGTACTACGTAGGGTGATCAGGCGTCCATCGTCGGAGGTGCGATCAACTTCGTCAAGGAGCTGGAGCAGTTGCTCCAGACGCTGGAGACGCACAGGCAGGCCCGGGAACGCGCGGCCGCCGTCGACGGCGGGGAAGCGCCGCCACCGCCGTTCGCCAACTTCTTCACCTTCCCGCAGTACTCGATGAGCGCCACCCCGGCACCGGCACCAGCACCTCCGGCGAACAACGACGAGGGCGCCGACGGCTGCGCCGAGGCGGAGGCGTCGGGATCAAAGCCGTCGGCGGTGGCGGACGTGGAGGTGACGATGGTGGAGAGCCACGCGAACCTGCGGATGCTGTCCCGGCGGCGGCCGAGGCAGCTGCTGCGGCTGCTGGTGGGGCTGCAGGGCCACCGGCTCACGGTGCTGCACCTCAACATGAGCAGCGCCGGCCACATGGTGCTCTACTCGCTCAGCCTCAAGGTACGTTACGTAGCACGCCTAGCTACACGTTCTGCCCGTACAAGTAAACAACTCCGGCTTTTGTGATATGCATGCATATGGCCCTCAGTCCAAGGGGGTTTACGGCAGCAGTGCCTCTATATCTGGTTAGCAATATCATACCGCTTCAGCCTGAAACAAGCTGGTGCCTAGGTTTCCGTGCTTTTTGTATTTTGCGTTGTCCTCGACAGCAAACGCCTCCAAATTCTCCCAGCTGTTTACTCTAATGGACCTCAGCAAACCTAGCTAAAACGTCCGGCGTGTTTCCAGTTGGAATCGCTGTCTTAGTAGTAACTTAAATTACTGATGAGATCGTACGATGTGAGTCGGGGTTATAACCCTAGGCCTAGTAACAATAGCCTTTGTGATTCCTTCCTAAAAAAAATACAAAATCACTGAAGTGCATCATTCAAGCTAATTTAGCCCTAGGCGTAATCTGATGCTGGAAATATTTGCAGGTGGAGGACGATTGCCAACTTACCTCCGTGGACGAGATCGCCACCGCGGCCCATCAGATCGTCGAAAAGATCCAGGAAGAGCAAGAGCTTACTGCGGCGGCTTAGGGCAGCATCTCACCTCACATTATGCAATGCGCAACATTAGTTTATTCTAGCAAGTTAGGCGACTCGTGTGCAAACCAATAAAGTCCATCTCTGCAATGCAATGCTTAGTGCTGAATCCATGGATGAAAAATAATGAATTTGTTCATAATGTGCATCGGTAGAGATGTTCCATGTAGAGTAGCTAGGCATGTGTTGCTTCTTCTGTTCAAAATGGGGGGCATGCAATATTGCAATGCAATGCAATGCTTCCAAACCGCTTGAAAGTTGAAGGCAGAGAACAATTCCATGCATGGCAGACATGACATATGGCATTCCCTGTGGCCTACCGTGCTCCATAGGATCGGGCACTGTTGTCCGCTGCTGTTCCTCAACCTCCTCGGTGCATCCTGTTCCCCCCGTGAAGCGCCATTCCCTGCCAAAACACCAACAGACACCATCTCCCTTTTAGTTCCAAACGAGTAGCACGATTGATTACATCCTTAATCGGTTATACTCCTGGATACTGGAGTAGTCTAGGAGTATTTTTCATGTCTTCAGCGTGCCATAGTAATGACAAGTCCGTTTCTGTAAAGAAGGCAGAGCCTTTTAGAGAAAGCAGCGTAGCACAGGGACACGAACACAGGCCAGGCAGGCATGCAGTACTGCAAAGCCAATCGATGGATGCCAAGACAAGCAGAAGAGAGGAGCTCCAAAACGCAGGACGCTTTACCTGTGCCGTGTCGTCCCATTGACCCAGGGAAAAAGATTCTAGAACAGGGCGCTTTACCGGAATAGCCTTTTACCATTTCCATGTAAGCATGATTGACCGAATAGTGGAGCGGGGGCTGCAGAGGCCGCCCCGTTTCTGCGAACAGCGATGCTCCGCACCCGGCCGATTCGACCGACGGGACAAAGCACATGCGCAGCTTTGCTCCCATGCAGCGTGTCGCGTTCCGGCCCCGAGATGTTCTGCTCCAATCGATGTAAACTCCGTCCAGGTAAAAGGGTGGCGTCTCCGTCTCGCCTGGGAGTAAAAAAATGTAGAAAGACAGCAGCTTCAGTGGTGACACCGTCCGTCCAAAGGTTTGAGTCAGGGAAAAAGATGTGCGACTGATATGAGGAGTGGTATTATTATTTACTGTGCGTGTTTCCTGGGGGGAAATAGTGGATGGATCATCATGGATATGCATCATCAGTGTATGCGTACACGTGTATGCCCAAGCATGTGACTATATGAGTGCCCGTGAAACTGACAGATCCGTGTGACAAGGGGGGCAACAGGGTAGTATATTCGTACGAATTCACCGACGATATATTATGAATTGTTCGTATGCTTAGAGGCCGCTTGTAGCAATAGCCAACAGGGACAAAAAAAGTAGAGCATCATGGCTTGAAACATGCCAAAACAGGTTGTACGCCAGGACAAAAATCGCTCTTAATTAACCAGTCTCAAAAGCAGACATGACATGCAGGATTCCTGTTAATTATTCATTGGTTAGTGGAACAACCATAGCTTAATGCAGTAGTGAATGTGGAGAACCAATCTCAACAGCCATGGCATAGATCACATCTTTGCAAGAGCTATAGTAAAAAGGAGCTAGAGATGGTGTGGACCTGTTCCAGGGCCTCATAACCTTAGTGTTCTCAGTTATGTGCTTAACCTTGATAGAACCTGTAACGCGGTATCAGGAAAATCATAATCAACTGTGAATTTAATAATACGCAGATTATAAATTCCCAATATGGTCATCTGACATAATACTTCCTGACTGACCAAATTTAGGACCACCTGTAAGTAGCAGCCTGTGACAGTTTAGCAAAGCAGTCCCAGTACAGCATACGGCTTTCTTTTCAAACTGACCACTCATAAGATAAATATGCAAGGGTTTTACTTCTAAAAACCATTGGAAAAACAGCTACATGTAATGATGTCTTCAGGCTGTTGGAAACTTCTCATAAATAATTACCAGTTAACCAACACTTCTAAGCTCACAACATCATCACTAGAGCCCCTAATCAAAACAAGAATGATCGTGGTTTACCTTAAGACATAGGATGAGATATGCTTCACTTGCATATTCCACCACTCCATTAATCTTTGAGAATAAACTCAAGCCTGAAAGGAATCACTAGAGGAAGCAAAGGCCGTGTTCACAAATCACAGAAGGATACACAGCAACAACAGCTTCCGTGCCTTTGCCTCTATCAGATCTACTGTGTACTGAGTTATACACGCATGGAAACCTTGTTATCTCAACTTCCATGTAATGAAAAGGGATCATACATGTGAAAACATGTTGGAAGAGAAAGGTAAGAATACTAATGGAATTAAAAACATGAAATATAAGTTACAAGTACAAACCATGCCAACCGAATTGTACACATGTTACAGTTTAAAAGTGCATATGTTACCATCAACCAAGGTGTAGCCTGTGGACAACTGGAGATCAGCAGCTGCGACCCCCATCAAATAAAAGCAAACAACAAATAGACAACTTAACAGATACGCAATTTCATCTGTCTCGGCTCTTAATAAATAATTCCACTTGAAGAAAGAGACTAGGTATAGGAAAAGGGGAGACAATGATGGAGAAAGAGGGTGAATAAGGGGGCATAAAGTAAAGCATAAGCAGAGTTTTTCAGAAGTTGCCAATGGGAACAAAAGATGAACCGGCAGCAGCATCACAAAAAAAGACAACTTAAAATCTAAAATCCACTGTCGGTTGGTGTGATATTTTATCATGCAAGACAACTTCCTCTGTGCTTTAGCTCCAGAACAAACAACAATGATGTGCTTTGCTACGTCTATCAAGAAAGGAATTTTTAGGTACATGAATGGTGAATCATAACTCTAAAATTTAGCACTGAAGCTTCAGTATAATGAGATCTAATAGTAAACGAAGCACATGGTAAAATCTCAAATGTTGTAGTTTTCTTTTTACAAAATATCCTTAGATGTTTGATGACCAGAGCTTAGCATGCTTTCTCAAACAACATGTATGAATGTTTTTTTTTGCAGGGTAACATGTATGATTGTTGAGGTACAGCACCACTCCCGCTGCATCCTATGCGACCAGGAGCCGGAAACGATGAAGCACCTGCTGGTCACATGCCCCTTCTCGCGGCAAATTTGGCACGATGCCTTCACTTGGCTACACCTGACCTGTCGGCGGCCCGACCCGGTCCAGG
Organism: Triticum urartu; assembly: GCF_056163025.1. NCBI lineage: Eukaryota > Viridiplantae > Streptophyta > Magnoliopsida > Poales > Poaceae > Triticum > Triticum urartu. The sequence continues at coordinate 449,889,811 of NC_141877.1, forward strand.
ACAGCTGCTTCAAGGACTGGTGGCGGCACGCCAAGCAAGCCACGCCACAACGAATGCGGAAAGGGCTTGCATCGGCGATCCACTTGACGGCCTGGATGATCTGGAAGGAACGGAACGCCTGCGTGTTCGACGGCGCGCAACCCTCCGCTACCCAGCTCATGGCAAGAATTAAAGATGAGGCGACGCTCTGGGTCAGGGCAGGCGCCACCGGCCTGGGACTGATCCTCCCGAGGACCTGGGACGTCCACTAATTTCTTACACTATGTCCCTGTAATTCTCCTGCTCGGAGAACTGTACTGCTAAACTCTCTTTCTGTTCAATGAAATGAAACGCAAAATCTTTGCGTTTTCTCGAAGAAAAAAATGTGTAATTTCGAGAAGATAATTATGAATTCTTGAGTTCTATATAACCGATAAAGTTACTGATACTTAGGTGAACAGATGGCCATTTTATTTCACAATTGATATTCACGAGTTCTCTGGTGTAAATGTGCAATATAGCTTGGAGAGCAAAGACATAGAAAAGACTTTTGATGCAGCAGCCTCATGCTTTGTCATAATCAAGATGATACTAAATATATTTTACCTACCAAATTCAAGAAAAAATTACTCCCTCCAATCCAAATTAATTGACGCAGCTTTAGTACAACTTTAATTAATTTGGATCGAAGGGAGTAGCATGTTTTCAACTCGTTTAAGCATGTGGAAACTTGTTCCTTACTGTGCACCTACCATATAATGCGATGACCAGTAGGCCTGGCGGAGGCAGGAACTATTTTAAGGTGTGGCGGAGGTACCTATTATATGCAACTCAGCTCAAATCTTCAAAGATGTACTATATATACTATATATACTAGGTATACATGGCAAATTAAAGGTACTTCACAAGCCATACCTTGCCAGATTGCTGGCTACGCCACTTCAACAGGAGAGAGATTACTGCTAGGAAAAAGAGCATAGATATAGAAAAAAAACACGCACCTAGCACCTTCATCGGCACAAAAATGGTTGTAATAAAAAAAACAGAAATTGGAGGTCATGTTATGTTTGCTTATTTCCATATTTATTCCAGAAACCATTAAAAACTTGATAACAGAGTAGGGATTGTCCCTGGTAGTTGAAGCAGGGCATGGCCGCATGGGACTAGTTTAATTAGCATTTTCCGTTATTAGGATTGTTTAGAGAAAATGGGACACATGAGTTGGCTGTAACGGAAAAATAAATGGCACAAGTACAAAATTTAGTTCAGCCAAGGAAATGAAACCATCAAGTTCAATTATAGCTTACAGTAATTCTAGTCAATGGTTTTGTCCATTCATTACTTTCTGAATTATTTTTCCATACCTTAGCAAAATATGAATTTAATAGCAACTAAATTCGAGTTTTAATCAAAGTAACATTGAATGGCACATACCCAACTAGTCATAAACTAAAAAGACTAAACCATGGCCAATCTTAGGGATGCTTACTATTAGGTGCCCAAGGGGGTCTTCAGATGAGGTGGACTGCATAGATATTTTTTGTTAGTTGTTACTTAGTTCTAATTTGGATTAAATCAACCCTATCCAAAAAGGCCCTAAATGTTTTAATAGTATCCAATATGCATTATGTTACCATGTACATGAACTTTGTAAACTATAGAGAAGTTTTCACATGTTCAAAGAAATACCAACACAAAAGAGAAGTGATGTATCTCAATCTGGTGAATCTTTCCTCCTTAACCACAGGAGCACACAACAGTACTCCTTCCGTCCCCACATAGGTGGCACAAAACTGAGTCAAAAACTCAATGCTTTCTAAGTTTGATCAAGCATATATACAAAAATATGAAGATAAAAAATACCAAATCAATATCAATATATCCACCGTTAGATATATCTTCATAATGTATCTATTCAATATTGTAGTTGTTAATAGTTTCCTCTATATATTTGGTCAAACTTAGAAATAGGTGACTTTTTAACTGAAAATATAGTATATGCCATCTATTTAGGGCTGGAGGGAGTATTGCATTTTCAAATTCATGTATATGCTGCCAACGGAAGTAGTTCACACGGAAACAACCATATGATAGATAAGCCTACAGCCTAATGAATGTCCAAATGCTTTATTACTATAGTGCAAGTTCTTATATGATACAAGCTCGATGATATACATTGTGCCATGACAAGCACATGCCTACCAATATCATCAGCAAGTGTTGGTCCCCTCCCCCCACCTATCCAACCATCAGCAGGTGTTGGTCTCCACAAGCTACAGTTTCTTGATTTTATTAGATTAGCACCATCCCCTTTTGGAAATAATAAAACATTGGCATAGTCTTATTTTATACAAGCTCAATCATCTCCACTGTTCCATGCTGAACACATGCCTACCAATAGCATCGGCAAGTGTTGCTTCCCCAAACTACAGATTGTTGATCCCCGCAAAGCATCAGCAAGTGTTGGTCTACCCAAACTACAGATTGTTGATTTTATTACATTCGCACCATCCCCTTTTGGAAATAATAAACATGGACGTAGTTCTTATTTTATACGAGCTCGGCCATCTCCACTGTTACATGCTGAACATATGCCTACCAATAGCATCAGCAAGGGTTGCTTCCCCAAACTACAGATTATTGACCCCCCCCCCCCCAAAGGCCCGCATCAGCAGGTGTTGGTCTCCCCAAACTACCGACTCTTGACTATTACATTTGCAGCATCCCCTTTTGGAAATAAAAAACATGGTCGTAAGCAATAGGACAAAATGTTGCAATAGTATTCAATACACATTATATTTGAAATGCATATAGACTTCATAAACTGTACGGAGGTTTTCACAAGTTCAAAGAAATACCAACATGTCTTTTTTTAGCTTTTATGCTCTTGGCTAGCACAGGATTTTGGTTCCCTTGCTTTGGAGGTTTCGCCTTGTAAGCTTTTCCAATTTCTTGGTGTTCTTCTAGTAAAAAAAAAACAATCACACTTCCTGGCACGTGTTTGAGCAAAAAACAAGCAATATCAACACATAAAAGTGAAAGGGCTGACAAGAGAAATTAGGTACCTCAATCTGGTGCACCTTCCCTCCTTAACCACAGGAGGAAACAACAGCATTGTGTTTTCAAGTTCATGCATATCCTGCCAACAAGAAGAACTCGCACACAAAAGCTGGTATACATTAATTCACTAGACATCCAAATAACAATGATGCAAAGTACTCCCTCTGTATCAGTGTCCAAAAACGTCTTATATTTTGACACGGAGGGAGTAGTTGTTATTTCTTAAGATACTCAGTTACTAGTGCAAGGTCTTATTTGGTATGTGCTCAATGATATCCACTGTTACAGACTGAATAAGGTCAGCCCCTCCTCCCCAAAGGACAAATTCTTACATTTGCACAACCCCCTTATGGAAACAATAAACATTGAAGCAGGCACTGGTCCACTCTTTGCAAGGTTGCTACATAAATATTACATGAAGAAGCCAACCTTCAGCTTCTTCCCCAAAATTCACTTGACCATAGCTTGAAGTTGACATTGTAATAAAGGAAACTTGGGCATGCAAGTTAACACGAGCACATCCACTCAAGAAATACTTATCACGCAATAATTACTCTGGTCAACTCACAGATTTCAGATGAGAATGAGATTTTCTCTCCGAGCCACTGCAGCTATCCGGTATAAATAATACCAAATCAAATATCAATATATCCACCGTCAGATATTACATAGTTTTTTTTTGAGGAATCATAGTGTATTTATTAAATATTGTAGTTATTAATAGTTTATTCCATATATTTGGTCAAACTTAGAAATAGTTAACTTTTAACTGAATTTATAAGCCATCTATTTAGAGATGGAGGGAGTATTGCATTTTCGAGTCCATGTATATGCTGCCACAAAAGTAGTTCACACCGAAACAACCATATGATAAATAAGCCTACAGCCTACCGAATGTCCAAATGTTTAATTACTAGTGCAGGTTCTTGTATGATACGAGCTCGGTGATCTACATTGTTCCATGCCAAGCACATGCCTACCAATATCATCAGCAAGTGTTGGTCCCCCCTTATCCAACCGTCAGCAGGTGTTAGCCTCCATAATGTATCTATTCAATGTTTTATTACATTAGCACCGTCCCCTTTTGGAAACAATAAAACATTGGCGTGATCTTATTTTATACAAGCTCGATCATCTCCACTGTTCCATGCTGAACACTGCCTATTTATAGCATCAGCAAGTGTTGGTCCCCAAATTACAGATTGTTGATCCCCCCAAAGCATCAGCAAGTGCTAGTCTCCCGAAACTACAGATTCTTGATTTTGTTACATTCGCACCATCCCCTTTTGGAAATAATAAACATGGACGTAGTTCTTATTTTATACGAGCTCGATCATCTCCACTGTTCCATGCTGAATACATGCCTACCAAAAGCATCACCAAGGGTTGCTTCCCTAAACCACAAAGTAATGTATTCAAGGTATTTCTTGCCATTTCAGTAGCATCAGCAACGGCTGCTTCATATGGTTTCCTCTTGCAGTCTACTAATAGCATAAACATGATAACTGTTCTTCTAATAAATAATTTCACACCTTTTGGCACGTGTTCGAGCAAAAAACAAGTAATACCAACACATAAAAGAGAAAGGGCTGACAAGAGAAATCAGGTACCTCATTCTGGTGCACCTTCCTCCTTGACCACAGGAGCAAACAACAGCATTGTGTTTTCAAGTTCACGCATATCCTGCCAACAACAAGAACTCGCACAGAAAGCTGGTATTACATTGGTTCACTAGACATCCAAATAACAATGATGCAAAGTAGTTGTTATTTCTTAAGATATTCAGTTACTAGTGCAAAGTCTTATTTGGTATGTGCTCAGTGATATCCACTGTTACAGACTGAATAAGGGCAGCCCCTCCTCCCCAAAGGACAGATTCTTACATTTGCACCACCCCCTTCTAGAAACAATATACATTGAAGCAGGCAGTGGTCCACTCTTTGCAAGATTGCAACATAAATATTACATGAACAAGCCAACCTTCAGCTTCTTCCCCAAAATTCACTTAACCAGAGCTTGATGTTGACATTGTGGTAAAGGAAACTTGGGCATGCAAGTTAACATGAGCACATCCACTCAAGAAATACTTATCACGCGATAATTACTCTGGTCAACTCACAGATTTCAGAATTCAGATGAGATTTTCTCTCCGAGCCAGTGCTATCCCGTGTAAACTCTCTATTAACAGACACTGATACACTACCAGCTCCCGGCTTTGCTGAGGCTGTATCCTCTTGACAGTAACATTACACCAACTCACAGTGGCAGCACGTTGCCAGTGGAGCGCCCATTCCGTGAGAAGAACAATCCCCGACCACTGCTTGACATGGACCTGCCAATCTTGAACCCGCCTGTTTGACAAGAGGATGAAGATGTCCCTGCTGCCTCCTTTTCCTTCGCCCTGAAGATGCTCATCTGTCGACCACTCGGCAATTTGCGATTAGCCTGCAGAGCACCACCCTGACCTTCAGGCACAACCACAAGGAACAGCGGCGAGTCCATGGAGGCTGAGCGCCGTATTGGCTTGGGCGTCGCAGTTCCATTCTCCTCTGCTACAACTTGGGTGTCCTCACTTTGAGTGTCCGACGAGGCATCGGAATCCTCAGAACCCTCGGGCAGTGATTCCGACGGGGACATTTCGTCAAACACCTGGTGCTCTTCCACTTGGCGGCCCTCTGCCTCGGCATCAGTCGCCGCAGCCGGGAGGCTGGATGGCACGACGACGACGGAACGGCAAATCGGACAGCTGACGTGGGCGCGGAGCCAGGTGTCGATGCAGGGCGCGTGGAACGGGTGCGAGCAGCGCGGGAGGAGGCGGACGAGCTCGCCGTCGCTGAACTCACCGAGGCACACCGCGCAGTCCCCGCCGGCCCCCACGCCGCGGTACTCCTTGGTGGCTATGGACGCGATGGTGGCCTCGTCGAGCCCCACCGTGCGGATGTACCAGACGTGGTGCACCACCCCTCCGCCTCCGCCTCCCTCCTCGTCCCCTCCATCGCCGAACCCCTCGCCGTGTGGCAGCTGGGCGGCGGCCGCCCGGCGGCGGCGGCGCAGGGCGCGGCGGCGGCGGTAGAGGAGGAGCGTGGCGAGCCCGAGCGAGAGGAAGAGGAAGGCGGAGAGGAGGGAGACGGTGAGGAGGAGGCGTACGGGCAGGCGGCGGTCGACGGCGGCCGGGGCGAGCGGGAGCGGCGGCGGCGGGGGCGCGGCGTAGTCGGGGCAGTCGAGGCCGGGGCAGAGCGGGAGGCACTCGTACGCGCTGTCCGTGCAGTTGAGCGTGACGACGCCCGGGAGCGGGGGGCTCCACGACGTGTGGGGGGACATGGCTAGGCTAGGCTACCGCGGAGCGCGGATCGATCGGGGGCTGCGGCGGCTGCTGCTGCTGCGCGGGATCGGCGGCGCGCATCGGCGGGGCGGGGGAGATGAATGGAATGGCCCGCGTGCGCGGGCGGGCGGGCAGTGGTGTGTGTGGAGATGGAGACGTGGAGTGGATTGGTCGTCGTTGGGTTTGGTGAAGTTTGGCACCGGTTCAACTTGGGGTGGAGCTGGAGAGCACAGACAGCGAGTGGGAACACTTGGAACGCACAGAGACAAAGCGGTGTCTGTCGCTGACAGGTGGGTCGTGGAGACCGACAGAGTGATCCTGGCCCACGTGCCGGTGTGGTGGGTGATCTTGTCGCCGCGGTCCTTTTGTGCGCGTATCGCAGCACTGGGGTTGGAATTGGTGTACGCAAAGTCAAGAACGGTTGTAAAATAAGTGGAAGAAATACTCGGTCGTGCATGTACGTCTGGACTCCATGCTCTCCGATAATCGTAGCACGTCACAGCTTCCTGGCGCGGTATCCTAACCGTCTATTCGTGACCCAACGGCCGAGATTTCGCGGCGAGAGAGGCGAATGGATTTGCTTATATCCGGGTGCGGGCTTCACCGTGTATTGCTGGTTCCCAACGGAGAAGATCACTGCTATGTTTATTGTGGCAAGATACTAAATACAAACATGGGGCAATTTTGTAAGACTGCTCATAGGGAGAAGTAACATAGAGTAGTAATTTGCCGATGTTACTAGTCTAGGTTACTACCTCTATATTGGATAGTAACATATGAGTGGTATCATGAAAGAGTTCATTTATTAGACTGCTCACAGTGGGGAGTAACATAGAGTAGTAACCTGTCGATGTTACCAGTCTATGTTACTACCTCCATAGTGGGTAGTAACATATTAGTGGTACTCCCTCACAGTTAAATTTACGTGCATTTCCACAATAAACAAGGTTTAGGGCACATTGCATTTATTTCTAGTAGCTAATTAGTACTCCGATATAAATTTTTATATGCATGCGTAGTGTGAATGCTATTTTTTAGCACATCTCACAACCAATAGATAACCACCTAGGTCCCAGAGAATTTCCAAACGCGCTTTCTAAACCGTGACTGAGGGAGTATCATGAAAGAGTTTATTTATTAGGCTATAGACTCATTATGTCTTGAAATGTGTGATGTTACAGTAACTATCTAGGTTACCACAAACCCCTCTCTCCTTATTAATTAGCTGCCACATAAGCAATCTTGTATTGAAATGTGTGATGTTACTAGTTAAGTTACTCTTAGAAGGTGTTTGGATACTCTCTAGTCATGTGACTAGTAGTAGTCAGACTAAAAGTTTTTAGTCAGGCCCTGTTTGGAAGGTGACTACTACTAGTCAGCATTAAATGTCTCAGTATTAAATTCTTCTCTCTCCCTTCCATTTCTCTCTCTTCTCTCCCTTGTGCAACAGCAACTACCGCTATACTCCCGCGCAAGGAAGGAAAGCAGCAAAGTCCTGTTCCTTTTCTTCCTCACGCCGGCAGCTCTCAATACCTTTTTTTCTCTCCTCACGCAAGCAACACAAGCACCAGACTATCCCTCACGAAATTGTCCCATAAGGAAATCAAAACTGTCCACACATAAGAAAACTAAAATTGTCCCATAACGTTACATGTTGGAAACGAAATAAATAACATCAGAAATTTCTCAACGCCTGTTGAACAAACCATCAGCAACCGTATCTCTCACTCGATTCATATCCACTGAATCTAGCTCCATTTCTTCACCCCTAGTGTTACGACGCCTCCTCCTCCTTGTTTCCTCAAGGAGAGGTTGATAACTCTCATCATTGTCACACCTATCGAATTCCTTGTCCGCCAAATGACTTTCACGAATAAAATTGTGCAAGGCCATGCATGCCACAATAATTTTTGTTTGCTTGCGTAGAGGATAACTTGGTACTTCGAAAAGAATCCTCCACTTATTTTTCAAGACTCCAAAATAACGCTCAATGACATTGCGTAGTCTAGAATGAGTATAATTGAAGTGCTCCTTTCTACTTTCTACTTTCCACTTAACAAGCTGTAGTTTCTACTTTCTACTTTCCACTTAACATACATTCATTCAAGCAAACACAACAATTGGACAAATATTGTACCTGGATATGCTGGTTCAGCATGCTGTCGTCTTCCTCTGCCTGAACATCTTCTTCAGCTGGTTCATCTTCTTCCTCAACATCTTCTACCATGATCGGTGCTGCCTGCCGCTGCCTGCTGCTGCCTGAGCGACTTGAACCAGCACCACCTCGTCCCGACGTCGCGACGACCTGCTTGGCACGACGATCTGGGGCCCTCACTGGGGGGAGACCTTGGCGAGGTGGACGACCCTGCCGCTGCGCCACGCCATCCGATCTGGTCCGCTGGAGGGGCACACCATGGCCGGCCGCACTCCCGGGATGAAAAAGGTGCGTGTACATGCCCATGTTGGGGTAGGAGGCGGCAACGGCGGAGTTGCCGTTGAGGTCGATGTTCTCCAACCCGATGGGAGTGCGGAGCCCCCCGGCCACCGAGCCGCGGCCAAGCCCCCCTGCCACCGAGCCGCGCTCGAGCCCCCCTGCCACCAAGCCGCGGCCGGCGGATCCCCGGAGATGAGGGGGCGTCATCCCCCACCTGTCCTCGTCGATGTGGTGCACCGCAGCACCGGAAGACGCCGTCTGCGAGAAGAAATCGAAGGGGAGTTCGCCATCGCCGTCCATGGTACGGACGCGGGAGCGCGGCGCGGCGGAGTGCTGCGGGCGCGACGCGGCGGAGCGCTGCGGGCACGGCGGGAGTACGGACGCGGGAGCGGCGCGGCGGAGTGCGGCGGCGGCGGTGGAAAGGGAAGCGGCGGAGTGGAAAGGGGAGCGGCTGCCCCCTGCCTGCGTGCGAAGGGGATGGGGCGGCAGATGCGTCGCCCGCAACAGGATGGGCCCGCCAATTAATTAGAGGAGAGACTTTAGTCACTTTTAGTTAGGGGTGGGGTGACTAGGGACTAAACTAGTTTTAGTCACCCATTAGTCAGGGGTGTTTGGAGGTTTACTGACTAAAAGTGACTACTACTAGTCTCTAGTCTCTAGTCACTAGTGATCCAAACACCCTCTTATTGTGACTAGTCTTGGGCTATAGACTCATTATGCTTTGAAATGTGTGATGTTACAGTAACTAGCTAAGTTACCACAAACCCCTCTCTCCTCATTAATTAGCTGCCACATAAGCAATCTTATATTGAAATGTGTGATGTTACTACTCCCTCCTTCCATCTATATAGGGCCTAATGCGTTTTTCAAGACATCCTTTGATTATTAACAAGATTAATAATACATGACATGCATAATGTGAAAATTATATCATTGAAAACTCCTTTCACGTACGAATTTGACAATGTGCTTTGTGTAAGTTGCATGTCATATATTATTGCTCTAACATTTGGTCAAAGTTAGCCTCGAAAAACGTATTAGTCCCTATATAGATGGAAGGAGGGAGTAGTTAAGTTACTCCCATTGTGACTAGTCTAAGGCTAGCTTAGGTAGTAATTTAACACATCCCAAGACATCTCCAATGGTTGTAAAATAGTTATTGATAGACTTTGCCACATACTAGGATTTTTGATAATGTGTCATACAATAAACAAGGGAAGAACGGAAGGTTGTACTATATAGTAATATAGTCTAGGGATATGTGTATGTTACTAGTATATGTTACTCCATTGTGGCTAGTCTAAGTCCCAGTCAAGTACTTCGTTAAGTTTTAGTCGATATTATATCTATGAGATCTTACATTGAGATCTGTTAAAAAAAATCAGTGTTTTCTTTTTCTCTCTTGTATGTAATGTCACTTGACAGACTTGGTTAAATTTTAGTCGACTGAGACGTAGACACACCCTTACGAGAAAATAGTCTTCTCGTAAAAGTTGGTGAGCTGAAGTTTCAGGAGACGAGCGCCACGAGCAACCACACCGCCACATCTCCACCTCATCCCCGCTCCGGCTAGTTGACGCGCAGCTCCGCTCCCCTGCTCGCGATGATGCGCCGCCCCATCTGACCGCGCCGCCGTACTGATGCCGTGCCACGTCGACAAGGTTCTTGTTGCAATGAGGGAACAATGATCACATGATGAGCATCATACATAGGATGACTCGCGACGCGGACGATCTTTTTAAAATATCAAATGGCCGACGTGTAGCACATTGCACGCCTCATACTTTTTTCTATAATTTGGTCAAATTTGATGAAATTTGACTTCGGATAAAACTTATATGCGGGGAAAAAGAAACGGGGAAAAGTAATTGGTTTCAATTCTCTTCTCTAAAGAACATTCACTAAACGGAAAGAAAAGCACAGTACACTCTTTAGTTTGACATTCACTAAACTTGACAGACTCATTGTTTCACTGATGAAAGGCCAGATGGAAGATCCAGAGGAGCTTCCAATTCATCATCATCTATTCAAACTAAAGAAGAGTATGTTCTCTCTGTTTAGGGTCTCTTTAATTCAAAGGATTTTTATAGGATTTTTAAAGGATTAGAATCCTTAGGAATTTTTTTTATATTAATCGTTTGATTCGTAGGATTGAATCGTGTAGGATTTTTTTTCCTAAGAATTCATTTATACTATATTTTACAGAAATTCTAACATCCACTTCAATCTCTTGAAAGAAACCCTTTGTTTTTCTCATGACACAATCAAACAAATTCAAATTCTATAGGGATCTAATGGACATGTCATTCCAATCCTACGTTTTCTCTATTCCTATGTTTTTTTAATCCTATAAATCAAAGAGGCCCTTAGTTTGTTAGTTCCTCTTTCTTTCCACTGAAGAAGCTGATATCTGGGGGAAAAGCCTTCTTAATCCACAAATTGCCACTTACCTCGTTCCTGTTCAGACTCGCCTCTTCCATTGAAGTATCCGAGTTGGAGCCAGAAACGAACACAGATTAATTCCGATTTCGTAGCGCCATATATACGATCGAAGAAGTGGAATCGCCTGGAGTTTGTGTCCGCCTCCTTATATCTCGGCGGCAGTTCTTCCCACTGGCGATGTCAATGGCGCGGTTAGGAGATAACCGTAAAAGGGGATCCTGTTGCATGCTTCCCGCCGGCAGCTGCAAGCGGCGGGCGACCTCCATCCCGACAAGCGGCTGGGCGTCCCTGCCCTGGGACATCGCCGACCTCATCTCCCTGCGGCTGCTCGCAGAGGACGTGACAGAATACATCAGGTTCCGCGCCGTGTGCTCGCCGTGGCGATCCTCAACGGCCAGCCCACGAGACGCGACCCTGCTGGACAAGCGCTTCAGCCCGCGCGGATGGGTCGCGCTCTGTGACGGCGACGGGGTGCCGGTGACAGCCGCGTGCAAGATCACCTTCTTCCACACATCCACCGGCCAGCGCCTCGCCGTCCGCCTGCCGGAGCTCCACCGCCAAAAGATTGTCGGCATCACCGACGGCCTCATCATCACGCTGGACAAGGACAGCTCCGTGGTGCGCGTGCTCCACCCCTTCACGCGTGTCATCGTCGAGCTCCCTCCCCTCGCCACCATATTCCACACCGAGATCAACAATTTCACATCACTGCTGAGCGCCGCTGTCTGCCGCGCCGACACATCCATCGCCGTTGTGGCATGGTTAACCAGCGCAGAGATGGTTATCTGTGCGCGCCAAGGCCACCCTAGCTGGGTGGTGATCCATCGAGACATCATGCTCCACAACACCCTGCCCTTCCAAGGCCGGCTGTACGGCACCATACCGGCATCAGGGCAGCTCGTTCAGCTCTACCCTCCAAATCCACGTGGGGCAGTTGTCGCTCATGTCCCGCGTGAGTTGGTTGACATATTCAGATCCTCCTACTTCCTCGTGGAGTCCGGGGGACGCATGCTTCTAGCCGTGCAACATCATCGAATGGGTTATGACATTTGCGCTGAGATGGAGTGGTGGCGATACTTCACCGTCACGCTATTTCAGGTGAACGTGCATGGTGGGGATCTCATTCCGGTGAACAGCCTTGGTGATGAGGCCTTGTTCCTAGGGAAAGACCGCTGCCTGTCGATCTCCACCATGAACCTCCCTTGCATCAGCGGCAACTCTGTTTACTCATATGTATCAAACAAGGATCCCGTTGTGTTGCATTCTCTAGGCAGTGGTTCTTCTGAGCACACAACAATGTACACAAAGGTGCATTATTCGAATAAGATGGTTCGTCCATCCGTGCGGCCTTTCACGCTTCCAGATCATCTTATGACATATTGTCATAATCTTCAATGGTAAGTATCACCGGTACCCTAACTTCCACTGTGCAACATGATTGCCTAATGTTATCTTTCTTTCTTGCTGTAGGACAAGGGGGCTGATGCTTCATGCATATGCTGCCATTCCTTCATATCTGAGTGATCTGCGAGAGAAAATACACGCACACGAATCTGATATCAGGTTCCCGTATTTAGGGGGCTTTGGCAAAAAGGCTCGTAAGACCAAGCGTGTGCGTGCTGTTGTGAAGAAGAACCAGCGCCTCTGTGCTTAGCACCGCTGAGGGAAGAGACCATGGCAAGAGTTAAGGGCAAACAAAGCACCAACCGCCCGTTAGGATCTGCAAATTCATTTCTCCACAGAGAAGTGGTGAAAGAATCATGGGGCTGCTTAATATTATTATTTTTGGTCAGGTAGATGGGGGTTCCCCTATTAGAACAATGTTGTGCTGATGATATCACTGCAAGATTATCCATCTACCTGTTCTTTGAAATAAGATTATCCATGCCGTTTGTCATTGCACGCTTGCCTTAGCTCTTCTATATGTCTATACCGTCCCCTTTGTGTAGAAGAAATCTATCATAGAATGTTTTTACATTTCTACTTACGCATCTCTGAATCAACTTGACTTGAAGAACTTATAAGAAGCTTCAGAGTCCGGCAAACAAGAGAACCTACTGGGCTATTTCATGAGTAATTAATTTATGATAGGCTTGACCTAAATCCTGTTTCTGCCAAACCACAAATGATTTTGGAATTTGTATGTGTTTCATAACCTGCGAATTTGATACGAAATACTGCTCTTTTCTGTTTTTCCAGGTTCAATCCAAAGCTCCAAGATGGTTTGCTGCAGTTTAAGGTTTATTGTAATTACAGAGTATTGGAGGTGCCTTATTTATACTCTTTAGTTAGCAATTCATTGAAGGAGATCTCTTACTGGCCTGCCCTCGCACAAATCAGTATATCTTTGTATGTCGCAGCTGGAATGTTATGGAATTTTTATTTTCGTGGGAAGAAATGAACTGAGCAAGTTTGTTAATTAAGATAAGATTGGTTGCCACAGTTTATGACCATAGATGATGTGATACTTTGAAGTAACAAGTAGGAAAGGGCATATACATTTGGATGTGCTCATTGGAGTGGATGTTGTCCTAGAAGCAATACACTTGGAAGTGGATTCCATAGTCATTTCTAGAGACCTTAATTTTACCCATGAGTTTTCATGTTAACTTGGTATAGTAGACAACGCTTGCTTCAAGTTTATACATCTTCATAGTTATCTGAACATGTTATAAATAATATTTTTGATATCTATAAAAAAATACCGGTAGCTGATTTTTTTTGGGAGCCAGGAACTGCTCCTTTTCCCCTGGTTTTTTCCTTCAATGCGTATTTTCTCATGGATACTTTTTTTTGATAAAGGGTGAATTTTATTAGCTTGTAATGGAGTATCAAGAGGATACAGACACAATGAACACACATCCGGCCTCTGCATAGGTAAGATGCACACAACCAACACCAACACGTGCACACACACAACAACACGACACCAAATAGCAAAGTTATATAAGACGAGAAAAAAAAACTCCAAGCGGTCAGATCCGTGATCGACAAACTACAACAATAACCATACCCGCAACAACCATCTCTTGACATCACATGGACAACGAGATTCTTTAACAACAACGCATTCAGAAAGGGAACAACGCTCAAGCACGACCGTTGGTTTTCACTTGAAGAATTAGACTAGGCATATCCAAACAATGTCTTCAATAAGATAACTACGTAAAAGAAACATCGCCATATCCGAGCAACATGGATACCTGAGCTTAGCACAAGCGCGCGTTATACCGAAAGTGTCATTCTACTCCCGGGTCCATGCACCCAGATGAACAGAAAATGTAGAAACTATTGTTTTTAAAAACAAAAACTGTTTTCTTGCCGGCAAACAAGAGTTTATGATAGAATGACATTCGCAAAGGTCCATGGAAAAAAGCCAGTGCTTAAAATGCTTTCAAAAATAGTAGTAGTATTTTTTAAGCATATGTTTTTCTTTGTCTCTAGCATTACAAATGTTTTTTCTTCACAAAACTTTACACGCAGTCGAAACACTCGTCAATGTTTGTCACAAACAACTCAGATTATTTTGAACATTTTTCTACTTTTCTTGCTAATTTACTGTTTTCTTGGGCACTTTTGCATTATTTTGCAGAAACTCACTGTAGAAGTAGAACTAATCCCAACACACGTGTACGTAGTAGATAAGATTTGTTTTCGCGTCAAAAACAGATAAGATTTGTTTCTACTCACACTGCAATCGAAACTGCCTCACATACGATCAATTTTATCATACGATGTGTACGATAAGCGACAGGCCCGTTTCCTGAGGTCTGGGCCCATCACACCCAGATGAGTCTTGTCGTACATAGATCGTACAGATTTTGCGCTAGCAATTTAATGCTGACTCGGACCCTCGCATGATTAAGCACTGCTACCAACCACACCACACTACTCCTACATTTCTCACGCGCAAATCGTCTCCTGCTTCCTTTCTTTCTTCCCCTCCGTCCACTCATAGCTTCTGCTCTTCGAATCGACCCTCCAAAATCCATGGCGACGCTCGCCGTGCCGCCTACCGCCGCCGCCCTGCCCGCCCAGGAAGACCCACGGTATACGGCCACCTTATTTTTTCCCTCTGTTTCTTCTCAATTCATGGTTGATTGGGGGATGCAATTTGATGCCCCTTTTTTCCTGATTCGTGCGACGTTCCTCCTCCGGTGCAGCACCAGCGAGAAGCCATCTGCCTGCGACTCTGCTGCGGATCCGAGCGATATCGACTCCGGGTACGTCTACTCCTATCAAGACTTCGGGTATTTTGTGCGCTGGGCCAAGTCAACCCGTGGATTTTGTGTAAATTTTGGTTTTGATCTCTGTTGATAGGTGGGTTTTCCTCGGGAAGTCTGATGTGGTTCCGGCGGACCAGGCCGCGGCCGCCGTCGACGCCGCGGGCCGCCGACGCCTCGGCTTCTCGCCGCTGCCGATGTTACCTATCTGGTGGGGATTTACGGGCTCAGTGCCACATACTGTACCTCTGTAATCTGTGCGGCTCCTGTGGGATGAATCGCGAGTTCGCGACTGACCATCCCCTTCTCTCATGCTCTTTTTCGCAGGGTGCAGATGGTGCTCGGAGGCGTAGTCTACACGGCCGTGCCGTTCTACAAGAGGGCCAGGCAGATGGAAGGTACATACACACACACACACACTCCAATACTACGATTTCGTCTCGATTTTGATCCACACAATACAGCTACCAATCCTGCAGACAGCTTAGAACAGAACCTCAGATATTCGCAACACAAGAACGATAGATAGGCACTGAAAGAGGGATGGATTTCAGACACCAACTCACCAATCCGGATGCAAGTTCTTGGGATCGAACTAATTCTGCAAAGTAGCTAGGGTTCTAAGCTAGACCACACCTGATATTTATCCTGCAAAGTCATATTCTTCAGTCGACAGAAGGTTCAGACTTTCAGAGTCCTGGAATTAACCTTGCAAAGTCCCATGACTTCAGGAATAGTTTTTTTTTGGGCATTGACATTTGAAATCAAGCTCTTGCTGAAATCATTGATTTGTAATATTAGACAAGGCGATCGAAAACGTGGAAACTGCTTTGGACGTTTTGGAGCGGGCCTCCGAGGTGACGGAGAAGTTCGCTGCTAATGTGGCCAATTCCCTACCGGAGGATGGGTCCCTGCACAAGTTGGCCGAGGAGCTTGAGTACATTGCGGAGGAAGTCGATAAGGATGCACACAAGGCTGAAGTCATGATTAAGAAGGTTCGTGGTGACTTATTCATGTTCCTGCTTGATGATGTTCTTGCTTACATTATATACACATTTTTAAGATAATAAACAAGTATACATGATATAATTGCTTACGTTGTATATACATTTTAGGGATAATAAACAAGTATACATCCTACATGTGTGAACATTAAATGTTAGTGAAAGTTACTGCTAGGAATAATATGTACAACTATGCAAGAGCAATTTCTGACCAATTCAGATTATTCGTTAAGTTAGCTGTTGCTTGCAAGGAATCAACGAAATATTCAATAACATATCTGCGGTCATGCTGCTACTGCAAACAAAAGAATTGGAAGACTTTGGGATGGGGAAAGCATGTGCTTACTTTACTTGGTAGTACATATATAGACTGTTTCTATGGTTTCTCAGTTTCTCTCCGAACACGCTTTTGATAGCTCAAATTTCAAACTTTCTGCAGTCATACAAGGAAAATTGAATTTATTTTAGAATAGCTAAAATTGAATGGTATGGCACGCATTGCATCTTGATTCGAGATCAATGCATATGCTATCCTTCCATCCTGTTAAAGACGGTTTCTTCTCTACCGTCCCTAGTACTATGCATTAGGAAATTTCCCTGCTGACCGTCTAGTCGTTGCAGATTGAAGCGCTCAGCGACAAGATCGACGCCGCGGTGGAGCCTGTCATCGAAAACCTCGAGGAGGAGTTCAAGCCAAACCCAGCATCCCACGCTGGATCAGACGCCGAGAAATGACCGTTCACATGAATTGGAGGAAAACACGGCCCAAAGTGTCCCCTGTTGTACATATATTGCTGTTTTTTCTTTCCTTCTTTCTAAGTGCCAACTTGTAAATATGTTCGTTGTGCCCTATGAACTAGAAGGACCCCATGGTTACAGTAAGAAATGGTGGTGGTGTGCTTGGTGCCCGGATCTGAAGCACCTTGTGATCATGATAATATTAAGAACACTGCATCTGAAGAATGGATGTGTATGTGTGTTGCACTGTATTTCCACCCAGTACATTCTGCGGTTACGTGCCTAGCTAGTACTGAGTAGTACTGTATTCTATAGAGTACGCTGAGGGCATACATCATAATTGTATGGCAGGTGCACCTACTCAGGCGCAGTGTTCCGAGGGATGGTAATTGTATCGCAGACCTCTGCGCTAAGTAGGCCCGTGCCTTGTTGGTTGGCTTCAGACCGCTGGCCAAACGAATGTCCACCCTTCTTATTACTACTAGCAGCCTTAGGCCTTCTTTGATTCATAGGATATGATTATCATAAAAGTAGATTTTTTTTGAAAAATGAAATGACATGTATCTATGAGTAGGACTAAAAAACAGATGACATTTGATTCGCATCATAGAAAAAATTTCATTGAATCTAGGCTCATGTTTATTTTTCTATAAAATGTGAAGGATAGAAAGAAATCCTATATAGGAATGGAACTCGTTCCTATGAACCAAAGGACTCTGAAAATAATTTCTATAAGAATCCTACTCTGTAATATTCCTATGAAATTCCTCCAAACCAAAGAAGGTCATAGGACCGGAAACTCCAAAGAGTACCCGAGCTCGCTTGCTCTTTGTCAAAAGTGCCTACCTGACGTCAGCCTCTTCAATGCATTCCGTATTAGATTTTTGTATTAGGTCTAATTAATCCCAACCTACTAGAAAGCAGACGATGTGCTAGGGCATTTTTTTTCAAGGCGAACATAAACAAATCCCAATTTTCAAAGAGATGGGATTTTTAGTACCCGGATGCCCCTACACCTTCTATAAATAGTAAATTCAAAACAATTAAGAAAACAAAAAATCTGAAACTTTGGAACATCAAACAAGATCAAACTTTTGATGATCTTGCAAAGTTTTAGCTAAAAATAACATTCAAGGAGCCCTCACCTAAAAAAACAAAATTATTGTTCAAAGTTTATGTACATTTTTAAGCAGTGATTTTGTTTTTCTGGTGAGAGCCCCACGAAGGTTATTTGTTGCTGAAACTTTGCAAGAACATCAAATATTTGTTCATCTTTGATCCCTAAAAGTTTAGATTTTTTTTTTATAAATTTACTATTCATGAGGGTTTAGAGGCACCCGGGAACTGTTACACCTTTCTCATTTTCAAATTGTAAAATGTAATCTCAATTTTTGCACGGTGAACATGAACAAATCCTAATTTGCAAATACTGAAATGTAATCGTCATTTGCACAAGGAACATGAAAAGTTCTCATTTGGCAAATTATGAAATGTTATCGTCTTGGACCCAAATCTGCTAGACAAATGACAATGTGCTAGGCCATTTATTTGCACTGCGAACAAGAACTAAATCTATTTGTAAATTAGGATTTGAAATCATCATTTCTTAATTAATCTTAAACCTGTTAGACAAACAAACATGCAGAGTATTTATTGCACTTGAATTTACAACTACTTCATTTAACCACATCCACTCGTTCACGCTGTTACATGAAGGAGCAAACGCGCCCGAGCGCCATTCGCTCACACTCCCTTAGGACGGTTTGTAATCGGACGTGATCATATATCTTCTATATTTAAATTACCAGTCCCATTAACCTATTTCTCTCAATATACAAGCATGCCACCTCATCACACAATATGCATAAAAAAGACCTATCCCTATTTCTTGCAACATGCAAGCATGCCACATCATCATGCAACATGTGCATGGGAAAAGACCCACCTCAACATGCAAACATGCATTAAAATTTCTATTCTATTATGATATTTACATTTAATAAATATTATACAACTATACAATAATCAAACACGGTAAATTATATATATTTCAGTTCTAGCTCTTATATTATTACTCCAAATATTCATGTTTCATACAAGAAATATCATTGAAATATGTTGTAAATTATCCCGCGAAAACGTGTGAGGTATCATCTAGTTACCTAAATAGTTAATCACCACTAACTCTAATTCTCTCAACATGCAGCCATCCACATCACCAAATGTGCCACATCATTATTCACTAACACTATTTTGTAGTACATGCATACCCCAATTTAATTGTTGTACCACCATTGGTCAAGTGTACATTCATACTCTTTGTTCACACACAGTTACTTCCGGAAATAATACTGGCTTTTGATTTAGGCCACTCATACACAATTCATCCACAATTAATCTTTAAATTCTCGCAGTAACACACGGGGAAATCACCTAGTTAAAGCAATAAAGCTTCCCATATTCCCAGTAAAAAGGTGCACGCTACTCATGATACAAATGCGCTGTGCTGTCAGAGCAACTCTAGCAGAATATGACTCCGACCACCCTAATAATCGCCAACCTTGTTGTCGGTGTTCTGGGAACGGGGGTGCCCAGACTTGCCTACCTGTGGCCCACAGCGTGGCTCCATCTACGGCCTGGTACGACCCATCTTCAGCATCAACAACACAAGACCCCCGCGAGGCGGACGACGCCAAGACCTCAAGAAAGAGCGGCCTCCTCAGGCTGACTCCTGAGGAGCGGAGATCTCTATGCAAGCCTCCACCTCGTGAGGTTCGGATGACGCAAGCCATGACGACCAAGGCCAGGCGGGCGCCAGCGGGCGTAGTACAGCAGTTTCCTCTTTGGTGCTAAGGAGGCAAGCGCAGACGCGGAGTCCCGAGGAATCAGCCAAAGGTTTTCATTCCCATGCAACAAGACCAAGACCGCCAGGACGGCAAGATGGAGGTCATCACAGAGCCCACCATGGCGTCACGACCAGAAGCTTTGCAGGCGAAGACCACCTTTCGTGAGGATAAGATGTACTAGTTGTCTCCCTTCGAATTTGGCCGTTGTGAGATCCCTTCCCGCCTTCATTTTGGGGGAAGAGGACCAAGGCCACTAGAAATATAGCCTAGCCACCACCATAGAGGGGGATCGGATCCACTCCTCCCTCACCAGCTCACACCCACACAAGAACACACCTTCTGAGGTTGTTCTCCCACTGTACTAGTTCATCCTCAGCCCACATCGAGGCTAATCCACCACAAAGCAAGAGTAGGGTTTTACACTGCAGGGTGGCCCGAACCTGGGTAAACTGCCTTGTCCCATTTCTTTCTAGTTCATTGAGCTAGGAAGTGAGAGCGACGAGTAGGCGGGCTGGGGAGGTTGAGTTCTTCGCATGCACCCCAGAATTCGAATCTATCTAGGGTTTGCGGAGCCCAGAATCCGACATGTGGCGCGCCAGGTAGGGGTGCGTCGGAGCCTCTCTTCCTCCAATCGATTCACCACCGTTTCGCCGTTCCCATGGCTGATGCTCATCGAGTTCGTGCTGAGCGCCGGGCTGCCCTCGCCGCCTGTGTCGCCCAGACGGCGTCTGCAGGGGACGATGCTCCCCGCTGTTCCCCATCGCCTGCGGCCAACGCTGCCACCGGTCCCGCGGCCCACGAGCAACAGGCTTCGTCGATGCGGCGTTCTGTGCAGTGTGATGGGCACACAACCACCTCATCGCTAACTCCGGATGCCGCTTCATCGTCTCACGCCAACCGAGGGCCAGCGAACGCGCGGGCCACATTGCTCATGGCATGCGAGCTCTTGCGCTACTGCCCGACCGACGACCTCTACGAGGACTGGCTGGACCGCATCACCGAGCTCGTCAGCGCCGTCGGAGAGGCCCCTGCATCGCCCCGCTCGCCGCCTCCCCCACCGTCTTTCGCGGGCGACGTGGCCCACGACGCGCCTCCTCCACCTCTCAGGCAAGACATTGTCCCCAAGCCAAGGCGTGAAGCCCCATGGCGCGACCCGCCGCGCAGGGCGCCAGCACGTGACAAGGAGAGCTGCCAAGTGGTGCAGCGGCCGCAAGGAGAGGTGCATGCGCTCCCCGCACCGCCATGTCAAGACCGTGTTCCGCCCGAAGCGGTGGTGCGCGAGCGCCAATATCAGGTACCACCTCCACGGCGGGCCCCGGTGACCACGGTGGGATGTCGCGCGTTGACTCCGGAGCTGCGCCGCGTCATCTGGCCAGGAAGTTCAAGCCAGACATGCCTCCGCGCTACGACGACACCCTTGACCCTGCCGAGTTCCTGCAGCTCTAGAGTTGAGCATCGAGGCGGCCAGCGGCGACGAGAAAGTCATGGCGAACTGGTTTCCCATGGCCCTCAAGGATGGCACGCACTCGTGGCTCCTGAGCCTCCCCGCGGGATCGATCTCCTTCGGGGATGAGATGCAAGAACGCTTCGTCGCCAACTTCCAGGGCACTCGCGACCGTCCACCGGCTGCCGGTGACCTGCAGCGCATCAAGCAACAGCCAGGAGAGACCTTGCACAAATACATCCAGCACTTCAATAGCGTTCGCCTCAAGATCCCCAAGGTGTCAGATGAGGCCATCGTCTCGGCGTTCACTGATGGCGTCCGCGACGTCAAGATGAAAGAGGAGCTCGCCATACACGAGGACCTATGCACGGCTCTGGAGATGTTCAACATGGCAACCAAGTGCGCAAGAGCTGAGAAGGACGCCTTTCCCTCCTCGAGCTCCCGGAGGTTGACCTAGAAAACAAGAAAACCAAGGCCAAGAATGTGAAGCGCAAGGGGCCGACTGTGCTCGCGGCTGAACCAGAAATGAAGCGTGGCTGCGACCACCCGGAGTCATCCAAGGGTAGACGCCCGTTCTACGTCTTCCACAACATGCACAGCCACAACACTAATGACTGCCAAGAGCTCAGGGCCATCCGCGACGGGCGCCTTGGTCGCCGCCACGAGCGCAACGACCAGGGCTACGACCGTGGAGGAGGCCGACGAGGAGGGTGCCGGGACAACCGCGACCCCCGCAAGGACTGGCGCAATCAGCCTCGTGAGGACCGCTGGCAGGGCCAGCCTCGCAAGGGTCCCTGGAGGGATCAGCCTCGTGAGGATCGTTCTCAGGGCAACGCCGGCCTCCCTTCGGCTTGCACTATCTTCTGTGCATAGGTAAATGATCCGGGTTGGGAAGCGCTGTCACCTCGGCGTACCGACGTACCACGGCACCTCGGCTGGTCCAAGGGCTTCGTCATCACTTCATTTACCCACACCGGGGACTTCGGCGTCATACTGCCGGCCTGCTCCGTCGCCTCGGTTGGACTGGGGGTTCCACCTTGCCACATTGGTCGTGCTATGTCGCCACTTTGGCTCTTCTCTCCGCCACCTCGGGACTGGCTTGGGGGTTGGGACCTCGTCCCGCCGTAAGCTCAGGCCACGCATCGACACCGAGCGCATTAACCAGCTAAGTCGCTTCCATGCTCAGTTTTTTAATTCTCGTTCGGTTCAACCAAACTATATTTGTGTTAAAAACTTAGTTTGTCAACAAACATTGTTTGTTAAAAACACTTCCTTTCCCATGTTAACTGGGGGCTCTTAAATTATATGAGCCATTTTATAATAAAACTTTTCTTCTTAGTCGTTGCAAAGACTTTTTCTACCACTCCTTTTTCGACTCGAGTATATGGTCAATAGCCGGATAGCCTGGCTTCTCTCTAAAGCCGCTCGAGTTTAGTCCGCTAAACTAGCCTCGGAGAAGCACTCCGCTTTCGGTATAAGGAGGTTGAAGCCGAAGGCTGGCCTACTTAAAGTTTAGAGATCGGATGTGTCATGTTAAAGCACAACAGAAGTAGAGAAAATTTAATACCAATTTGGGATTGACACCAAAAAACCTGATCTAATTTAGATGTAAAGTTTTTATGTGAGTTTTTTTGGTTTTCCGAGCTTATGGCACTCTTAACCTATTTGTGTGTCTCCGACATAAGTCTTGGAGTACAAAACCGGGCACCTTTAAAGCTTCGGCAATAACAACGTAGGGTTGCAACTAGAGCCGAACCCCTCAAAAGCCAAGGTACTCCATGGAGTCCTCGGCAAAATGTTCTTGGATATTGGTTTATATGCATCAGTTTCGAATTGTGTCTTTGGTCAATAGTTGGATTGCCTGACTCCTGTGCTTGCCTCCTACGTTCCGCTTTGTTTGACTAGATGTAAGAAGGGAGCACCACTGCCATTGTGTTTCCAGCTCGCATGGTTAAGTGCCTCAGTGGAGAAAGCCGAAAACTGACTGTCAAAATAAGCGCAAACTGGTCAGCAATCCGATGACTGTGTTAAACTATACGATCGATAGAGGTCACCCCATGTTAAATGACGGGCCGTTCATAACATTGGCCGGCGTGTTTACGGCTTGACCTCGGCTATTGCCGAACACTAACCGGGGGCTAGTAACTGGCCTCCCAACTTTAAGCTCCTATGACTAAGTGAAAGTTATAAAGCCCGCATACCTGATTGTCTCATTTCCGCTAACACGACCGCCTTCGGGAACCGAGACGTCGGCTAATGGTTGTTTTGTTATTGCGGAAACACCCTGCGTAGAATCTACAAGGGGGTGGAAGCCGATGATGGGCCACTTTCAACTGACAAACGGTCGCAACGGAGTCAAAATAAACATATCATCGGCATTTGTATTCAGTTTACAAGTGCTGCTTTCCGTAATTATCGTTATAAAGCCATAAATATGCATCAATTTGACTTAAGATTTTGGCCAAACTGGGTTGCCTGGCTCCTGTGCTTACCCCTACGTTCCCGATTGTTCGGCTAGGCGGTAAAGGGAGCACCTTTGTGATTGTTACTACCGGGTAATCCGCGTTAGTACCTCAGACTGGGTGAAGCCGAAAGCTAGCCATCTTAACGGATATAATTGGTCGGCAACGACGGAAGTGAAAATTTCGGTTCATTAGACCATAGAGTTCGGGAACTTTCCCCAAACTAAATCCTCAATATTTTCCTCCCACATTGATTGGAGCTGAGGTTTCTCGATCATGGTCACCATGATAGCCTGGGAAAAGGTACCCATAAAGGAATTATTTTTCCTAGAAGATGTTTCTTACGTTTAATAGTAGTATAGCATATCTCTCCGTGTACCTTTATTTATAAAACCTTATAACCGGATTGCCTTGTTTGTCATAAATCTTTGCCCTCATAAAGGCTTTATAAAGTAGGACAAACACTCCCCGGCTACCGGCCGAGGAGGTTGAAGCCGATGATCGCTCATCAAAGTTTTGTACAATGCGGATCCGAGCATTAATGATGTAGAGTACTTAGATACGTAGAATCATTACACATAATTTGTGATTTTACTCCAGATATCGATGCTTAATTCGGCCACCCGTGCCCACATTAAGGATCGGGGGCTACTAGGCTTCAGGCTTATCATTTACTAATATTAAAGGGGCACATCGATCCCCTGACCTGGTGTTTCCACCCGACCAGTGTCTCAAGGGCTACTGCATTGCCTATTCAATGCAGAAAATTCAAAGTGCTTAGTGTTCAGCATGACCGAACTATGGGCAAACACGTCTTCAGACAACAATAGGTACCATCTGGGACTTATCCTGCATCAAGATAATATATTACAACGACTTCTCAAAACCCTCTCTCAAGGGCCCAGCCGCCGATCTCTATCTCCTCTAATGTGCATCTCAGATTTTAGGCCGACACACACCTTGAGGGCTACTGGCTATATATCTCGTCAGTAAATAAATTGCATCAATCGGAAATAAAATCCGCAAACAATCAGCCCAAGCCCGAGGTGGTGCATCACCTCGGAAGCAGCCTGACATAAAGCTCAGATGCAAGTGGCTGGGTCTATAGAGGACATTTCCGGTATTAAGCTCGGCTAAACTCCTTTGACTTTTTCGAGCGAAGGTGATCTATGACACCTTGGATACAGTCCGGCGTTGGAGCTCGGATACAGTCCGACATTGGAGCTCAGATACAGTCCGACTTTGGAGTTCGGATACAGCCCGGTGTTGGAGCTCGGACGTAAGAGGGCACCACCGCACGGGAACAACTTCAAACACGAGGTGTGGCGTAAAAATAACAAGGCATTAATAAAGGCCGAAAACTTAAAGGGCTCATCGGATGCCCGACGTGTAAACACTTCGGATTCAGCTCGGCAATCCTCAAGATCAAAGTTGGGAAGATTTGATTGAACCAGTTTTCAAGACCGACGACCGAAGATAAAGAGCACTTTGGAAGAATCGGGGAGCGTCCCCAACTTGAAGACCGGTTCAAGGGGATACTGAGGGTGTCCTGGACTAGAGGGTACTCACCACGTCATCTCCCGACCAGCTGGATCGGGCTGAGGACCCCCACGGCGGTTCACTTATGGGCCACTTTGGGTAGCCCATGCCGCATACAAGGAGGATTCCACAAGACTTGGCGCCCAAGACGAGGACTCCTCTAACCCCTAGGCCTCTGGTGTGTTATATAAACCGAGGCCAGGCTAGTCAATAGAACATCTGATATTCATTAGAACAATTTTGTGGTAGATACATGTACTATGTACTACACTCCATATGAATACAATCAAAAGCAGGATGTAGGGTATTATCTCTTCGAGAGAGCCCGAACCTAGGTAAAATTCCACGTCCATGTTACCATCGCTCCAAGATGCCTAGCTTAGCACCCCTACTACGAGATATGCCGGATTTGACACCGACAACCACCACCAAGATGACGGGGCCGGGGGCTTCCAAGATCCTCGTGCCATCGCTTGCATCCTAGGTGGCGCTCAGTCCCCTGCTTCTCATCGCATCTTCAAGCAGTTCGCTCGTGAGGTGAACGCGGCCCTCCCCAAGCTCGAGGCGACGCGTACTCTCAAGTGATCCAAGTACGTGATGTCGCTTGAAGCTACATCGGTATTTCCCCAAAGAGGAAGGGATGATGCAGCACAGTGGTGGTAGGTATTTCCCTCAGATATGAAACCAAGGTTATCAAACCAGTAGGAGAACCAAGCAACACAACGTAAACAACACCTGCACACAGATAACAAATCCTCGCAACCCGACGTGTTAAAGGGGTTGTCAATCCTTTTCGGGTAATGGTGCCAGAAATTGGTGCGTGACGGTAAAAAGGTTGTAGTAGATTGGATAAATAGATCGCAAATAAAATAAAGTGAAGCAAAGTATTTTTGTATTTTTGCTTTAATAGATCTAAAAATAAATGCAAGAGAAAAGTAGATCACAAAGGCAAATATATGAGAAGAAAGGCCCGGGGGCCGTAGGTTTCACTAGTGGCTTCTCTCGAGAAAAATAGCAAACAGTGGGTGAACAAATTACTGTTGGGAAATTGACAAAACTTAAAATATTTATGACGATATCCAAGCAATGATCATTATATAGGCATCACGTCCAGGATTAGTATACCGACTCCTGCCTGCGTCTACTACTATTACTCCACACATCCACTGCTATCCAGCATGCATCTAGTGTATTAAGTTCATGGAGAAACGGAGTAATGCAATAAGAATGATGACATGATGTAGACAAGATCTATCTATGTAGAGATAGACCCCATCGTTTATCCTTAGTAGCAATGATACATATGTGTCGTTTCCCTTTCTGTCACTGGGATCAAGCACCGTAAGATCGAACCCACTACAAAGCACCTCTTCCCATTGCAAGATAAATAGATCAAGTTGGCAAAATAAAACCCAAATATTGGAGAAGAAATACGAGGCTATAAGTAATCATGCATAAAAGAGATCAAAGAAACTCAAATACTTTCGTGGATATAAAAAGATAGATCTGATCATAAACTCAAAGTTCACTGATCCCAACAAACACACGCAAAATAGTTAAATCATATGGAGCTCCAAGAGACCATTGTATTGAGAATTCAGTGAGAGAGAGGAAGCCATCTAGCTACTAACTACGGACCCGAAGGTCTACAAAGAACTACTGACGCATCATCGGAGAGGCACCAATGAAGGTGGTGAACCCCATTCGAGATGGTGTCTAGATTGGATCTGGTGGTTCTGGACTCTGCAGTGGCTGGATCAATATTTCGTCAACTCCCCTAGGGTTTCTAGAATATTGGGGTATTTATAGAGCAAAGAGGCGGTCCGAGGGGCACCCGAGGTGGGCACAACCCACCAGGGGGCGCCTGGGCCTCCTGGCGCGCCCTGGTGGGTTGTGCTCCCCTCGGGGAACCCCCCAGGCATAGCCAGGGCCCGTTGTGTTCCTTTTGGACCATAAAAATTCTCCATAAAGTTTCATGGCATTTGGACTCCGTTTGATATTGATTTTCTGCGATGTAAAAAACATGAAAAAAACAGCAACTGGCACTTGGCACTATGTCAATAGGTTAGTACCAAAAAATGATATAAAATGACTATAAAACGATTATAAAACATCCAAGATTGATAATATAACAACATGGAACAATCAAAAATTATAGATACATTGGAGACGTATCAGCATCCCCAAGCTTAACTCCTGCTCGTCCTCGAGTAGGTTGTCGGGGTATGGGGTCCCGGCAAACCCTTAAGGTTCGAACACTTGGGTGCGCGCGAAGTCTTTCCCTTCAACCGATCTATGCTCTATCTTGCTAGGATCTTGCGGATGAACTCGACGTGCTCGCAACACAGAAGGACACAAGATTTATATTGGTTCGGGCCACCATTGTGGTGTAATACCCTACTCCAGTGTGGTGGTGGTGGATTGCCTCTTGGGCTGGTGATGAACAATACAAGGGCAGAATGGCCTCCTGAGGTTAAGGCGTTCTTGTGCTCGGTGGGCTTGTGTGTGAGGTGGTCTCTCTCAAACTAAGGTCCGTCCATCCCCCCTCCTCTGTGGTGGCTAGCCCTATTTATAGAGGCCCTGGTCTTCTTCCCAAATATCGAGTGGGAAGGGATCCAACAATGGTGGGCTAATTTGAAGGGGGACAACTAGTACAAGCTATCCTGACAAAAGTAGTCTTCGCCTGCACAAAGTTCTGGTGGTGACGCTGTTCTGGGCTCCACGATGACCTCCGTCTTGCAGTCCTTGGTCTTGGTCTTGTTGCACCGAAATGGAAACCTTTGCCTGATGCCTCGGTACTCCGCGGCTGCGCTTGCCCCCCTTTGCACCAAAGAGGAAACAAGGACGCTGTGCGCGCTGGCGCCCGCCTGGTGTCGATCGTCACAGCTCACGTCACGAGAGCCTCGTGAGGTTCGCCTTGCCTTGATATATCTGCTCCTTGTGAGCCTGCCTAGCTAGGCCACTCCAGAGGAGGTCTTGCATCGTCCGCCTCGCGAGGCTTGGCCCCTCGCGAGGGTCTTGGGCGCTTTATTGGTGAAGATGGGCCGTACAACCTGCTAGCTCAGCCACGCCGCGGGCCGCAGGCAGGCAAGTCTGGGGACCCCCGTTCCCAGGACGCCGACAGTAGCACCTGGGCCCAAGGTGCGCGCGGGCTTGGCTTCATGGCGAAGCCAAGGGTCAAGCTCGAAGCGCCGCGGGCCCCCAAAGCCTGCGGCCTCGGTTGACGCGTGGCGGTTGATTGGTCGTGGGGGTCTCTGCTTCCTCACGTTGCCTTGGCGACTGCACGACTTGACAAGTCCCTGCGACATGCAAGGGAAACCACCATTACCTGCGATCGCGGGAGACGCCGGTTGGCCTTCTCTTGCTATAAATGGGGAGGGGGGCAAAGCCCCCATTGCCCATCTCTTCCTTCCTTGCTTCCTCCTTCTCGCTCCACTGCTTGCTCCAACGACGCCCATCAGAAGATTCTCCGCCGAGGAGAAGGGGAAAGCCCCCCGGGATGCCCCAGAGCCACTCCCGCCGAAGAAGAGGTCGATGCATCGCCGTGACGAGGCGGCGTTGCAGGTGGTGGCGAGGCCTTTGTGCGTGTGGCCTCCACCGGGGTACCGAATACCCCTGTACGCCCAAGCCGTAGGCTCAGGAGGACGAAGTGGCGAGCAGCATCACCCACACCGCACCCGGGGTCACCGCGCCTCGGCGACGCGGGCTGTTCACGCGGCGGACTCCTCGCGCGAGCTGGTGTGTGGACGCCGACGCCTCCGAACTCCTGGATCCGCTTCCCACGGTTCTTCTCCAACGTGATGCCGCCGAGGGGGCCTCTTGAGTTCTGGCTGCAGCACACCGATTGTGGCGCTCTGGCGATCAGAGCAAAGATTGAAGCGGTCCCCATTGGCAAAATCTTCATGACTCGCGGCTGGGGCAAGATTGCGCGGATCTATCGCGCGAGGGGTGCCCTCGCGATTCACTCCGAGTACGACGGTGCCTCCACGCTTCTCTTCAAGGTCTTCGACGCTGAGGGCCGCCGCCTGGAGTGCTGCTCTGGAGAGGAGCGCGAGGCTGATGCGCGCTCCGCCCGCGACTACTCCAGCAGCAGCAGCCCTTGGAAGTCCAGCAGTTCTCCTAAGCTCTACGAGACTCCGGAGATGAGCGACGACAGCTACGCCCCCCCGAGCTCTCGCCGTGCCCAGGGCAAGGCTGTGGCGCCTGGCCGCCGCTGATCTGGATGGGGTTGGCACCGGCCTCCCGTGGCCCACTGTTGATGATGGCGTCCGCCATGGGAGGATGTAGATAGGATCCCCCTTAGCATCAGCTTTTGTTTCCTGCGAAGAAGCATGAATCGCCCCGTGGGGGCATGTAAGGATCTGCAATGCCTTTGTACCTATTTTCCTTGTTATAAAAATTTGATGAACGCGCGCCCGTTAAGGCTCGGCCTCCCCTTTCTTTCTTCACGATAGCTTGTTGCTCTATGCTGAAGGGTCTCGATCCCAAGGAGGCTACAACCGTCGCTGGTATGCCAGGTCACGATGCCATGGTCAAGGCCAGGAGGTGCGCGACCCGAGGTCTAGTAAGAGCTCCTGAGGCGGGATGCTCAGGAGGTCCCCCTTAGCGCCCAAGCGGCCATGGCAAGGGAAGAAAGCAAGATGACTTGGCCGCAACGGGGTTACGGCATGGTGCGAGCGACTATTAGGCCCGAATATTTTGCTGATCTGAGGGCGAAACTTATCTTGATGACTTCGCGGTGATTCCTGATGTTGCGCTAGGGATGCATGTCATCTTACGCGACATAGCTAGGCCGGCCCGTGCGAGTTTTCCTTCTCCCGAGCTCCTCTTAATGCTCAGCCGCCGCTGGTATGTCAGGTCGCGATGCCGTGGTCAAGGCCAGGGGGTGAGGGCTGGAGAGCCAGTAAGAGCTCCCGAGTCGTGATGCTCAGGAGCCCCCCTTTTAACGCACAAGCGAGTCGTGCGAGAGGAAAGGAGACTCGCGGTCCTGCTTGCTATCCTTCCCGCGGGGTTCCTGTGAACAGGCATAAGGAGAAACATGGTCTGTCGTTACTGCCGCCTACCTGCCGCTGGTTGGTCCGGATGAAGTGAAGGCACTGAGGGCCCGATGAGGTGACGTGCACGGCGTGTGCCACGAGCCAGAGCTCGACCACTCAGATTTGTGGGTCGTGGCAGGGACGGACCCATGCACTAGCACCGTGCCTGTGTAGGGGCCCCGAGGGGGGTGATGATAGAGCAGGTGATAGCAGTTGGTGGGTGATTGCAGTTGGCAGGTTAAGCAGATTGATTTGGATAAATGAAGGAAGATACATGCCACTGGGTCCGGCCTGAGCGGCATGGGGATGATGCAGCCCGAGGGGCGGCCCCAGCAAGGTAAGCTAAAGGCATAAGTAAAAGGGATACATGCCACAGGGACGGACCCACGCGGCCTGGGAATAGTGCAGCCCGAGGGGCGCTCCCAGCTTAAATGAACTTGGAAGATGTCACCTGGGTCTGTAGACAAAGTAGAGCTGGTGCAGCGGAAGCCACGCGTCGAAGGAATGACTCCTCATGAGTCAGCAGGACCCTGAGCCTCGGGAGGCTCTGGGGGCTCAAGAGGTTCCCTGAAGACCGTCGCCATCTCCTCCCGAACAGCGTGGAACCTGGCCTCCTGAGCCGCCTGTACTTGCCGCACATTGCGTTGATGGGCCGACGCCACGCTCGGCAAGCCGAAGGGCATGCGAACGAAGCTGCGTGGTGGACCCTCACAGCGGCCCGCGCGTGATGGCTAGAAGCGTTCCTGAGATGCGGCCCTGTTGAGCCCTAGGATGTCGACGCAGGCGCGCAGCTCAGCACCCTCGCCTGGGTGGTGAGCCACACTCTGTGAGCGGCTGTCGCCACACATGGCTCTTGCGTCTTGTAGCTCTTGGGTGGTCTTAGTGATGAACTCCTGGGTGGTGGGCATTTCTCGCCCCATGCTCTTCTGAGGAACACGTGCCGTGAAGCACGCTTCCAAGTGGTGCCCAAGCGCCTCCCTCGTGAGATTGGCAAGGTCTGAGGCCCTCCAGAAGAGAGCCCCCAAGCCTTGCCTGAGGAGGGCGCCGGGCGCGCTTTCCTACGTGGTGGAGGGAGGAACCCCTGGCGCGGGCGCCGATCCTGACGAGGCTCCTGATGCGACGCCATCTTCTTGGGGTCCTGCATGGCGGGGTAGCTTCTTCTTGGGGATGGTCTCCAGAGGGCCTTCACTTCTGCTATCAGGGTTGTCGATTGCCGAGGCTTGGAAGGCGCGCTCAAGGGAGCACATCGCATCCCTTTCTTCACATGGGACCGTGATGATCCCCCTGCTTCCTGGCATCTTGAGAACGTTGTAGCCGTGGTGAGTGACTGCCATGAACTTGGCCAGGGCTGGGTACCCAAGGATGGCATTGTACGGCAGGCGGATGTGTGCGACATCGAAGTCGATGAGCTCGGTGCGGTAATTCTTGCGCTCCTCGAAGGTGACAGGCAGGCGGACTTGCCCTATTGGTGTGGTGGAACCGTCAGTCACTCCTGAGAAAGGCTTGGTTGGCTGGAGCTGCTCATAGGGCACTTGGAGGTTGTCGAACGTGTCGGCGGATAGGACGTTGAGCCCTGCGCCGCCGTCGATGAGAGTCTTCGTGACTTGCATGTTGCTGATGACTGGGGAGCACAACATTGGGAGCGTGCCAGCAGTGGCTGCGCACTTGACTTGGTCCGCCGAGCTGAAGGTGATGGCGCATTGGGACCACCGGAGCGGGCACGTGGCCTCGAGCTTGGGGAGCGCCGCGTTTACTTCACGAGCGAACTGTTTGAAGATGCGCTGAGAGGCTGGGGCCTGAGCGCCGCCCAAGATGCAAGCGACTATGCGCGGCTCCTGGAAGCCCCCATCCCCCTCGTCCTGGTGATGGTCGTCGTTCCTCCTTGGCGGCGGCAACGGGGGAAGACCAGCGTTGCCTTGGGGGCGATCCTCACGAGGCAGGTCCCTCCAGGCGCCCTCGCGAGGTTGATCCTGCCAGCGGTCCTCACGAGGCTGGTCACGCCACTCCTGGCATGGGCCACGGTCATCCCAGCGTCCGCCTCCGCGTCCTCCTCCGCGGCCGTAGCCCCGATCGTTGCGCTCGGGGCGTCGGCCGAAGCGTCCTTCTCGAACAGCTCTGAGCTCTTGACAGTCGCTGGTGTTGTGGGTGTTCAGGTTGTGGAAAGCGTAGAATGGGTGGCCGTTCTTGGATGACTCGGGCTGATCTCTGCCTCGCTTGGTGTCGGGCTCTGCTGCGAGCACTACCGCCTCTTTGCACTTCACGTCCTTGGCCTTCTTTTCCTCCACTCCTGCAGCTGGCAGCTCAAGGAGAGAGAGGCGCCCCTCCTCAGCTCTTGCGCACCTGGTTGCCAGGTTGAACAACTCCTGAGATGTGCAAAGCTCCTCATGGATGGCCATCTCTTCCTTCGTCTTGACGTCGCGGACACCGTCGGAAAACGCGGAGATAATGGCTTCATCCGTGACCTTGGGGATCTTGAGGCGGGTGCTGTTGAAGTGCTGGATGTACTTCTGGAGGGTCTCTCCTGGCTGTTGCTTGATGCGGCGTAGGTCGCCCGCGACCGGTGGGCGGTCATGAGTGCCCTGAAAGTTGGCGACGAAGCGGTCGCACATCTCGTCCCAGGAGGAGATCGAGCAGTGATGTAGGTTTAGGAGCCAGGAGCGGGCCCCATCCTTGAGAGCCATGGGAAACTAGTTCGCCATGACTTTTTCATCGTCGTTGGCCGCTTCGATGCTCAACTCATAGAGCTGCAGGAACTCCGCAGGGTCGGCGGTGCCGTCGTACCATGGAGGCAGATCTGGCTTGAACTTGCCTGGCCACGCAACGCTACGCAGCTCAGGGGTGAAGGCGCGGCAGCCTGCCGTGGTTACCGGGGCCCGCTTCGGGGGCGGAGCTTGGTCTTGGCGAGGTCCGTGCTGTGCCACTGCAGGCGGCGCGCGGTCTTGATGAGGCGGCGCGGGGAGCGCTGGTGCGGCTTCTCGCGGCCGCGAGATTTCTTGACGGCTCCTTTCTTCGTGCGCGGGCGCCAGGCACGGCGGATTGTGCCGCGGAGGCGCACGCCTTGGCGCCAAGGCACCGTCTTGGGGTCGAGGTGGTGGAGGCGCGCCACGAGCCCCGTTGCCCACGGCCTGCTGAGGGGGAGGCAGAGAGTGAGATGGCGCCAAAGAGCCCCCGCGGCACGGACGAGCTCGGCGACGCGGTCGAGCCACTCCTCATAGACGTCATCGACGGGGCGGTAATGCAGGAGCTCGTTTGCCGCGATGAGCGCGACCCGCGCCTCTAGGGAAGCGCGGTGCGCGTGGTACGAAGAGCCAGCAGGAGTGAGTGATGGAGTAGCGGTGCAGCTGTCCTGTCGCACCGAAGGATGTTGCAAGGACGCCTGCTGCTCGTTTCCCACCGGGCCGGTGGCAGCGTTGGCGGCGGGGGACAGAGATCGACGAGGCGGCCCGCCGACGGGAGCCGTCTGAGCAACACGGGCGGCGAGGGAGGCCCGGCGCTCAGCGGGCATCGACCATGGAGACGACGGAGAGGTGGAGCGACGGAAAGGAAGCTACGGCGCACCCCTACCCGGCGCGCCAAATGTTGGGGTATGGGGTCCCGGCAAACCCTTAAGGTTCGAACACTAGGGTGCGCACGAAGTCTTTCCCTTCAACTGATCTACGCTCTAGCTTGCTAGGATCTTGCGGACGAACTCGACGTGCTCGCAACACAGAAGGACACAAGATTTATACTGGTTCGGGCCACCGTTGTGGTGTAATACCCTACTCCGGTGTGGTGGTGGTGCATTGCCACTTGGGATGCTGATGAACAATACAAGGGCAGAACGGCCTCCTGAGATTAAGGCGTTCTTGTGCTCGGTGGGCTTGTGTGTGAGGTGGTCTCTCTCAAACTAAGGTCCGTCCATCCCCCCTCCTCTGTGGTGGCTAGCCATATTTATAGAGGCCCTGGTCCTCTTCCCAAATATCGAGCGGGAAGGGAGCCAACAATGGCAGGCTAATTTGAAGGGGGACAACTAGTACAAGCTATCCTGACAAAAGTAGTCTTCGCCTGCACAAAGTTCTGGTGGTGACGCTGTTCTGGGCTCCACGATGACCTCCGTCTTGCAGTCCTTGGTCTTGGTCTTGTTGCACCGAAATGGCAACCTTTGCCTGATGCCTCGGTACTCTGCGACTTCGCTTGCCCCCCTTTGCACCAAAGAGGAAACAAGGACACTGTGCGCGCTGGCGCCCGCCTGGTGTCGATCGTCACGGCTCACGTCACGAGAGCCTCATGAGGTTCACCTCGC
The DNA here is from genome assembly GCF_056163025.1 of Triticum urartu. Classification (NCBI taxonomy): domain Eukaryota; kingdom Viridiplantae; phylum Streptophyta; class Magnoliopsida; order Poales; family Poaceae; genus Triticum; species Triticum urartu. The sequence goes on from NC_141877.1 coordinate 449,924,622, forward strand.
CTTGATATCTCCGCTCCTCGTGAGCCTGCTTAGCTAGGCCATTCCAGAGGAGGTCTTGCGTCGTTCGCCTCCCGAGGCTTGGCCCCTCGCGAGGGTCTTGGGCGCTTTGTTGGTGAAGATGGGCCGTACGGCCTGCTGGCTCAGCCACGTCGCGGGCCGCAGGCAGGCAAGTCTAGGGACCCCTGTTCTCAGGATGCCGACATAGGTAAGTGATAAAAACATATTTTTTGATGTGGAATGCTGCCTAACATGTCATATCATATTTCTTTTCTTTATAGCATCGACATTTGGACTTTTTTTTTGTGATTCAAAGCAATAGTCTAGTTTTGACATAATAATTTAGATACTCAAGCATATCAACAAGCAACCATGTCTTTCAAAATATCAACGCTAAAATAAGTTATCCCTTGCCCATCATGCTCAAACATTGATCCATTCATGAAACACACTCGAATATTAGCTACACCCAATACTTAAGTACGATCATATTGCCTCCTAGTTGGTGCCTTTATAAGAGAAGATGGAGACTCAAATTCAATTTTTTTTTGCATAAAGTAAAAGAGAGGCCCTTCACAGAGGGAAGTAGGGATTTGTAGAGGTGCTAGAGCTCAAAGCGAAAAACTTAGAGATAAAAACATTTTGGGAGGTGTATCCGTCCCACCAACGAAAACGACTTAGAGTTCCCAACACTTTCCATGCTTAGATATATCATAGGCGGTTCTCAAACAGAAAATAAAGTTTATTCATTTTTCCACCATACTTTCACTTTCCATGGCTAACCGTATCCACGGGTGCCCTCCATACCAACAATTTCCAAGGAATTTATTATTTGACAACATAAAGTAAATTCATTTTTTGCATTTCGGGACTGGGCATCCCTAATACCGTTGCCTTACTCTCATGCAATGACAAGGGAATAAACACTCATCTTGAGAATAACACATCTAGCATGGAAAATACTAGCCACCCCTTACCGCTCCACGAGCGAAACAAACACACAAAAGAGAAGTTTATTTTGAAAATTAGAGATGGCACATGCAAATTTGCTTAGAACGGCAAAAGAATACCGCATATAGGTTGATATAGTGGACTCATGTTGCAAAACTGGTTTAAAGGATTTTGGATGCACAAGTAGTGATCATACTTGGTGCAAAATTAAGGCTAGCAAAAGATTGAGAAGCGACCAACGAAGAAATAGATAATCTCATAAGCAAGCATTAAGCATAAATAACACCGAATAATGCACCACAAGTAGGATATAATTTCGTTGCATGACTATTGACTTTCGTACTTGCATAGGGAATCACAAACCTTAACACCAATATTCTTACTAAAGCATAATTATTCATCAACATAACTCACATATCACATCATCATATCTCAAAACTATTACTAAGAATCAAGTTTATTTTGTCCAATGATCTTCATGAAAGTTTTTATTATATCCTTCTTGGATATCTATCACTTTGGGACTAATTTTCATGTGTTGCTTTTCATAAGCTCAAACAAAAATATAAGTGAAGATCATGAGCATAATTTTTCTTCTTTCTCTCAAAATAATTTAAGTGAAGCAAGAGAGAATTTCTTGAAAATTTTACTAACTCTCAAATAAATCTAAGTGAAGCAAGAGAGAATTTCTTCAAAAATACTAAGCACACCGTGCTCAAAAAGATATAAGTGAAGCACTAGAGCAAGTCCATTGCTCATAAAAATTTAAGTGAAGCATAGAGAGCAATTTTAACAAGTCATGAAATAATTTTGGCTCTCTCAAATAAGTGTGTCCAGCAAGGATTGATGACTTAAAACACAAAAAAACAAGCAAAGACTCATATCATACAAGACGCTCCAAGCAAAACACATATCATGTGACGAATAAAAATATAGTTTCAAGTAAAATACCGATGATCATTGGAAGAATGCGGGGATGCCACTCGGGGGCATCCCCAAGCTTAGTTGGTTGCTCACTTTTGGACAATTGCTTGGGATGCCAGGGCATACCCAAGCTTAGCTCTTCCATCCTTCCTTCATCCATCGTAAGATAACCCAAAACTTGAAAACTTCAATCACACAAAACTCAACAAAACCTTTGTGAGATCTGTTAGTATAAGAAAGCAAACCACTACTATAATTAATGTATCAAACCAATTCATATTTTGATTTTGTATTATATCTACTGTATTACAACTTTTCTATGGCAAAAACTCATCAAATAAAACCATAGAGCCATCAAAATAAGCACACAACACAAAGAAAACAGAATCTGTCAAAACAGAACAGTTTGTAGTAATCTGACTATTTCAAATACTTCTGTAACTCCAAAAATTCTGGAAAAAATCAGGAAGACCTGAGAAATTTGTATATAGATCTACTTCAAGTGGAATGGGTATTTTATCACTCTCTGGTAAAAAATTAAAATTAATTTCGTTAGCGTAAAAGTTTCTGTTTTTTCAGCAAGATCAAATAACTATCACCCAAGAAGATCCTAAAGGCTTTACTTGGCACAAACACTAATTAAAACATAAAAAACACAATCATAACAGTAGCATAATTGTGCTAACACTCAAGAACATAAAGCAAAAAGAAAAAATAAAATTTATTCATTGGGTTGCCTCCCAACAAGCGCTATAATTTTACGCCCTTAGCTAGGCATAAAGCAAAGATCTAAGTTTTGTCATCTTTGGTTCGAGATCCATAAGATTCCCTCATGATTGATTCATATGGTGGCCTAATTATTGTTCTAGGAAAGTGTTCCATACCTTTTCTCAAAGGAAATTGGAACTTAATATTGCCTTCTTTCATATCAATCACGGTACCAATAGTGCGTAAAAACGGTCTACCAAGAATAATTGGGCAAGACGGATTGCAACCAATATCAAGAACAATAAAATCTATGGGCACATAATTCCTATTTGCAAGAATAAGAACATCATTAATCCTTCCCATAGGCTTTTTAATAGTAGAATCCGCCAAGTGCAAATTCAAAGAACACGATTCAAGATCGGTAAGACCAAGCACATCACATAAAGATTTCGGAATAGTAGAAACACTAGCACCCAAGTCACACAAAGCAAAACACTCATAGTTTTTAATCCTGACTTTGATAGTAGGTTCCCATTCATCATGCAATTTTCTAGGAATCGAAACTTCTAATTCCAATTTTTCTTCAAAACTTTCATCATAGCATCAATAATATGTTTAGTAAAAGATTTATTTTGTTCTTAAGCATGGGGTGAATTTATCATGGATTGAAACAATGAAATACAATCAATCAAAGAGCAACTGTCATAATTAAAGTCTTTGTAATTCAAAAGAGTGGGCACATCACTAGCTAAAGTTTTGACCTCTCCAAACCCACTTTCATCAATTTTCTCAACAAGATTTTCACCCTCCGAAATATTGGGACGCCTTCTACCTAAAGTTGACTCTTCTCCGGTCCCTTTTTCATCAATATTAACTTTAATAAACAAGGAATCAATAGAAGAAACACCAATTATTTTAAGATCTTCATCACTTTTGCGAAAGAAATCACTAGAAAAAAGCTTTTTCTAAAAATTCTTTTTTAGCTCTAAGCATAGCAGTTCTTTCCTTACTTTCATCCATAGAAACATAAAGAGCTTTAATTGATTCATATACTTTAGGCACAAAAAATTTCATCTTGAGATTTTCCATATCATGAGCAATTCTATCAACACTTCTAGACAAATCATCAATCTTACTCAACTTTTCTTCTATGGAAGTGTTGATAACTTTTTGTGTATTGATAAATGATTTAATATTATTCTCAAGATCAGAGGTGTTCCTATTATTATTATAAGATTTATTTCCATAGGAATTACCATAATTATTAGAGGAATTACTAGGAAAAGTCCTAGGATTAAAATTACCTCTATAAGCATTGTTGTTGAAATTATTTCGAGAGATAAAATTCACATCTATGGCATCACTATTTTGCTCAATCAAAGTAGACAAAGGCATATCATTAAAATCAATAGTAGCACTTCTACTAGCAACCAATTTCACAAGAGCATCAACTTTTTCACTCAAAGAAGAAATTTCTTCAAGCGAATTAACCTTTTTACTAGTAGGAGCCCTTTCGGTATGCCATTGTGAATAATTTGACATGATATTATCAAGCAATTTGGTGGCTTCACCCAAAGTAATTTCCATAAAAGTACCACCTGCGACGGAATCTAAAAGATTACGAGAAACAAAATTCAACCCCGCATAAAAAATTTGTAGGATCATCCAAAGATTTAACCCATGAGTTGGGCAATTCCTTAGCATCATTTTCATCCTTTTCCAAGATTGTGCAACATGCTCATGTTCAAGTTGCTTGAAATTCATGATCTGGGTTCTAAGGGAAATAATTTGTACGGGAGGAAAATACTTAGTGATAAAAGCACTTTGCACTTATTCCAAGAATCAATACTATTGCGAGGCAAAGAAGAGAACCAATTTTTTGCAGAATCACACAAGGAAAACGGAAATAATTTCATTTTGACCACATCATTTTCCACATCTGTTTTCTTTTGCATATCGCATAATTCCACGAAGGTATTAAGATGGGATGCGGCATCCTCATTAGGAGTACTGGAGAATTGGTCTTTCATAACAAGATTCAACAAAGCAGTATTAATATCACAAGTCTCCGCACTAGTGGCGGGAGGAGCAAGCGGAGTGCTGATAAAATCATTGTTATTGGTATTTGAGAAATCACATAACTTGGTGTTCTCTTGAGTCATTATGACTGTGGGAGTCCTGGATTAGGGGGTCTCTGGACAGCCGGACTATCTCCATTGGCCGGACTGTTAGACTATGAAGATACAAGATTGAAGACTTCGTCTCGTGTCCGGATGGGACTCTACTTGGCGTGGAAGGCAAGCTAGGCAATACGGATATGGATATCTCCTCCTTTGTAACCGACCTTGTGTAACCCTAACCCTCTCCGGTGTCTATATAAACCGGAGGGTTTTAGTCCGTAGGACACAACGACTACAACATACAATCATACCATAGGCTAGCTTCTAGGGTTTAGCCTCTCTGATCTCGTGGTAGATCTACTCTTGTACTACCCATATCATCAATATTAATCAAGCAGGACGTAGGGTTTTACCTCCATCAAGAGGGCCCGAACCTGGGTAAAACACCGTGTTCCCTGCCTCCTGTTACCATCCGCCTTAGACGCACAGTTCGGGACCCCCTACCCGAGATCCGCCGGTTTTGACACCGACATTGGTGCTTTCATTGAGAGTTCCTCTGTGTCGTCGCCGTTAGGCTTGATGGCTCCTACTATCATCAATAGCGATGCAGTCCAGGGTGAGACTTTTCTCCCCGGACAGATCTTCGTCTTCAGCGGCTTTGCACCGCGGGCCAATTCGCTTGGCCATCTGGAGCAGATTGAAAGTTACGCCCCTGGCCACCAGGTCAGGTTTGGAAGCTTAAACTACACAGCCGATATCCGTGGAGACTTGATCTTCGCCAGATTGGAGCCTCTGCCTTGTGCGTCACGCGGTCACGATGAGTACGATTTAGCTCTACCATTGGACAGTGTCCAGGAGATCGCACAGGCAGCCGCTCCGACCCTCAATTCGGAGCCAGTTGCGCCATCCATGGACGAGTGGATGGACCCCGCCACGGAGGCCCTACCCTCAGCGGCGATCGAGCCAAACATCGACCTTACCTTGCACAAGAGCCGTGTTGTTAAACTGCCGGATCCTTCTCCGGCCACGGACTCCGAACCGCCCGTGCCCATTCCCATCGAATCCGATTGGGCGCCGATCATGGAGTTTACCTCCGCGGATATTTTTCAGCACTCGCCCTTTGGCGACATACTGAACTCATTAAGGTCTCTCTCCTTGTCAGGAGGATCCTGGCCGAACTATGTCCGGCAGGATTGGGATGCGGACAACAAAGAAATTCGCGGCCCACCCACCACCCACTTAGTAGCCACTGTCGATGACTTAACCGACATGCTCGATTTCGACTCCGAAGACATCGACGGTATGGACGACAATGCGGGAGATGAAGAGGATCCACTGCCCACAGGGCACTGGACAGCCACCTCATCATATGATATATACATGGTGGATACACCCAAAGAAGGCAATGGCGATGAGATAGCGGAGGATGACCCCTCCAAGAAGCAACCCAAGCGCCGACGTCAGCGGCGCCGCTTTAAGTCCCGCCAAAGCAAAAGTGGTGATACTAGCATAGGAGATAATAACACTTCGGATAGTGCCGAAGACAACAACAATCCCCTCCAGCAAGATTTAGAGCAGGAGGATGGAGGAGCCAGCCCTCTTGAGAGAGTGGCAGATGGAGAGGAGGAGGATGATAATTACATGCCCCCCACCGAAGACGAGGCAAGCCTCGGCGACGACGAATTCGCTGTGCCAGAGGATCCCGTCGAACAAGAGCGCTTCAAATGCCGGCTTATAGCCACGGCAAATAGCCTTAAGAAAAAGCAGCAGCAGCTTCAAGCTGATTAGGATCTGCTAGCTGACAGATGGACTGAAGTCCTCGCGGCCGAGGAATATAAACTCGAGCGCCCCTCCAAGAGTTACCCAAAGTACAGGTTGCTACCCCGACTGGAGGAAGAAGCATATGATGCGGCTGATCGGCCACCTCGTGGTCGTGATAGAGAGGCATTCCAGCCAAAAACTCAGCCTGCACCCCGACGCCGTTCAAATAAAAAGGCATGGGGAGATACGTCAGACCTGCGAGACATATTGGAGGACAAAGAAAAGCATGCAAGATCGATCTACGGATCACGAGGGTGCGCCACTATGCGAGACGATAAACGTCACGCCGGATACAGTAAAAGTAAATCCGGCCGGGCCGAACACAGCGGGCAAGACCCGTTCGAGCAGCGTCGTGATATAGCCCAATACAGAGGCGCCGCACACCCCTTATGCTTCACAGACGAAGTAATGGATCATCAAATCCCAGAAGGTTTCAAACCTGTAAATATTGAATCATACGACGGCACAACAGATCCCGCAGTATGGATCAAGGATTAACTCCTCCACATCCACATGACCCGCGGTGATGACTTACATGCCGTCAAATACCTCCCACTAAAGCTCAAGGGACCAGCGCGGCATTGGCTTAACAGCTTGCCAACAGAGTCCATCAGCTGTTGGGAAGATCTGGAAGCCGCATTCCTCGACAACTTTCAGGGCACTTATGTGCGGCCACCAGATGCCGATGACTTGAGCCACATAATTCAGCAGCCAGAAGAATCGGCCAGGCAATTCTGGACTCGGTTCCTAACAAAGAAAAATCAAATCGTCGACTGTCCGGATGCAGAGGCCCTAGCGGCTTTAAAACACAACATCCGTGACGAATGGCTAGCCCGACACCTTGGTCAGGAAAAGCCAAAATCTATGGCAGCCCTCACGACACTCATGACCCGCTTTTGTGCGGGAGAAGACAGCTGGCTGGCTCGCAGTAATAACATATCAAAGAACCATGGTACTTCGGATACCAAGGACGGTAATAGCAGGTCACGTCGCAACAAACATAAGCGCCGCATTAACGGCGATAATAACGAGGATACGACTATCAATGCCAAATTCAAAGGCTCTAAACCCGGTCAGCGGAAAAAGCCATTCAAACAAAGTATGTCGGGTCCGTCCAGCTTGGACCGTATACTCGGTCGCTCGTGTCAAATACACAGCACCCCAGAAAAGCCAGCCAATCACACCAACATGGATTGTTGTGTGTTCAAGCAGGCCGGCAAGTTAATTGCCGAAAACAAGGACAAGGGGCCACATAGCGATGACGAGGAGGAGCCCCGAGGACAGAAGAGGTTTCCCCCACAAGTGCGGACGGTGAACATGATATACGCAACCCATATCCCCAAGAGGGAGCGGAAGCGGGCGCTCAGGGACGTATATGCGTTGGAGCCAGTCGCCCCAAAGATCAACCCATGGTCCTCCTATCCGATCACTTTCGATCGCATGGACCATCCCACTAGTATCCATCATGGCGGATTCGCTGCACTGGTTCTGGACCCAATCATTGATGGATTTCACCTCACTCGAGTCCTTATGGACAGCGGCAGCAGCCTGAACCTGCTTTATCAGGACACAGTGCGCAAAATGGGTATAGACCCCTCAAGGATCAAACCCACAAAAACGACCTTCAAAGGCGTCATTCCAGGCGTAGAGGCCCATTGCACAGGCTCAATTACACTGGAAGTGGTCTTCGGATCCCCGGATAACTTCCGAAGCGAAGAGTTAATCTTCGATATAGTCCCGTTCCGCAGTGGTTAACATGCACTGCTCGGGCGAACCACATTTGCGAGATTCAATGCGGTACTGCATTATGCATACCTCAAGCTCAAGATGCCAGGACCTCGCGGGGTTATTACAGTCAATGGAAACACAGAGCGCTCTCTCCGAACAGAGGAGCACACTGCAGCCCTCGCAGCAGAAGCGCAAAATAGCCTCTCAAGGCAATCCACCAGTTCGGCGTTTCAAGACCCGGACACCTTCAAGCCCGCTCGGAGCAATCGGCAAATAGACCGCCTGGCGCGATCTGAGCTCGCGTAGCAATGCGGCCCCCACCCCAGTCCCAGCCAAACGGCGAAACTCGTGCCACACGTACATAATTACGCATTAAAAATACCATGGGCACAGGTGGGGAGGGGGGCACAACTGTGGCACACCCCAAGACGCGGCTTAAACCGCACTAGGGGCTTCCCATTTGGTTATTTTCTCTTTTTCAGGACCTTAATCTCTAGAAACCCTGTCCGGCAGCACTATTGCCGAACACATGATGCAGCAACCAAGGAGGCAGAAAGCTACGTCACACCACGGAATTCCCAGGTGGATTACAATAACGAGCGAAATATTTGATTTAATACTATTCCTCAGCTTGCCCTTGGAAGGGACATAGTCCCACTCTTTGCTTATCGCACTATCTGTATCATTCTGCTTTAACGCACCTTTTTGAATAAACAATGCTTAACATCACGACTACTATTGCATTCTTGTTATATATATGTGTTCATTAACAACGCCTTGCAACCGTACACTTTGGTACAGCCAATACACCAGGGGCTTACGTACCCCACAATATGGTGTGAAAAGTCCAAACACTTTCACAAGTGCGGCACCCCGAACTTTTAGCATTATATGCATCGGCTCCGAATCTTGTCTTTGGTCAAATGTTGGGTTTGCCCGGCTCCTATGTTTTGGTACCTTACGTTCCGCTCTATCGGCTAAGGTAGCGCTAGGAGAACTATTGCGATTGTGCCCCGGTTCTGCCGGGCTTAGCACCTCAGTAGAGAAAGCTAAAACTGACTGTCATGATAAGGCGAGAGACTGGTCGCTGTTCGGCGAGGTTTTTGAGTCCCTAAAGATTTATGCCGCTTAGGGCGAGGGGCCGGCCCTGTCCGGCTTAAAGGCGTGTATCGCGCCCCGAATTCGGCCTTCCGAATACCAGGGGCTTCGCTGAAATTTAAAATTATAGAATTCCATGGCTAAGTGAGAGTGATAAAGCATTATTAGTCCGATTGCCTTTTTCGTTGTGCTGAGCACCTCCCTCGAAGGACCCAAACATGGGAACAAGAGTGCTCAGGTTTATCCAGAACACCCCAGCACTCGTGGCATGGGGACAGAAGCCGGGGACTAGCCATCTCTCAGATTGGATAAATGGCCAAACAGAAGGTAATATTTTAAATTCACACAAGCGTTGCATAGCGCATATGAAACAAGTTTTCATCATACATGATCACACGAGCAAGTTTACTGAAATATTACATCCTTTGAACATTCGTCCGCTACAAGATGGGCACCCTTCAGGACACCCTCATAATAAATCTCGGGGGTGCGATGCTCCTTGCCCTACGGCGGCCCTTCCTTGATCAGCTTCACAACGTCTAGCTTGGCCCACTGCACCTTCACACGGGCGAATGCCCGGCGTGCACCTTCGACGCAGATGGACCGCTTGACGACCTCCAGCCATGGGCAGGCATCCACAAGCCGCCTCACCAGGACGAAGTAGCTGTTCGGAAGGGCGTCGCCAGGCAACAGCCAGATTAGAAGGCCCTTCATGGCCTGTTAGGCCGCCTTGTGCAGCTCGACCAACTGCTTTAGCTGGTCGCTCAGAGGCATTGGGTGTTCGGTCTCAGTATAGTGAGACCAGAACAGCTTCTCCATTGAGCTTCCCTCCTCGGCCTGGTAAAATTGTGCGGCATCCGACATGCTGCGGGGCAATTCTGCGAATGCTCCTAGAGAGCTCCGAATTCGGGTAAGTAATCGGTAATTTACTTTCACATGCTTGCTTTGCATATAGAATGCCTTACCCGCCGCTATTTTCTTCATCGCGTCAATCTCCTGGAGGGCCTTTTGGACCTCGACCTTGGCACTCTTTGTGCTCTCGAGGGCCGCGGCAAGCTCAGACTCTCGCGTCTTCGAGTCAAGCTCCAACGCCTCGTGCTTCGTCACGAGAGCCTGGAGCTCTTGCTGCACCTCGCCCACACGAGCCGCTTGTTTTTCCCGCTCGGTGCGCTCCTTGGCCGCTTTATCTTCGGCCTTGGTTAGCGCTTGCTTCAGGGTCGCCACCTCAGTCGTGGCCCCTGGCAAATATACGATGATCCTGTCATTTTGCAATCGCGTCTTCTTTTATATATACATATCTACAGACAGGGTATTACTTACCCTTGTTCTCCTCGAGCTACCTCTTGGCAAGGCCGAGCTCTTTCTTGGAACCCTCGAGGTCCTGCTTCAGTACGGCAACCTCCGCAGTCAGTGCGGCGGACGCCAGCAGCGAGGCCTGCATATGCATATTGACATACTTATATTAGACTCCTGCGAATTATTTGATCCTCTGTTCGGCTTTTCTTTGTGAACACCGAACAAAGCATCAGGGGCTACTGTCTATGCGTTAATATTTTTCCTATATTTTAAAACACTTACCTCAAAGCCTGCTAGAAGGCTGGCACAGGCTTCAGTGAATCCGCTCTTGGTGGACTGAACCTTCTCGACCACCGCACTCATAATATTACGGTGCTCCTCGTCGATGGAAGCGCTGCGAAGCGCTTCCAGCAGATTGTCCGGCGCCTCTGGATGGACAGAGGTCACCAGCACAGGCATCTTGCCCCTCTTAGAAGGAGGCCGCCTGCCCGAGCCCGGAACCGCTGGAGGTTCCGGCACGGTGTTTGACTGAGGGCTGAACTTGGGGCCCTCAGGGGCCTTGTCCCCTCGGCTCCCGGAGTCCGGGAGGCCGCCTTGAGGCGCCTCTGGGACCGTCTCCCCTCGACCCGGTGCCTCGTGAGACAGCACATCTACGTCATCCGCAGGGCAAGGGGAGGTGGCGGTCGGAAGTGGATCACTATCCATATCCGACAAGCCCAGGGAGCCATCCGATGATACATCGATACTGGCTCGTGGCGGCCTGCATAATCATGTTCGGCGTTAGGGAAAGCAGTGCGACAAAGGAATGCTATGAGTTACTCTAGTATCCGAATACTTACGATCTCCCCAGGGGCTTGGCCCTGGGCAACCACTCGTCTTCGCCTTCGTCGGCGGCGGTGGGACTGTCCGGAAGGAGAGTCCTTCCCTTCTTGGACCCTTCGCCCCCCCAGTTGGGACAACCTTCCTTTTCTTGTCTCCCCCGCCTGGAGGGGGAGCATCTTCTTCTTCTTCCTCGTCTTCGGGGGAGGAGTGCGCCGCAGAGTCATCAGACGGTGAGTCCGATGACGCCTGGCGCTGGGAACTCTTTCGGGTTCCCTTGGCCTTCTTGGTCTTCTTCGGCACCTTGTAAGGAGCCGGAGTCAGCATCTCCGTCAGGAGAGCGCCCGCAGTGTCTTTGGGCAAAGGGGCCGGACAGTTAATCTGCCCCGACGTCTCCACCCAGTCCTGTCAAAGGCATGGAGATTAGACCCCGCACATGATTAATCTAGGGGAAATAAATGTCCTACGGGATGCATTGAACTCACCGAACGCGCTAGGCGCTTTGCGCTTAGTCCGCGGTCCTCGACGAGAGAAGGAGGGACCTCGGCACCCTTGAACAGCACCTTCTAGACGTCCTTGTGCATTGTATCAAAGAGCTCGCTCATAGTCTGGTGCTGGGCCGGGTCGAACTCCCACAAGTTAAAATCCCGTTGTTGACACGGGAGGATCCGGCGGATGAGCATAACCTGGACTATGTTGACAAGCTTGAGCTTCTTGCTTGCCATACTCCGGATACATTTCTGGAGTCCATCTAGCTCCACCAATGAACCCCACGACAAGCCCTTCTCTTTCCAGGAAGTGAGCCGTGTAGGGAATCCGGATCGAAACTCGGGGGTCGCCGCCCATTTGGCGTCGCGCGGCTCGGTGATGTAGAACCACGCCGATTGCCATCCCTTTATTGTCTCCACAAAGGAGCCTTCAAGCCATATAACGTTGGGCATCTTGCCCACCATGGCTCCGCCGCACTCTGCTTGTTGGCCTCCTACCACCTTCGGCTTGATATTGAAGGTCTTTAACCACAGGCCGAAGTGGGGCCGGATGCGGAGGAAAGCCTTACACACGACGATGAACGCCGAAATGTTGAGGACGAAGTTCGGGGCCAGATCATGAAAGTCCAGCCCGTAGTAGAACATGAGACCACGGACGAATGGATGGAGGGGAAACCCCAGTCCACGGAGGAAGTGGTGGAGGAAAACTACCCTCTCGTGAGGTTCCGGGGTAGGGACGATCTGCCCCGCAGCGGGCAGCCGATGCGCGATATTCGCAGCTAAGTATCCGGCTCTGTGCAGCTTCTTGATATGTCCCTCCGTAACGAAGGAAGCCATCCATTTGCCTCCTGCTCCGGACATGTTTGGAGAAGTTTGAGGGAAGGGATGTGGACTTGGGTGCTAGAGCTCGAGTGTGCGAAAACGGATGAGCAAATGAGGAAGAAGGTGTGGATGAAAAGGTGAATCCTTATCCCTTTATATGGACAGACAAAACTATGCGTCCCCACTAGCCTGGTAAAACTTGCTTATCCCCCAAGCGCCGTAATCGATGGCGTGGTTGGGTTACCCACACCCGTATTGATGAGAATCCCGTGATAAGGGGACACGATCTCTGCTTCAACAAGACGTGTCAAAAAACTGCCTCGCGTTATGTGCGGGGCTAGTTAAAGGAAACGGTTCGAATAATCACCGGGCCGTGACATAATGTCGTGTTGCCAAAACAAGTCAGCAAATTGGATTTGTGGAAATATTATTCTCTCTATAGTGGTATGTGGAACTTATTTTGCAGGGTCGGACACTATCCTTATATTCAAATTCTTCCGTGGTATATTCGGAGGAGGAACCCGCCTTGCAATGCCGAAGACAATACTGCGCGCTGGACTCATCGTCATTGAAGCCTAGTTCAGGGGCTACTGTGGGAGTCCTGGATTAGAGGGTCTCCGGACACGGACTATCTCCATTGGCCGGACTGTTAGACTATGAAGATACAAGATTGAAGACTTCGTCTCATGTCCGGATGGGACTCTACTTGGCGTGGAAGGCAAGCTAGGCAATACGGATATGCATATCTCCTCCTTTGTAACCGACCTTGTGTAACCCTAACCCTCTCCGGTGTCTATATAAACCGGAGGCTTTTAGTCCGTAGGACACAACAACTACAACATACAATCATACCATAGGCTAGCTTCTAGGGTTTAGCCTCCCCGATCTCGTGGTAGATCTACTCTTGTACTACCCATATCATCAATATTAATCAAGCAGGACATAGGGTTTTACCTCCATCAAGAGGGCCCGAACCTGGGTAAAACATCGTGTTCCCTGCCTCCTGTTACCATTCGCCTTAGACGCACAGTTCGGGACCCCCTAACCGAGATCCGCCGGATTTGACACCGACAATGACCACACAATAAGATTGTTGGGGAACGTAGTAATTTCAAAAAATTTCCTACGCACATGCTAGATCATGGTGATGCATAGCAACGAGAGGGGAGAGTGTTGTCTACGTACCCTCATAGATCGAAAGTGGAAGCGTTAGCACAACGCGGTTGATGTAGTCGTACGTCTTCACGATCTGACCGATCCAAGTACCGAACGCACAGCACCTCCAAGTTCAGCACACGCTCAGCTCGATGACGTCCCGCGAACTCCAATCTAGTAGAGCTTCACGGGAGAGTTCCGTCAGCATGACGGCGTGGTGACGATGATGATGTTCTACCGTCGCAGGGCTTCGCCTAAGCACCGCTACGATATGATCGAGGTGGATTATGGTGGAAGGGGGCACCGCACACGGCTAATAGATCAAGAGATCAATTGTTGTGTCTATGGGGTGCCCCTGGCCATGTATATAAAGGAGTGGAGGAGGAGGGGGCCGGCCAAGAGGAGGAGGCGCGCCCAAGGGGGGGAAATCCAACTCCAAGTAGGTTTTTCCCCCCTTTCCTATTCCAACTAGGAGAAGGGGGAAGGAGGAGGTGGAGAGAAGGAAGGAGAAGGGGGGCCGCGCCCCCTTCCCTTTCCCAATTCGGATTGGGGCAAGGGGGGCTGCGTGCCACCTCCTGCTGCCTCTCCTCTTCCACTACTTTGGGCCCATGAGGCCCAATAACCCCCGGGGGGTTCCGGTAACCCCCCCAGGTACTCTGGTATATATTCGATAACCCCCAGAACCATTCCGGTGTCCGAATATAGTCGTCCAATATATCAATCTTCATGTATCAACCATTTCGAGACTCCTCGTCATGTCCGTGATCACAGCCGGGACTCCGAACAACCTTCGGTACATCAAAACTCATAAACTCATAATATAACTAACATCGAAACATTAAGCGTGCGGACCCTACGAGTTCGAGAACTATGTAGACATGACCGAGACATGTCTCTGGTTAATAACCAATAGCGGAACCTGGATGCTCATATTGGCTCCCACATATTCTACGAAGATCTTTATCGGCCAGACCGCATAACAACATACGTTGTTCCCTTTGTCATCGGTATGTTACTTGCCCGAGATTCAATCATCAGTATCTCAATACCTAGTTCAATCTCGTTACTGACAAGTCTCTTTACTCGTTCCATAATACATCATTCCGCAACTAACTCATTTAGTTGCAATGCTTGCAAGGCTTAAGTGATGTGCATTACCGAGAGGGCCCAGAGATACCTCTCCGACAATCGGAGTGACAAATCCTAATCTCGAAATACGCCAACCCAACAAGTACCTTTGGAGACACCTGTAGAGCACCTTTATAATCACCCAATTACATTGTGACGTTTGGTAGCACACAAAGTGTTCCTCCGGTAAACGGGAGTTGCATAATCTCATAGTCATAGGAACATGTATAAGTTATGAAGAAAGCAATAGCAACAAACTAAACGATCAAGTGCTAAGCTAACGGAATGGGTCAAGTCAATCACATCATTCTCCTAATAATGTGATCCCGTTAATCAAATGACAATTCATGTCTATGGTTAGGAAACATAACCATCTTCGATCAACGAGCTAGTCAAGTAGAGGCATACTAGTGACACTCTGTTTGTCTATGTATTCACACATGTATTATGTTTCCGGTTAATACAATTCTAGCATGAATAATAAACATTTATCATGATATAAGGAAATAAATAATAACTTTATTATTGCCTCTAGGGCATATTTCCTTCAGTCTCCCACTTGCACTAAAGTCAATAATCTAGATTACACTGTGATGATCCTAACACACATGGAGCCTTGGTGCTGATCATGTTTTGCTCGTGGAAGAGGCTTAGTCAATGGGTCTGCAACATTTAGATCTGTATGTATCTTGAAAATTTCTTTGTCTCCCACCTGGACTAAATCCCGGATGGAATTGAAGCGTGTCTTGATGTGCTTGGTTCTCTTGTGAAATCTGGATTCCTTCGCTAAGGCAATTGCTCCAGTATTGTCACAAAAGATTTTCATTGGACCCGATGCACTAGGTATGACACCTAGATCGGATATGAACTCCTTCATCCATACTCCTTCATTTGCTGCTTCCGAAGCAGCTATGTACTCTGCTTCACATGTAGATCCCGCCATGATGCTTTGTTTAGAACTGCACCAACTGACATCGCCACCGTTCAATGTAAACACGTATCCGGTTTGCGATTTAGAATCATCCGGATCAGTGTCAAAGCTTGCATCAACGTAACCATTTACGATGAGCTCTTTGTCACCTCCATAAACGAGAAACATATCCTTAGTCCTTTTTAGGTACTTCAGGATGTTCTTGACCGCTGTCCAGTGGTCCACTCCTAGATTACTTTGGTACCTCCCTGCTAGACTTATAGCAAGGCACACATCAGGTCTGGTACACAGCATTGCATACATGATAGAGCCTATGGCTGGAGCATAGGGAACATCTTTCATTTTCTCTCTATCTTCTGCAGTGGTCGGACATTGAGTCTTACTCAACTTCACACCTTGTAACACAGGCAAGAACCCTTTCTTTGCTTGATCCATTTTGAACTTCTTCAAAACTTTGTCAAGGTATGTGCTTTGTGAAAGTCCAATTAAGCGTCTTGATCTATCTCTATAGATCTTAATGCCCAATATGTAAGAAGCTTCACCGAGGTCTTTCATTGAAAAACTCTTATTCAAGTATCCCTTTATGCTATCCAGAAATTCTATATCATTTCCAATCAGTAATATGTCATCCACATATAACATCAGAAATTCTACCGAGCTCCCACTCACTTTCTTGTAAATACAGGCTTCTCCAAAACTCTGTATAAAACCGAATGCTTTGATCACATTATCAAAGGGTTTATTCCAACTCCGAGAGGCTTGCACCAGTCCATAAATGGATCGTTGGAGCTTGCACACTTTGTTAGCTCCCTTTTGGTCGACAAAACCTTCCGGTTGCATCATATACAACTCTTCTTCCAGAAATCCATTCAGGAATGCAGTTTTGACATCCATCTACCAAATTTCATAATCGTAAAATGCGGCAATCATTAACATGATTCGGACAGACTTAAGCATCGCTATGGGTGAGAAGGTCTCATCACAGTCAATCCCTTGAACTTGTCGAAACCCTTTCGCAACAAGTCGAGCTTTGTAGACAGTAACATTACCGTCAGCGTCAGTCTTCTTCTTGAAGATCCATTTATTCTCAATTGCTTGCCGATCAATGGGCAAGTCAATCAAAGTCCACACTTTGTTGTCATACATGGATACCATCTCAGATTTCATGGCTTCAAGCCATTTTGCGGAATCTGGGCTCACCATCGCTTCTTCATACTTCGTAGGTTCATCATGATCCATTAGCATGACTTCCAGAACAGGATTACCATACCACTCTGGCGCGGATCTTACTCTGGTTGATCTATGAGGTCCAGTAATAACTTGATCTGAAGTTTCATGATCATCATCATTAACTTCCTCACTAATTGGTATAGTTGTCACATGAACCGGTTTCTGTGATGAGCTACTTTCCAATAAGGGAGCAGGTACGGTTACCTCATCAAGTTCCACTTTCCTCCCACTCACTTCTTTTGAGAGAAACTCCTTCTCTAGAAAGGATCCATTCTTAGCAATGAATGTCTTGCCTTCAGATCTGTGATAGAAGATGTACCCAACAGTCTCCTTTCGGTATCCTATGAAGACACATTTCTCCGATTTGGGTTCAAGCTTATCAGATTGAAGCTTTTTCACATAAGCATCGCAGCCCCAAACTTTAAGAAACGACAACTTTGGTTTCTTGCCAAACCACAGTTCATATGGCGTCGTCTCAACGGATTTCGATGGTGCCCTATTTAACGTGAATGCGACCGTCTCTAAAGCATAACCCCAAAACAATAGCGGTAAATCAGTAAGAGACATCATAGATCTCACCATATCTAGTAAAGTACGATTACAACATTCGGACACACCATTACGCTGTGGTGTTCCTCGTGGCGTGAGTTGCGAAACTATTCCGCTTTGTTTCAAATGTAGACCAAACTCGTAACTCAAATATTCTCCTCCACGATCAGATCGTAGAAACTTTATTTTCTTGCTACGATGATTTTCAACTTCACTCAGAAATTCTTTGAACTTTTCAAATGTTTTAGACTTATGTTTCATCAAGTAGATATACCCATATCTGCTTAAATCATCTGTGAAGGTGACAAAATAACGATATCCGCCATGAGCCTCAACATTCATCGGACCACATACATCTGTATGTATGATTTCCAACAAATCTGTTGCTCTCTCCATAGTACCGGAGAACGACGTTTTAGTCATCTTGCCCATGAGGCATGGTTCGCAAGTACCAAGTGATTCATAATCAAGTGGTTCCAAAAGTCCATCAGTATGGAGTTTCTTCATGCGCTTTACACCGATATGACCTAAACGACAGTGCCACAAATAAGTTGCACTACAATTATCAACACTGTATCTTTTGGCTTCAACATTATGAATATGTGTATCACTACTATCGAGATTCATCAAAAATAGACCACTCTTCAAGGGTGCATGACCATAAAAGATATTACTAATATAAATAGAACAACCATTATTCTCTGATTTAAATTAATAACCGTCTCGCATCAAACAAGATCCAGATATAATGTTCATGCTCAACGCTGGCACCAAATAACAATTATTTAGGTCTAAAACTAATCCCGAAGGTAGATGTAGAGGTATCGTGCCGACCGCGATCACATCGACTTTGGAACCATTTCCCACACGCATTGTCACCTCGTCCTTAGCCAGTGTTCGCTTAATCCGTAGTCCCTGTTTCGAGTTGCAAATATTAGCAAACCAGTATCAAATACCTAGGTGCTACTGCGAGCTCTAGTAAGGTACACATCAATAACATGTGTATCACATATACCTTTGTTCACCTTGCCATCCTTCTTATCCGCCAAATACTTGGGGCAGTTCCGCTTCCAGTGACCAGTCTGCTTGCAGTAGAAGCACTCAG
Source organism: Triticum urartu (assembly GCF_056163025.1). Lineage (NCBI taxonomy): Eukaryota > Viridiplantae > Streptophyta > Magnoliopsida > Poales > Poaceae > Triticum > Triticum urartu. The sequence goes on from NC_141877.1 coordinate 449,943,492, forward strand.
TTTCAGGCTTAGGTCCAGACTTGGGTTTCTTCTCCTGAGCAGCAACTTGCTTGCTGTTCTTCTTGAAGTTCCCCTTCTTCTTCCCTTTGCCCTTTTTTCTTGAAACTAGCGGTCTTATTGACCATCAACACTTGATGCTCCTTCTTGATTTCTACCTCCGCAGCCTTTAGCATTGCGAAGAGCTCGGGAATCGTCTTATCCATCCCTTGCATGTTATAGTTCATCACGAAGCTCTTGTAGCTTGGTGGCAGTGATTGAAGAACTCTGTCAATGACACTATCAACAGGAAGATTAACTCCCAGTTGAGTCAAGTGATTATGATCCCAGACATTTTGAGTATATGTTCACTGACAGAACTATTCTCTTCCATCTTGCAGCTATAGAACTTATTGGAGACTTCATATCTCTCAATTCGGGCATTTGCTTGAAATATTTACTTCAACTCCTGGAACATCTCATCTGCTCCATGACGTTCAAAACGTCGTTGAAGTCCCGATTCTAAGCCGTAAAACATGGCACACTGAACTATTGAGTAGTCATCAGCTTTGCTTTGACAGATGTTCATAACATCTGGTGTTGCTCCTGCAGTAGGCCTGGCACCCAGCGGTGCTTCCAGGATGTAATTCTTCTGTGCAGCAATGAGGATAATCCTCAAGTTACGGACCCAGTCCGTGTAATTGCTACCATCATCTTTCAACTTTGCTTTCTCAAGGAACGCATTAATATTCAATGGAACAACAACACGGGCCATCTATCTACAATCAAACATAGACAAGCAAAATACTATCAGGTACTAAGTTCATGATAAATTTAAGTTCAATTAATCATATTACTTAAGAACTCCCACTTAGAAAGACATCCCTCTAATCTTCTAAGTGATCACGTGATCCAAGTCAACTAAACCATAACCGATCATCACGTGAAATGGAGTAGCTTTCAATGGTGAACATCAATATGTTGATCATATCTACTATATGATTCACGCTCGACCTTTCGGTCTTCGTGTTCCGAGGCCATATCTGCATATGCTAGGCTCGTCAAGTTTAACCTGAGTATTCCGCGTGTGCAAAAACTGGCTTGCACCCGTTGTAGATGGACGTAGAGCTTATCACACCCGATCATCACGTGGTGTCTGGGCACGATGAACTTTGGCAATGGTGCATACTCAGGGAGAACACTTTTATCTTGAAATTTAGTGAGAGATCATCTTATAATGCTACCGTCAATCAAAGCAAGATAAGATGCATAAAAGATAAACATCACATGCAATCAATATAAGTGATATGATATGGCCATCATCATCTTGTGCTTGTGATCTCCATCTCCGAAGCACCTTCATGATCACCATCGTCACCGGCGCGACACCTTGATCTCCATCATAGCATCATTGTCGTCTCGCCAATCTTATGCTTCTACGACTATCGCTACCGCTTAGTGATAAAGTAAAGCATTACAAGGCGATTGCATTGCATACAATAAAGCGACAACCATATGGCTCCTGCCAGTTGCCGATAACTCGGTTACAAAACATGATCATCTCATACAATAAAATTTAGCATCATGTCTTGACCATATCACATCACAACATGCCCTGCAAAAACAAGTTAGACGTCCTCTACTTTGTTGTTGCAAGTTTTACGTGGCTGCTACGGGCTTAGCAAGAACCGTTCTTACCTACGCATCAAAACCACAACGATAGTTTGTCAAGTTGATGCTGTTTTAACCTTCGCAAGGACCGGGCGTAGCCACACTTGGTTCAACTAAAGTGGGAGAAACTGACACCCGCCAGCCACCTGTGTGCAAAGCACATCAGTAGAACCAGTCTCGTGTAAGCGTACACATAATGTCGGTCCGGGCTGCTTCATCCAACAATACCGCCGAACCAAAGTATGACATGCTGGTAAGCAGTATGACTTATATCACCCACAACTCACTTGTGTTCTACTCGTGCATATAACATCAACGCATAAAACCTGGCTCGGATGCCACTGTTGGGGAACGTAGTAATTTCAAAAAAATTCCTACGCACACGCAAGATCATGGTGATGCATAGCAACGAGAGGGGAGAGTGTTGTCTACGTACCCTCGTAGACCGAAAGCGGAAGCGTTAGCACAACGCGGTTGATGTAGTCGTACGTCTTCATGATCCGACCGATCCAAGTACCGAACGCACGACACCTCTGAGTTCAGCACACGTTCAGCTTGATGACGTCCCGCGAACTCCAATCCAGTAGAGCTTCACGGGAGAGTTTCGTCAGCACGACGGCGTGGTGATGATGATGATGTTCTACCATCACAGGGCTTCGCCTAAGCACCGCTACGATATGATCGAGGTGGATTTTGGTGGAAGGGGGCACCGCACACGGCTAATAGATCAAGAGATCAATTGTTGTGTCTATGGGGTGCCCCCTGGCCATGTATATAAAGGAGTGGAGGAGGAGGGGGCCGGCTAAGAGGAGGAGGCATGCCCAAGGGGGGGCAATCCTACTCCAAGTAGGTTTTGCCCCCCTTTCCTATTCCAACTAGGAGAAGGGGGAAGGAGGAGGTGGAGAGAAGGAAGGAGAAGGGGGGCGCGCCCCCTTCCCTTTCCCAATTCGGATTGGGGCAAGGGGGGCTGCGCGCCACCTCCTGTTGCCTCTCCTCTTCCACTACTTTGGGCCCATGAGGCCCAATAACCCCCCCCCCCCCGGGGGGGGGGGGGGTTCCGGTAACCCCCCGGTACTTCGGTATATATCCGATAACCCCCGGAACCATTCCGGTGTCCGAATATAGTCGTCCAATATATCAATCTTCATGTCTCGACCATTTCGAGACTCCTCGTCATGTCCGTGATCACATCCGGGACTCCGAATAACCTTCGGTACATCAAAACTCATAATATAACCGGCATCGAAACGTTAAGCATGCAGACCCTATGGGTTCGAGAACTATGTAGACATGACCAAGACATGTCTCCGGTCAATAACCAATAGCGGAACCTGGATGCTCATATTGGCTCCCACATATTCTACAAAGATCTTTATCGGTCAGACTGCATAACAACATACGTTGTTCCCTTTGTCATCGGTATGTTACTTGCCCGAGATTCGATCGTCGTATCTGAATACCTAGTTCAATCTCGTTACCGGCAAGTCTCTTTACTCATTCCGTAATACATCATTCCGCAACTAACTCATTTAGTTGCAATGCTTGCAAGGCTTAAGTGATGTGCATTACCGAGAGGGCCCAGAGATATCTCTTCGACAATCGGAGTGACAAATCCTAATCTCGAAATACGCCAACCCAACAAGTACCTTTGGAGACACCTGTAGGGCACCTTTATAATCACCCAGTTACGTTGTGACGTTTGGTAGCACACAAAGTGTTCCTCCGGTAAACGGGAGTTGCATAATCTCATAGTCATAGGAACATGTATAAGTTATGAAGAAAGCAATAGCAACAAACTAAACGGTCAAGTGCTAAGCTAACGGAATGGGTCAAGTCAATCACATCATTCTCCTAATGATGTGATCCCGTTAATCAAATGACAACTCATGTCTATGGTTAGGAAACATAACCATCTTCGATCAACGAGCTTGTCAAGTAGATGCATACTAGTGACACTCTGTTTGTCTATGTATTCACACATGTATTATGTTTCCGGTTAATACAATTCTAGCATGAATAATAAACATTTATCATGATATAAGGAAATAAATAATAACTTTATTATTACCTCTAGGGCATATTTCCTTCAAAGATTGCACTCAAAAACAGATTCGAGAAGAAAATGGCGAACGGAAAAGTGGGGCAAATAAAACGGCATTTTTTTGTGAAGTGGGGGTGAGGAAAACGTGAGGTAAATGGCAAATAATGTAAATTGCAAGGAGATGAGATTTGTGATTATGAACCTGGTATATGTTGAAGATCCTCCCCGGCAACGGTGCCAGAAATTCCTTTTGATGTTGCTTGAAGCTACGTCGGTATTTCCCAAAAGAGGAAGGGATGATGCAGCACAGCGTCGGTAGGTATTTCCCTCAGATATGAAACCAAGGTTATCAAACCAGTAGAAGAACCAAGCAACACAACGTAAACATCACCTGCAGACCAATAACAAATCCTCGCAACCCGGCGCGTTAAAGGGGTTGTCAATCCATTTCGGGTAACGTTGCCAGAAATTGGTGCGTGACGGTAAAAAGGTGGTAATAGATTGGATAAATAGATCACAAAAAATGAAGTGTAGCATAGTATTTTTGTATTTTTGGTTTAATATATCTGAAAATAAATGCAAGAGAAAAGTAGATCGCAAAGGCAAATATACGAGAATAAAGACCCGGGGGCCGTAGGTTTCACTAGTGGCTTCTATCGAGAAAAATAGCAAACGGTGGGTGAACAAATTACTATTGGGCAATTCAAAAAACTTCAAGTAATTATGACAATATCCAGGCAATGATCATTATATAGGCATCACGTCCAAGATTAGTAGACCGACTCCTGCCTGCATCTACTACTATTACTCCACACATCGACCGCTATCCAGCATGCATCTAGTGTATTAAGTTCATGGAGAAACGGAGTAATGCAATAAGAATGATGGCATGATGTATACAATATCTATCTCTGTAGATATAGACCCCATCATTATATCCTTAGTAGCAACGATACATACGTGTCGTTTCCCTTTCTGTCACTGGGATCAAGCACCGTAAGATCGAACCCACTACAAAGCACCTCTTCCCATTGCAAGACAAATAGATCAAGGTTGCCAAACAAAACACAAATATTCGAGAAGAAATACGAGGCTATAAGAAATCATGCATAAAAGAGATCAAAGAAACTCAAATACTTTCATGTATATAAAAAGATAGATCTGATCATAAACTCAAAGTTCATCGATCCCAACAAACACACCGCAAAAGAGTTACATCATATGGATCTCCAAGAGACCATTGTATTGAGAATTCAGCGAGAGATCGGAAGCAAAGAGGCTGCGCCGCACTAACTGCGGAGGTGGATACGCTGAAGCAAAACCTCGCGCGGTCCGAGAACGAGCTCGGCCATGCCAAGAGGCAACTCGAGGAGAAGGAAGGTAAGTAATACCTTGCGCAAGTATATAGAGAAGATGTGGTTGCAAAAAATGACATGATCAACGTGCTATTATAGGGGCCACGACCGAGGTGGCAACCCTTAAGAAAGCGCTGTTCGAGGCCGAAAACAGAGCGGCCGCGGAGCGCACAGAGAGAGGGAAGCAAGAGGCGCGGGTGGAGGAGGTGCAGAAAGAGCTCCAGGCTCTCGTGAAAAAACACGAGAGTTTGGAGCTTGATTCAAAGACGCAAGCGTCCGAGCTTGCGGCAGCCCTCGGAAGCGCGAAGTCTGCCAAGGCCGAAGCCCAGAAAGCCCTCCAAGAAATTGAAGCGATGAAGAAGATAGCGGTGGGTAAGGCATTCATTATGCAAAGCAAGCATGTGAAAGTGAATTACTTGTTACTTACCCGAGTCCGGAGCTCTCCAGGAGCATTCGCAGATTTGCCCCGCAGTGCATCTGATGCCACCGCCTATTACCGAGCCGAGGAGGGGAGCTTGACGGAGAAGGTGTTCTGGTCTCAGTATGCTGAGGCCGGACACCTGGTGCCTTTGAGCGACCAGATGAAGCAAATGGTCGAGCTCCACAAGGTGGTCAAACAGGCCATAAAGGGCCTCATAGTTCGGCTTTGGCCTAGAGAGGCTCTGCCTGGGAGCTACTTCGGGCTGGTGAGGCGGCTGATGGATGCCTGTCCACGACTTGAAGTAATCAAGCGCTCCGTCTGCATCGAAGGTGCCCGTAGGGCGCTTGCCCGTGCTAAAGTGCACTGGGGCAAGATGGATGCGGAGAAGCTGGTGAAGGACGAGCCACCGCCGGGCAAGGAGCATCGCGTCCCGGAAGCGTATTATGAGGGCGTCTTGAAGGGTGCCCGCCTTATAGCAGATGAATGCTCCAAAGATGTAATTTTTGAGTAAACTCGCATTTGTGATCCTGTACGCTGAAAACTTGTTCATATGCGCTAAGAAACGCTTTTGAATTTAAAATATTACCTTCTGTGCGGCCGTTTATCAAATTTGAGAGATGGCGAGTCATCGGCTTCTGCCCCCATGCCACGAGTGCTGGGGTGTTCGGGATAAACATGAGCGCTCTTTTTCCCATTCTTGGGTCCTTCGAGGGAGGCACTCAACACAACGAACAAGGCAATCAGACTATAACCCGGAGCAAATCGTGTCATCCGAGAGCGGAGGGATAGACCCCGCCATGGAGGCCGCACTCTCAGTGGCGATAGTGTCGGATACTGACTTCACCCCCTACGAGAGCCGTGTCGCCGAACCACTGGATTCGTCTCTGGCCACAGACTCCGAGCCGCTTGCATCCGTGCCTATCGAATCTGACCGGGCGCCGATCATGGAGTTCACCTCCGCAGATATCTTTCAATACTCGCCTTTCGGCGATGTGCTAAATTCATTAAGGTCTCTCTCCTTGTCAGGAGAACCTTGGCCGAACTATGTTCGGCTAGAATGGGATGCGGAAGACGAAGAAATTCGCTACCCACCCACTACCCACTTAGTAGCCACCGTCGACGACTTAACCGACATGCTCAACTTCGACTCCGAAGACATCGACGGCATGGACGAAGATGCAGGAGACGAACAGGAACCAGCGCCCACAGGGTGCCAGACAGCCACTTCATCACATGACATATACATGGTGGATACACCCAAAGAAGGCAATGGCAAAGATACAGCGGAGGATGGCCCCTCCAAGAAGCAACCCAAGCGCCGATGTCAGCGGCGCCGCTCTAAGTCTCCGCCCGGAGGGTCTCCACGGTGGCAGCTCCATCTGCAGTCACAACATGTTAAAGATACTGGCATCCTGCTCCTCTTACTATATGTTGATCACCGGAGAAATCACTTACCCTATGCCTCATCAAGCCGCTTGTTGACAAGCACGATGTCGACATCTGCCGCATCAAGTTGCCGCTTTAGCTCGGCAAACCTACCAGTCCGGCTAGCCACTGGAGCTTTAGCCACCTGCACATAAAGGCGGTTTGGTTATTACCTGGGACTATGATCCTCTGTTCGCCGCCGTTTTCGACGACAACCAGAGTCTCAGGGGCTACTATCTGCATAGGGCACACCTAATGTGTGCGGTACTGTCAAAAACATACACTATGTCACGTACCTCAAAGCCTTTCAGCAGACGCATAAAAGCTTCATGCAATCCGCTTTCAACGGATGAAATTCTTTCAATTACCGTACCCATTAGCGTACGATGCGCTTTTGAGATGGCCGCTTACTCTAGAAGATCCTTCAGTGCGTCCAACCGCACACTGTATGGTTCCGGACTCTTTCTGTTGCTCTCTTTAGGAGCCGAATACTGAGGACTCCGGGTGGCCAAGGGATTACCCTCTGGCCTTGGCAGATCAGGAGAAACCCTCCGCGGCGACACTTCAGGGTCGCCCACCTCATGAGGCGGGGTGGCAGGGGAGGTGTTTCGCTCTCTGTCGGTGTCAAAACTGGCGGATCTCGGGTAGGGGGTCCCGAACTGTGCGGCTAAGGTGGATGGTAACAGGAGGCAGGGAACACGATGTTTTACCCAGGTTCGGGCCCTCTTGATGGAGGTAAAACCCTACGTCCTGCTTGATTTATTCTTGATGATATGAGTATTACAAGAGTTGATCTACCACGAGATCGGAGAGGCTAAACCCTAGAAGCTAGCCTATGGTATGATTGTCTGTTATTGTGTCCTACGGACTAAAACCCTCCGGTTTATATAGACATCGGAGAGGGTTAGGGTTACACAAGGTCGGTTACAAAGGAGGAGATATCCATATCCGTACTGCCTAGCTTGCCTTCCACACCAAGTAGAGTCCCATCTGGACACGAGACGAAGTCTTCAATCTTGTATCTTCATAGTCCAACAGTCCGGCCAAAGGATATAATCCGGCTGTCCGGAGACCCCCTAATCCAGGACTCTCTCAGTAGCCCCTGAACCAGGCTTTCAATGACGATGAGTCCGGCGCGCAGTATTGTCTTCGGCATTGCAAGGCGGGTTCCTCCTCTGAATACACCACGGAAGAATTTGAATACAAGGATAGTGTCCGACCCTGCAAAATAAGTTCCACGTACCACCGTAGAGAGAATAATATTTCCACAAATCCAATTTGCTGACTTGTTTTGGCAACACGACATTATGCCATGGCCCGGTGATTATTCGAACCGTTTCCTTTAACTAGCCCCGCACATAACGCGAGGCAGTTTTTTGACACGTCTTGTCAAAGCAGAGATCATGTCCCCTTATCACAGGATTCTCATCAATACGGGCGTGGGTAACCTAACCGCGCCATCGATTACGGCGCTTGGGGAATAAGCGAGTTTTACCAGGCTAGTGGGGACGCATAGTTTCATCCGCCCATATAAAGGGATAAGGATTCACCTTTTCATCCACGCCTTCTTCCTCCTTGCTCATCCATTTTCGCGCACTCGAGCTCCAGCGCCCAAGTCCGCACTTCCCACCTCAACCTTCTCCATCCATGTCTGGAGCGGGAGGCAGGTGGATGGTCTCCTCCGTCATGGAGGGACACATCAAGAAGCTGAGGAGAGCCGGATACCTGCCCGATGACATCGCGCACCGGCTCCCAGATGAGGAGGAGCTCATCCCCACCCCAGGCCCCATGAGAGGGTAGTGTTCCTTACCCATTTCCTCCGCGGACTGGGATTCCCTCTCCACCCATTCGTACGGGGGCTCATGTTCTACTACGGCCTGGATTTCCACGATCTGGCCTCGAACTTCATCCTCAACATCTCGGCGTTTATCGTTGTGTGCGAGGCCTTCCTCCGCATCAAGCCCCACTTCGGCTTATGGCTGAAGACCTTCAATGTCAAGACGAAGGTAGTGAGCGGCCGCCAGGCGGAGTGCGGAGGCACCATGGTGGGCAAGATGCCCAACGTCACATGGCTCGAGGGCTCCTTCGTGGAGACCGTAAAGGGGTGGCAATCGGGGTGGTTCTACATCACCGAGCCGCGTGACCCTAAATGGGCAGCGGCCCCCGAGTTCCGATCTGGCATCCCCACGTGGCTCACCTCCTGGCAAGAGAAGGGCATGTCCTGGGGTAGTTCGGGAGAGCTGACCGGACTCCAAACATGTATTCAAAACATGGTGAACAAGAAGCTCAAACTTGTCAACGTAGTCCAGGTCATGCTCATCCGCCAGATCCTCCCGTGCCATCAACGGGCTTTCAACTTGTGGGAGTTCGACCCGGCACAGCACTGAACTCTGAACAGGCTCTTCAACACAACTCACGAGGATGCCTGGAAGGTGCTATTCAAGGGTGCCGAGGTTCCCCCTCCCACTACCGAGGATCGTGTATTCTGCGCGAAGCGCCAAGCCAGCGCGGTAAGCTGTTTTACCTCTCACAGGATACTTGTTTTTCATAGTTTGACTCTATGCGGGATCTAAGCTCCCATACCTCTGACAGGAGTGGCAGGAGACGGCCGGACATATCGACTGTCCGACTCCTTTGCCCGAAGGCCCAGCAGACGCTCTCCTGACGAAGATGCTGACTCCAACTCCTTACAAGGTGCCGGAGAAGACCAAGAAGGCCAAGGGAACCCGAAAGAGTTCCCGACACTAGGCATCATCGGACTCATCGTGGACACACTCCTCCCCCGAAGACGAGGAGGAAGAAGAAGATGCTCCCCCTTGGGGGAGAAAAGAAAAGGAAGGCCGCCCCAACTGGGGAGGCCGAAGGGTCCAAGAAGGCAAGGACTCTCCTTCCAGACAGTTCCACCACCGCTGCCGAAGGCGAAGACGAGTGGCTGCTCAGGGCCAAGCCTCTGGCGAAGTCGTAAGTATTTGGATACCAGAGTAACTCATAGCATTCCTTTGTCGCACTGCTTCCCCTAACACCGAATATGATTATGCAGGCCGCCATGAGCCTGTATCGATGTATCGTCAGACGGCTCCCTGGGCTTGTCGGATATGGATAGCGATCCACTTCCAACCGCCACCTCCCCTTGCCCTGCGGATGACGCCGAGGTATTGTCTCAAGAGGCACCGGGTCGAGGGGAGACAGTCCCGGAGGCGCCTCAAGACGACCTTCCGGACTCCGGGAGCAGAGGGAACAAGGCCCCTGAGGGCTCCGAGTTCGGCCTCAGCCGAACACCGCGCCGGAACCTCCTGTGGTTCCGGACTCGGGCAGACGGCCTCCTTCCAAGAGGGGCAAGACGCCTGTGCCTGTGACCTTTGTCCATCCAGAGGCGCCGGACAATCTGCTGGGAGCGCTCCGCAGCGCTTCCATCGATGAGGAGAACCGTACTATTATGAGTGCGGTGGTCCAGAAGGTTCAGTCCGCCAAGAGCGGATTGACTGAAGCCTGTGCCAGCCTTCTAACAGGCTTTGAGGTAAGTGTTTAAAATATAGGAAAAATATTACCGCATAGACAGTAGCCCCTGATGCTCTGTTCGGTGTTCACAAAGATAAGCCGAACAGAGGGTCAAACAATATCGCTGGAGTCTAATATAAGTATGTCAATATGCGTATGCAGGCTTCGCTGCTGGCATTTGCCGCACTGACTACGGAGGTCGCCGCACTGAAGCAGGACCTTAAAGGGTCCAAGGACGAGCTCGGCCTTGCCAATAGGCAGCTCGAGGAGAACAAAGGTAAGTAGTACCTAGTCTATGGATATGTATAAAAAGAATGCGATTGCAAAATGACAGGATCATCATGAATTTGCCAGGGGCCACGACCGAAGTGGCGACCCTAAAGAAAGCGCTGTCCAAGGCCAAAGATAAAGTGGCCAAGGAGCGCACCAAGCGGGAAAGGCAAGAGGCTCGGGTGGGCGAGGTGCAGCAAGAGCTCCAGGCTCTCATGACGAAGCACGAGGCGTTGGAGCTTGACTTGAAGACGCGAGAGTCTGAGCTTGCCGCGGCCCTCGAGAGCGCAAAGAGTGCCAAGGCCGAAGCCCAAAAGGCCCTCCAGGAGATTGACGCGATGAAGAAAATAGCGGCAGGTAAGGCATTCTATATGCAAAGCAAGCATGTGAGAGTAAATTACCTATTACTTACCCGAATCCGGAGCTCTCCAGGAGCATTCGTAGATTTGCCCTGCAGCGTGTCAGATGCCGCATAGTTTTACCAGGTCGAGGGGGGAAGCTCAACGGAGAAGCTGTTCTAGTCTCAGTATACTGGGACCGAACACCCGATGCCTATGAGCGACCAGCTAAAGCAGCTGGTCGAGCTACACAAGGTGGCCAAACAGGCCATGAAGGGCCTTATAGTCCGGCTGTGGCCTGGCGACGCCCTTCCGAACATCTACTTCGGCCTGGTGAGGCAGCTTGTGGATGCCTTCCCATGGCTGGAAGTCGTCAAGCGGTCCGTCTGCATTGAAGGTGCACACCGGGCTTTCGCCCGTGTGAAGGTGCAATGGGCCAAGCTAGACGCCGTGAAGCTGATCAAGGAAGGGCCGCGGGCGGGCAAGGAGCATCGCCATCCCGAGATGTACTATGAGGGTGTCCTGAAGGGTGCCCGTCTCATAGCGGACGAGTGTGCAAAAGATGTAATATTTGAATGAACTTTCTTGTGTAATCATGTATTATGAAAACTTGTTCATATGCGCTATGCAACGCTTGTTTGAATTTAAAATATAACCTTCTATTTGGCTGTTTATCCAATCTGAGAGATGGCTAGTCCTCGGCTTCTGCCCCCATGCCACGAGTGCTGGGGTGTTCGGGATAAACCTGAGCACTCTTGTTCCCATTTTTGGGTCCTTCGAGGGAGGTGCTCAACACAGCGAACAAGGCAACCAGACTAATAATGCTATATCACTCTCACTTAGCCAAATAATTCTATAATTTTAAATTTCAGTGAAGCCCTTGGTATTCAGAAGGCCGAATTCGGGGCGCGATACACGCCTTTAAGCCGGACAGGACCGGCTCCTCGCTCTAAGCGGCATAAGTCTTTAGGGACTCGAAACCTCGCCGAACAGTGACCAGTCTCTCGCGTTATCATGACAGTCAGTTTTAGCTTTCTCTACTGAGGTGCCGAGCCCAGCAGAACCGGGGCACAAGAAGTAGTTCTCGTAGTGCTACCTTAGCCGATAGAGCGGAACGTAAGGTACCAAAACATAGGAGCCGGGCAAACCCAACATTTGACCAAAGACATGATTCGGAGCTGATGCATATAATGCTATAAGTTCGGGGTGCCGCACTTGTGAAAGTGTTCGGACTTCTCACACCATATTGTGGGGTACTTAAGCCCCTGGTGTATTGGCCGTACCAAAGTGTACGGTTGCAAGGCGTCATTAATGAACACACATATATAAAACAAGAATGCAATAATAGTCATAATGTTATGCATTGTTTATTCAAAAAGGTGCGCTAAAGCAGAATGATACAGATAGTGCGATAAGAAAAAACTAGGACTATGTCCCTTCCAAGGGCAAGCTGAGGAATAGTATTAAAGCAAATATTTCACTCGTTATCGTAATCCACCTGGGAGTTCCGCGGTGTGACGTAGCTTTCTGCCTCCTTGGTTGCTGCATCATGTGTTCGGCAATCATGCTGCCAGACAGGGTTTCCAGAGATTAAAGTCCTGAAAGAGAAAAATAACAAAGCGGGAAGCCCCTAGTGCGGTTTAAGCTGCGTATTGGAGCGTGCCGTAGTTGTGCCCCCTCCCCGCCTGTGCCCATGGTATTTTTAATGTGTAATTTCGCCGTTTGGCTTGGGCTGGGGTGGGGGCCGCATTGCTACGCGAGCTCAGATCGTGCCAGGCGGTCTAGTTGCCGATTACTCCGAGCGCGCTTGAAGGTGTCCGGGTCTTGAAACACCGAACTGGTGGATTGCCTTGAGAGGCTGCTTTGCGCTTCTGCTGTGAGGGCCGCAGTGTGCTCCTCTGTGCGAAGAGAGCGCTCTGTGTTTCCATTAACTGTGATGACCCCCCGAGGTCCTGGCATCTTGAGCTTGAGGTATGCATAATGCGGTACAACATTGAATTTCGCAAATGCGGTTCGCCCGAGCAGTGCATGATAGCCACTGAGGAACGGGACTACATCGAAGATTAATTCTTCGCTTCAGAAGTTATCCGGGGATCCAAAGACCACTTCTAGTGTAATTGAGCCTGTGCAATGGGCCTCTACACCTAGAATGACGCCTTTAAAGGTCGTTTTTGTGGGTTTGATCCTTGAGGGGTCTATACCCATTTTGCGCACTGTGTCCTGATAAAGCAGGTTCAGGTTGCTGCCGCCATCCATAAGGACTCAAGTGAGGTGAAATCCGTTAATGATTGGGTCTAGGACCAGTGCGGCGAATCCGCCATGAGGGATACTAGTGGGGTGGTCCCTGCGATCGAAGGTGATCGGACAGGAGGACCATGGGTTGAACTTTGGGGCGACTGGCTCCAACGCATATACGTCCCTGAGCGCACGCTTCCGCTCCCTCTTGGGATGTGGGTTGCGTATATCATGTTCACCGTTCGCACTTGTGGGGGGAACCTCTTCTGTCCTTCGGTGTTCGGCTGCCGGGGCTCCTCTTCGTCATCGCTGTGTGACCCCTTATCTTTGTCTTCGGCAATTAACTTGCCGGCCTGCTTGAACACCCAACAACCCCTGTTGGTGTGGTTGGCTGGCTTGTCGGGGGTACCGTGTATTTGACACGAGCGGTCGAGTATACGGTCCAAACTGGACGGGCCCGGAGTGCTTCTTTTGAATGACTTTTTCTGTTGACCGAGTTTAGAGCCTTTGAATCTGGCATTAACTGCCATATCCTCGGTATTGTCACTGTTAATGCGGCGCTTATGTTTGTTGCGACATGACCTACTATTGCTGTCTGAGGGAGTCCTGGATTAGGGGGTGTCCGGATGGCCGGACTATACATTTAGCCGGACTCCTAGACTATGAAGATACAAGATTGAAGACTTCGTCCCGTGTCCGGAAGGGACTTTCCTTGGCGTGGAAGGCAAGCTTGGAGATACGGATATGCAGATCTCCTACCATTGTAACCAACTTTGTGTAACCCTAACCCTCTCCGGTGTCTATATAAACCGGAGGGTTTTAGTCCATAGGACAACGTACACATCAACAATCATACCATAGGCTAGCTTCTAGGGTTTAGCCTCTTCGATCTCGTGGTAGATCTACTCTTGTACTACCCATATCATCAATATTAATCAAGCAGGACGTAGGGTTTTACCTCCATCGAGAGGGCCCGAACCTGGGTAAAACTTCGTGTCCCTTGCCTCCTATTACCATCCAGCCTAGACGCACAGTTCGGGACCCCCTACCCGAGATCCGCCGGTTTTGACACCGACACCGTCCTTGGTATCCGGAGTACCATGGTTCTTTGATATGTTATTACTGTGAGCCAACCAGCTGTCTTCTTCCGCACAAAAGCGGGTCATGAGTGTCGTGAGGGCTGCCATAGATTTCGGCTTTTCCTGACCAAGGTGCCGGGCTAGCCACTCGTTGCGGATGTTGTGTTTGAAAGTTGCTAGGGCCTCTGCATCCAGACAGTCGATGATTTGATTTTTCTTTGCTAGGAACCGAGTCCAGAATTTCCTGGCCAATTCTTCTGGCTGCTGAATTATGTGGCTCAAGTCATCGGCATCTGGTGGTCGCACATAAGTGCCCTGAAAGTTGTCGAGGAATGCGGCCTCTAGATCTTCCCAACAGCTAATGGACTCTGCTAGCAAGCTGTTAAGCCAATGCCGTGCTGGTCCTTTGAGCTTTAGTGGGAGGTATTTGATGGCGTGTAAGTCATCACCGCGGGCCATGTGGATGTGGAGGAGGAAATCCTCGATCCATACCGCAGGATCTGCTGTGCCGTCGTATGATTGAATATTTACGTGTTTGAAACCCTCTGGGATTTGATGATCCATTACTTCGTCTGTGAAGCATAGGGGGTGTGCGGCGCCTCTGTATTGGGCTATATCGCGACGCAACTCGAATGGGTCTTGCCCGCTGTGTTCAGCCTGGCCGGATTTACTTTTACTGTATCCGGCGTGGCGTTTATCGTCTCGCATAGTGGCGCGCCCTCGTGATCCGTAAATCGATCTTGCATGCTTTGCTTTGTCCTCCAATGTGTCTCGTAGGTCTGGCATATTTCCCCATGCCTTTTTATTTGAATGATGTCCAGGTGCGGGCTGAGTTTTTGGTTGGAATGCCTCTCTATCGCGGCCACGAGGTGGCCGGTCAGCTGCGTCATACGCTTCTTCCTCCAGTCGGGGTAGCAACCTGCATTTTGGGTAACTCTTGGAGGGGCGTTCGAGTTTATATTCCTCGGCCGCCAGGACTTCAGTCCATCCGTCAGCTAGCAGATATTGATCAGCTTGAAGCTGCTGCCGCTTTTTCTTAAGGCTATTTGCCGTGGCTATAAGCCGGCGCTTGAAGCGATCTTGTTCGACGGGATCCTCTGGCACGACGAATTCGGCATCGTCGAGGATTGCCTCGTCTTCGGAGGGGGGCATGTAATTATCGTCCTCCGCCTCTCCATCTGCCTCTCTCTCTGGAGGGATGGACTTTCCATCCTCCTGTCCTAGATCGTGCTGGAGGGGATTGTTGCCATCTTTGGCAACATCCGGGGTGTTCTTATCTCCTGTGCCGGTATCACCACTTTTGCTTTGGCGGGACTTAGAGCGGCGCCGCTGACGTCGGCGCTTGGGCTGCTTCTTGGAGGGGTCATCCTCCGCTGTCTCGTCACCCTTGCCTTCTTTGGGTGTGTCCACCATGTATATATCGTATGATGAGGTGGCTGTCCAGTGCCCTGTGGGCAGTAGTCCCTCTTCGTCTCCTGCATCGTCGTCCATTCCGTCGATGTCTTAGGAGTTGAAGTCGAGCATGTCGGTTAAGTCATCGACAGTGGCTACTACGTGGGTGGTGGGTGGGCGCGAATTTCTTCGTCTTTCGCATCCCAATCCTGCCGGACATAGTTTGGCCAGGATCCTTCTGACAAGGAGAGAGACCTTAAAGGGTTCAGTATGTCGCCAAAGGGCGAGTGCTGAAAAATATCCGCGGAGGTAAACTCCATCATCGGCGCCCAATCGGATTCGCTAGGAACGGGCGCAGGCGGTTCGGAGTCCGTGACCGGAGAAGGATCCGGCAGTCTGACAACACGGCTCTCGCGCAGGGTAAGGTCAATGTTCGGCTCGATCGCCGCTGAGGATAAGGCCTCTGTGGCGGGGTCCATCCACTCGTCCTTGGACGACGCAACTGACTCCGAATCGAGGGTCGGAGCGGCTGCCGGTGCGATCTCCTGAACACTGTCCGATGGTAGAGCTAAATCGTGCTCATCGCGACCGTGTGACGCACAAGGCAGGGGCTCGAATCCATCGAAGATCAAGTCTCCGCGGATATCGGCCGTGTAGTTTAAGCTTCCAAACCTGACCTGCTGGCCAGGGGTGTAACTTTCGATCTGCTCGAGATGGCCAAGCGAATTGGCCTGCAGTGCAAAGCCGCCGAATACAAAAATCTGTCCGGGGAGAAAAGTCTCACCCTGGACTGCATCGTTATCGATGATCGTCGGAGCCATCAAGCCTAACGGCGATGACACAGAGGAACTCTCAATAAAAGCACCAATGTCGGTGTCAAAACCGACAGATCTCGGGTAGGGGGTCCCGAACTGTGTGTCTAAGCCAGATGGTAACAGGAGGCAGGGAACACGATGTTTTACCCAGGTTCGGGCCCTCTTGATGGAGGTAAAACCCTACGTCCTGCTTGATTTATTCTTGATGATATGAGTATTACAGGAGTTGATCTACCACGAGATCGGAGAGGCTAAACCCTAGAAGCTAGCCTATGGTATGATTGTCTATTATTGTGTCCTACGGACTAAAACCCTCCGGTTTATATAGACACCGGAGAGGGTTAGGGTTACACAAGGTCGGTTACAAAGGAGGAGATATCCATATCCGTACTGCCTAGCTTGCCTTCCACGCCAAGTAGAGTCCCATCGGACATGAGAAGAACTCTTCAATCTTGTATCTTCATAGTCCAACAGGCCGGCAAAGGATATAATCCGGCTGTCTGGAGACCCCCCTAATCCAGGACGCCCTCACTCTCCATCATCTCCGAAAGAAGATCCCCCAAAGACGAACTCTGTCGAGAAGGGCTATGATCCGAACTACAAGATATAAGCTTCGGTTATTGTCTTCAGAAGTGAGGTAGGATATTTTCACTACTAAGTACTTTTCGATTACTTACAGCTCGGTAGAGGGCTGATTCCCTTGCGGACACTGTGCGGCAAGAGTACTCCCCGAGGCAGGACCCTTTGGCGAATATTTCTTCTCCCATTTGGAAACCTTTGTTTCTGGATCTTCAGAGGTGGTCCTCTTCCTTCCTCGGGGAGAGCGAATGTCAGATTCTTCTCCTTGGTTATCCTCCCTCACGGAGGTGCTCATTCCCCCGGTTGGGACGAGTAGCGTGTGAGGCCCGCTTTCGGCCTCTTTATTCCCCCCTTCATCTTCCTTTGAGGGCACCTGATAAGGCGCCGGCTCGAGCATTCTGTCCAGTACTGGATTGGCCAAGCCTTCGGGAAGGGGAGCCGAACACCTGATCATCTCCGCCTTTGTTACCCAGTCCTGGTCAAAGAGCAACTTTTCAGAATGATGTCATGATAAATAAAAGGACAGTGTGTTCGGCCATGGGATTACTTACTTGGGTATCAGGGCGGTTGCAGCTCGGACCCGAATCCTCGGTGGTGTCCGGACACTCTATTTGGGGTCCAAAGAACAATTTGTACATCTCTTCGAGCGTCATGCCAAGGAAGTGCTGAATAGTTGGTGGTCCTTCCGGGTTGAATTCCCACATACGGAGGGGTCGATGTTTGCAAGGCTGGACTCGACGAACTAGCATAACTTGCATTACCATAACCAGGCTGAAATCTCTCTCAAAGAGATCTCGGATGCGGCTCTGCAATATCGGCACATCCTTTGCTGGACCCCAGCTCAGCCCCCTGCTGATCCATGACGTCAGTTGTGGTGGGGGGCCTGAGCGAAAGGAAGGGCGGCTGCCCACTTGGCACTTCGGGGAGCTGTGATATAAAACCACTCCCGCTGCCACAAACTGGACACCTCTGGGAAGGAACCCTCTGGGCATGGAGCATCATCGCTTTTGCTTATTACGGCACCTCCGCACTCTGCGTGCCGCCCCTCGATCATCTTCGGCTTCACATTGAAGGTCTTGAGCCACAGGCCAAAGTGAGGGGTAATGCGGAGGAAGGCCTCACATACGACGATGAACAACGAGATGTGAAGGAGGGAATCCGGGGCCAGATCCTGGAAATCCGGTCCATTATAGAACATGAGTCCCCTAACAAAGGGATCCAGAGCGAGGCCTAGTCTTCAGAGGAAGTGAGAGATGAACACAACACTGTCGTTGGGTTCGGGAGTGGGGATGACCTGCCCTTGGCCGGGCAGCCTGTGCAAAATTTCGCGGTCAAATATCTAGCCTCTCTCAGCTTCTTGATGTCCTCCTCTGTGACAGAGGAAGGCATCCATCGACCTTGGAGGTTGGATCCGGACATGGTTGAAGGTCCGAAGCGCCTGACCTGAGCCTGGGGTGTTGGAACTTGAGGTGGGGGAAGGATTCGATTGAGCGCGAGAGGAAAAAAGGACAGGTCTTGGCCTCTTTATAAAGAGGGTGAATGTCAAGCGTGCTCCTCATGGCCGTTTTGGACTCGCCTAAAATCGAGGAGTCATACCAACGGGCACGAGTGGGTTACCCATGTCCGTATTGATGAGAATCCCGTAATAAGGGGAACACGATCTCTGCTTTGACAAGACGTGTCAAGAAAACCGCCTCGCGATATGTGCGGTGGTGGGTGAGAAGAACGGTTCGAATAATGACCAGGCCATGGCGTGATGTCATGCTGTCAAAACATGTCGGCAGATTAGATTTGTGGAAATATTATTATCTCTAGGTGGTATGTGGAAATTGTTTTGCAGAGCCGGACGCTATCCTTGTGTTCAAAATCTTCTATCGAGTACTCAGAGGAGGAACCCGCCTTGCAATGCCGAAGACAATACTGCGCGCCGGACTCATCATCATTGAAGCCTGGTTCAGGGGCTACTTAGGGAGTCATGGATTAGGGGGTCTCCGGACAGCCGGACTATATCCTTTGGTCGGACCGTTGGACTATGAAGATACAAGATTGAAGACTTCGTCCCATGTCCGGATGGGACTCACCTTGGCGTGGAAGGTCAGCTAGGTGTTGGTGTCAAAACCAGAGGATCTCGGGTAGGGGGTCCCGAACTATGCGTCTAGGCCGGATGGTAACAGGAGGCAGGGGACACAATGTTTTACCCAGGTTCGGGCCCTCTTGATGGAGGTAAAACCCTACGTCCTGCTTGATTAATATTAATGATATGGGTAGTACAAGAGTAGATCTACCACGAGATCAGAGAGGCTAAACCCTAGAAGCTAGCCTATGGTATGATTGTATGTTGTGGTTGTTGTCCTACGGACTAAAACCCTTCGGTTTATATAGACACCTGAGAGGGTTAGGGTTACACAAGGTCGGTTACAAAGGAGGAGATATCCATATCCGTATTGCCTAGCTTGCCTTCCACGCCAAGTACAGTCCCACCCGGACACGAGACGAAGTCTTCAATCTTGTATCTTCGTAGCCTAACAGTCCGGCCAATGGAGATAGTTCGGCTATCTGGAGACCCCCTAATCCAGGACTCCCTCAGTAGCCCCTGAACCAGGCTTCAATGACGACGAGTCCGGCGCGCAGTATTGTCTTCGGCATTGCAAGGCGGGTTCCTTCTCCGAATACATCACAAAAGAATTTGAATACGAGGGTAGTGTCCGACCCTGCAAAATAAGTTCCACATACCACCGTAGAGAGAATAATATTTTCGCAAATCTAATTTGCTGACTTGTTTTGACAGTATGACGTTATGTCATGGCCCGGTGATTATTCGAACCGTTTCCTTTAACTAGCCCCGCACATAACGTGAGGCGGTTTTTTGACACGTCTTTGTCAAAGCAGAGATCGTGTCCCCTTATTACGGGATTCTCATCAATATGGGCGTGGGTAACCGAACCGCGCCATCGATTACGGCGCTTGGGGGATAAGCGAGTTTTACTAGGCAAGTGGGGACGCTTAGTTTCGTCCTCCCATATAAAGGGATAAGGATTCACCTTTCTATCCACGCCTTCTTCCTCCTTTGCTCATCCGTTTTTGCACACTCGAGCTCTAGCGCCCAAGTCCGCACTTCCCACCTCAACCTTCTCCAACCATGTCTGGAGCGGGAGGCAGGTGGATGATCTCCTCCATAATGGACGGAGACATCAAGAAACTGAGGAGAGCCGGATACCTTCCCGACGACATCGCGCACCGGCTCCCAGATGAGGGGCAGCTCATCCCCACCCCCAGGCCCCATGAGAGGGTAGTGTTCCTTACCCATTTCCTCCGCGGAGTGGGATTCCCTCTGTATCCATTCGTCCGGGGGCTCTTGTTCTATTACGGCCTGGATTTCCACGATCTGGCCCCAAACTTCATCCTCAACATCTCGGCGTTTATCGTCGTGTGCGAGGCCTTCCTCCGCATCAAGCCCCACTTCGGCTTATGGTTGAAGACCTTCAATGTCAAGCCGAAGGTTGTGGGCGGCCGCCAGGCGGAGTGCGGAGGCGCCATGGTGGGCAAGATGCCCAACGTAACATGGCTCGAGGGCTCCTTTGTGGAAACCATAAAGGGGTGGCAATCGGGGTGGTTCTACATCACCAAGCCGCGCGACCCTGCTTGGGCAGCGGCCCCGGAGTTCCGATCTGGCATCCCCACACGGCTCACCTCCTGGAAAGAGAAGGGCCTGTCCTGGGGTAGTTCAGGAGAGCTGACTGGACTCCAAACATGTATTCAAAACATGGTGAACAAGAAGCTTAAACTTGTCAACGTGGTCTAGGTCATGCTCCACCGCCGGATCCTCCCGTGCGAACAGCGGGAGTTCAACTTGTAGGAGTTCGACCCGGCGCAACACCGAACTCTGAACAGGCTCTTCGACACAACTCACGAAGATGCCTAGAGGGTGCTGTTCAAAAGCGCCGAGGTCCCCCTCCCATTACTGAGGATCGCGGATTTAGCGCGAAGCGCCAAGCCAGTGCGGTAAGCTGCTTTACCTTTCAAAGGATAATTAGTTTTTATAGATTGACTCCATGCGGGATCTAAACTCCCGTACCTTTGACAGGACTGGCAGGAGATGGCCGGACAGATCGACTGTCCGGCTCCTTTGCCCGAAGGTCCAGCTGTCGGTGTCAAAACCGGCGCATCTCGGGTAGGGGTCCCGAACTGTGCGTCTAGGCCAGATGGTAACAGGAGGCAAGGGACACGAAGTTTTACCCAGGTTCGGGCCCTCTCGATGGAGGTAAAACCCTACATCCTGCTTGATTAATATTGATGATATGGGTAGTACAAGAGTAGATCTACCACGAGATCGTAGAGGCTAAACCCTAGAAGCTAGCCTATGGTGTGATTGTTGTTGTGTATGTTGTCCTACGGACTAAAACCCTCCGGTTTATATAGACACCGGAGAGGGTTAGGGTTACACAAAGTCGGTTACAATGGTAGGAGATCTGCATATCCGTATCGCCAAGCTTGCCTTCCACGCCAAGGAAAGTCCCTTCCGGACACGGGACGAAGTCTTCAATCTTGTATCTTCATAGTCCAGGAGTCCGGCTGAAGGTATAGTCCGGCCATCCAGACACCCCCTAATCCAGGACTCCCTCAGTAGCCCCTGAACCAGGCTTCAATGACGACGAGTCCGGCGCGCAGATTGTCTTCGGCATTGCAAGGCGGGTTCCTCCTCCAAGTACTTCATAGAAGATTTTGAACACAAAGATAGTGTCCGGCTCTGCAAAATAAGTTTCCACATATTGCCATAGAGAGAATAATATTTACACAAATCTAATCTGCTGACGTATTCCATAGTGTGACACACCATGGCCAAGCCTTTATCCGAGTCGTTTCATTATCCCACCTCAGTGCGTCATGCGAGGCAGTTTCCTTGGCACGTCTTGTTAAAGCAGAGATCGTGTCCCCTTATTCCGGGATTCTCATCAATACGGGCGTGGGTAACCCAACCGCGCCATTGATTACGGCGCTTGGAGATAAGCGAGTTTTACCAGGCTGGCGGGGACACGTAGTTGCGTCCACCCATATAAGGGGATAAGGATCCACCTTTTCACCTACGCCTTCTTCCTCCCTTGCTTATCCATTCTCGCACACTCGAGCTCCAGCGCCCAAGTCCGCACTCCCCACCTCAACCTTCTCCAGCCATGTCCGGAGCGGGAGGCAAGTGGATGGTCTCCTCCATCACGGAGGGACACATCAAAAATCTGAGGAAGGCCGGATAATTGTCTAACAATATTGCGTACCGGCTTCCCGAAAAGGGGCAGCTCATCCCCACCCCTAGGCCCCATGAGAGGGTGGTGTTCCTCCCCCATTTCCTCCGCGGACTGGGCTTCCCTCTTCACCCATTTGTCCGGGGGCTCATGTTCTACTATGGCCTGGATTTCCACGATCTGGCCCCGAACTTTGTCCTCAACATCTCAACGTTTATCGTCGTGTGCGAGGCTTTCCTCCGCATCCGCCCCCATTTCAGCCTATGGCTCAAGACTTTCAATATCAAGCCGAAGGTGGTGCGCGGCAACCAGGCGGAGTGCGGAGGCGCCATGGTGGGCAAGATGGCCAACGTCTTATGGCTCGAGGGCTCCTTTGTGGAGACCCTGAAGGGGTGGCAATCGGGGTGGTTTTACATCACCGAGCCGCGCGACCCCGAATGGGTCGCAGCCCCCGAGTTTCGATCCGGACCCCCTACGCGGCTCACTTCCTGGAAGGAGACGGGCCTGTCGTGGGGTAAAAAAGGAGAGCTGACCGGAATCCAAACATGCGTCCAAACCCTGGTGGACAAGAAGCTCAAACTTGTCAACGTAGTCCAGGTTATGCTCATCCGCCTGATCCTCCTGTGTCAACAACGGGCTTTCAACCTGTGGGAGTTCGACCCGGCGCGGCACCAAAATCTGAACATGACGTACGAAGATGCCTGGAAGGTGCTTTTCAAGGGCGCCGAGGCCCCCGCATCCGCTACCGAGGATCGCGGATTCAGTACGCAGCGTCATGCTCATGTGGTAAGCTGTTTTTTCCTTTTACAGGTTATCAGTTTTTCATAGTTTGACTCCATGCGGGATCTAAGCTCCCTTACCTTTGACAGGATTGGCAGGTGACGTCCAGACAGATCAACTGTCCGGCTCCTTTGCCCGAAGACCCAGCGGACGCTCGCTTGGCGAAGCTGCTGGTTCCGGCACCCTATGTGGTGCCGGAGAAGAAGGCCGCGAAAAAGGCCACGGGGACTCGAAAGAGTGCCCGGCGCCAGGAGGTGTTGGATCCATCATCTGACGGTTCCGAGGCGCATTCCTCCCATGAAGACGAGGAGGAAGAAGAAGAGACCTCTCCCCCTCCAGCGGGAGGAGAGAAGAAAAGGAAGGCCGCCCTCTCTGGGGAGGCCGGAGGGTCCAAGAAGGGGAAAACCCTTCCTTCGGACTACTCCACCGACGCCGACGACGGCGGAGAGGAGTGGCCGCCCAGGGCCAAGCCCCTGGCAAAATCGCAAGTATCCGGATACCAGAGTAATTCATAGTATTCATTTATTGCACATCTTTCCCTTATGTCGAATATGTTTATGCAGTCCACCCAAAGACCGGCTCGACGCGTCGTCGAGCGGCTCACTGGACTCGTCGGATGTGAACTCACTTCCGACGGCTTCCTCCCCCCGCCCTACGGACGACACCGAAGTGTTGTCCCAACAGGTTCCAAGCCAGGAGGAGGTGGTCCTGGAGGCACCGCAAGGCGACCTCCCGGACTCCAGGAGTAAAGGGGATGAAACCCCCCAGGGCTCCAAGTCCGGCTCTAGGCCGGATACCGCTCCGGAACCTTCAAAGGTTCCAGAGTCCGGCGGGGGACCTCCTTCCAAGAGGAGCAAGCCCACCGTGCCGGTGACCCCCGTCCAACCGGAGGCGCCGGATAATCTGTTGGAGGCGCTCCAAGGCGCCTCCATCGACGAGGAGCACCGCACCATTATGAGTGCGGTGGTCCAGAAGGTTCAGTCCACCAAGAGCGGACTGACTGAAGCTTGTACTAGCCTTTTAACAGGCTTTGAGGTAAGTAAAGAATGTGTAAATAATATTACCGCATAGACAGTAGCCCCTGATGCTCTGTTTGGCGTTCGGGAAGAAAAGCCGAATAGAGGATCAAATAAAATTCGCAGGAGTCTAACAAAAAGGAGTCAATATGTGTATGCAGGCTTCTCTGCTTGCGTCCGCCGCACTGACTGCGGAAGTGGACACGCTAAAGCAGAACCTCGAGCGTGCCAAGAAGCAGCCCGAGGACAATGAAGGTAAGAAATACCTTGTTTAAATATATATAAAAAAGGTGCATTTGCAAAAACTGACAGGATTATCGTGGCTATTGTAGGGGCCACGTCTGAGTTGGCGACCCTTAAGCAAGCGCTGGTCGAGGCTGAGAAGAGGGCGGCCACGGAGCACACCGAGCAGGAGAAGTATGAGGCCGAGGTTGGCAAGGTACGGCAAGAGCTCCAGGCTCTCATGGAAAAAAATGAGAGATTGGAGCTTGACTCAAAGACGCGAGCGTCCGAGCTCACGGTGGCTATTGAAAATGCCAAGTCTGCCAAGGCGGAATCCCAGAAGACCCTCCAGGAGTTGGATGAGGTGTAGAAGATAGCTGCGGGTAAGGCATTCTTTATGCAAAGCAAACACATAAACGTGAGTTACTTGTTACTTACCCGAATTCGGAGCTCTCCAGGAGCGTTCGCAGATCTTCCCCGGAGTGTGTCCGATGCCGCCGCATTCTATCGAGCCGAGGAGGGCAGCTCGACAAAGAAGGTGTTCTGGTCTCAGTATGCTGAGGCCGGACACCCCGTGCCCCTGAGCGACCAGCTGAAGCAACTGGTCGAGGTCCACAAGGCGGCCGAACAGGCCATGAAGGGCCTCATAGTTCGGCTGTGGCCTGGAGGGGCTCTGCTTGGGAGCTATTTCGGGCTGGTGCGGCGGCTGGTGGAGGCCTGTCCAAGGCTCGAAGTCATCAAGCGCTCCATCTGCATTGAAGGTGCCCGTAGGGCCCTTGCCCGTGCTAAGGTGCACTGGGGCAAGCTGGATGCTGAGAAGCTTGTGAAGGACAGGCCACCGCCGGGGAAAGAGCATCGCAAGCCCGAGAATTATTATAAGGATGTTCTGAAGGGTCCCTGCCTTGTGGCGGATGCATGTTCTAGGGATGTAATTTTTGAGTGAAACTTGCTCGTTTTGTCCTGTGCGCTGAAAACTTGTTCATATGCGCTAAGCAATGCTGTTGGAATTTAAAATATTACCTTCTGTGCGGCTGTTTATCAATTCTGAGAGATGGCAAGTCGTCGGCTTCTGCCCCCGTGCCGCTAGTGCTGGGGTGTTCGGGGATAAACCTGAGCGCTCTTTTTCCCATGTTTGGGTCCTTCGAGGGAGGTGCTCAGCCCAACGAACAAGGCAATCGGACTATAATGCATGAACACTCTCACTTAGCCATAGAATTCTATAATTTTAAATTTTGGCGAAGCCCCTGGTATTCGGAAGACCGAGTTCGGGGCGTTATCCACGCCTTGGCCGGACAGAGCCGGCTCCTCGCTCTAAGCGGCATAAGTATTTAGGGACTCGAAAAACCTCTCGAACAGCGACCAGCTCTCGCTTCATCATGACAGTCAGTTTTAGCTTTCTCCACTGAGGTGCTCGACCCAGATCAACTGGGGCACAATCGCAGTGGTTCTCCTAGTGCTACCTTAGCCGATATAGCGGAACGTAAGGCACCAAAACATAGGAGCCGGGCAAACCCAACTATTGACCCAAGACATGATTCGGAGCCGATGCATATAATGCTATAAGTTCGGGGTGCCGCACTTGTTAAAGTGTTCGGACTTCTCACACCAT
Organism: Triticum urartu; assembly: GCF_056163025.1. Taxonomy (NCBI): domain Eukaryota; kingdom Viridiplantae; phylum Streptophyta; class Magnoliopsida; order Poales; family Poaceae; genus Triticum; species Triticum urartu. The sequence goes on from NC_141877.1 coordinate 449,969,451, forward strand.
ATTGAGGGGTACTAAAGCCCTTGGCGTATTTTGGTCGTACCAAAGTGTACGGATGCAACATGTCGTTAAGGAACATATATTAAAAAAGAGTAATGCAAAAATAGACAAAAGCTATGCATTGTTTATTAGAGAGGGCCGCGATCAAAGCAGAACGATACAAATAATGCGATAAGCAAAAGGTTGGACTATTTAACGTGTCCGTTCCAGGGGCAAGCTGCGGAATAGTATGCGAAACAGGTATACTGCTCGTGATAGAGACCACCTGGGAGTTCCGTAATGCGGCGTGGCTTGTCTGCTTCCCTGGTTCTTGCATCGTTTGTTCGGCAATTGAACTGCCGAACGGGCCTTCCGAAGAGTGGAGTCCTGAAAGTAAGAGAAAATTAAAAAAATCGGCAGCCCCTGGTGCGGTTTAAGCCGTGTTTCGGGCATGCCGTGATGGTGCCCCTCCCCCTGTACCCATGGTATTTCTAGAGCGTAGTTATGTAAGCGAAGTACTGGCATCGCATTTTTGCGAGGGCTGGGGTTGGGGCCGCATTGCTACGCCTGCTCGGGTCGTGCCAGGTGGTCTTGTTGTAAGTTACTCCGGGCGCGCTTGACGGTGTCCGGTCGTTTAATGGCCGGACTGGAGAACTGTCTGGAGAGGCTGCTTTGTACTTCCGCTGCAAGGGCCGCCTTGTGCTCCTCCGTTTGTAGGGAGCGTTCGGTGTTTCCATTGACCGTAATTACTCCTCGAGGGCCTGGCATCTTGAGCTTAAGGTATGCGTAGTGTGGTACCGCATTGAACTTGGCGAATGTGGTTCGTCCGAGCAGTGCGTGATAGCCACTGCGGAATGGGACTATGTCGAAGATTAACTCCTCGCTTCGGAAATTATCCGGAGATCCGAAGACCACTTCAAGTGTGACTGAGCCTGTACAGTTGGCCTCTACACCTGGTATTATGCCTTTAAAGGTCGTTTTGGTGGCCTTAATCCTTGAGGGATCTATGCCCATTTTCTGCACTGTATCCTGGTAAAGCAGGTTCAGGCCGCCGCCGCCGTCCATAAGGACTCTAGTGAGATGAAATCCGTCAATAATTGGGTCTAGAACCAATGCGGCGAATCCGCCATGACGGATGCTAGTGGGATGGTCCCTTCGATCAAAGGTGATCGGGTAGGAGGACCATGGGTTGAACTTTGGGGCGACTGGCTCTACTGCGTATACGTCCCTTAACGCGCGCATCCGCTCCCTTTTGGGGACGTGGGTTGCGTATATCATGTTCACCGTCCGCACTTGTGGGGGAAAACCCTTCTGTCCACTGTTTTTCGGCGGCCGAGGCTCCTCGTCGTCATCGCTATGCAGCCCCTTGTCTTCATTTTCGGCGTTTAACTTGCCTGCCTGCTTGAACACCCAACAATCCCTGTTGGTGTGATTGGCCGGCTTTTCAGGGGTGCCATGTATCTGGCACAAGCGGTCGAGTATTCGGTCCAAACTGGACGGGCCCCTAGGATTCCTTTTGAATGGCTTTTTCCGCTAACCGGATTTAGAGGCTCTGAATCCGGCATTAACTGTCGTATCCTCAGCATTGTCGCCGTTAATGCGGCGCTTCTGCTTGTTGCGACGCGACCTGCCACTACTATCCCTGGTATCCGAATTACCAGGGGTCTTGGTCATATTGTTGCTACGAGCAAGCCAGCTGTCTTCTCCCGCGCAAAAGCGGGTCATGAGTGTCGTGAGTGCTGCCATAGACTTCGGCTTTTCCTGTCCAAGGTGCCGGGCAAGCCACTCGTCACGGATATTGTGCTTGAAGGCTGCTAGGGCCTCAGCGTCCGGACAGTCGACTATTTGATTTTTCTTTGTTAGGAACCGTGTCCAGAATTGCCTGGCCGATTCCTCTGGCTGCTGAATTACGTGACTTAGGTCATCGGCGTCTGGGGGTCGCACATAAGTGCCCTGGAAATTGTCGAGGAATGCGGCTTCAAGGTCCTCCCAACAACTGATTGATCCTGTTGGCAAGCTATTAAGCCAATGCCGAGCTGGTCCTTTAAGCTTGAGTGGGAGGTATTTGATGGCGTGGAAATCATCGCTGCAGGCCATGTGGATATGAAGGAGATAATCCTCGATCCATACCGCAGGATCTGTTGTGCCGTCATATGATTCGATATTTACGGGTTTGAAACCCTCGGGGATTTGATGATCCATTATTTCGTCTGTGAAGCATAGTGGGTGTGCGGCGCCTCTGTACTGGGCTATATCACGACATAGCTCCAATGAGCTTTGTCTACTGTGTTCGGCCCTGCCGAATTTGTGGCCGGCGTGACGGTTACCGTCTCGAGCCGTGGGGCGCCCACGCGATCCGTAGATCGATCTTGTTTGCCTTGCCTTGTCCTCCAACATATCTTGTAAGTCCGGCGCATATTCCTGTGCCTTGGTACGGGGTGCGGCTTGAGTGGAGGGCCGAGAGGCCTCTCTATCGCGGCCACGAGGTGACCGGTCGGCCGCATCAAGTGCTTCCTCCTCTAATCGGGGTAGCAGCCTGCACTTTGGGTAGCTCTTGGAGGGCATTCGAGTTTATGCTCTTCGGCCGCAAGGACTTCAGTCCATCTGTCGACTAGCAAATCTTGATCAGCTCTAAGCTGTTGCTGTTTTTTCTTGAGGCTTCTTGCCGTGGCCATAAGCCTGCGTTGAAAACGCTCTTGCTCGACGGTATCCTCTGGCACGACGAATTCATCGTCGTCGAGGCTTGCCTCGTCTTCGGAGGGAGGCATATAATTATCGTCCTCGACCTCTCTGTCTGCCGCTCTCTCATGAGGGCTGGTTTCTCCATCCTCCTGTGCGAAATCTTGCTGGAGGGGGTTTTCTTCAGCACTTTCTGGAGTATTATTATCTCCCGTGCTGGAATCACAGTATTTGTTTTGGCGGGATTTTGAGCGGCGCCGCTGACGCCGGCGCTTAGGCTGTTTCTTGGAGGGGTCATCCTCTGCTGTTCCATCGCCATCTCCTTTTTTGGGGTGTCCACCATGTATATGTCATATGACGAGGTGGCTTTCCAGGGCCTGATAGGCACTGGTTCTTCATCATCTCCTTCATCAGCGTCCATACCGTCGATGTCTTCAGAGTCGAAGTCGAGCATGTCGGTTAAGTCGTCGATAGTGGCTACAAAGTGGGTGGTGGGTGGGCTTTGAATTTCTTCATCGTCCGAATCCTAACCTTGCAGACCGTAGTCCGACCAGGGCTCTCCTGATAAAGAGAGACACTTCAGTGTCTTCAGAATATCGCCGAAAGGCAAGTGCTGAAAGATGTCCGCGGCAGTAAACTCCACAATCGGCGCCCAATCAGATTCGATCGGCAGGGGCGCGGAGGGTTTGGAGTCCGGAGAGGAGTCCGGCTCCTTGGAGTCACGAGTCTCGCAGAGTGCAGGGCTGGTGTTCGGCTCGAACGCCGTTGGGATCGCAGCCCCCAAGGCGGCGTCCAACCACCCATCCTCGATCGGCGCAGTTGTCTCCGAATTAAGGTTCGAAGCCGATGCGGGTGCGGCCTCCAGGGCACTGTTCAGCAGCAGAGCTAGATCATGCTCGTCGTGACAGTGCGGCGCGCTCGGCAGTGGCTCGAATCCGTCGAAGATCAAGTCCCCGCGGATGTCAGCCGTGTAGTTTAAACTTCCAAATCTGACCTGACGGCCAGGGGCATAGCTTTTGATCTGCTCCAGATGGCCAAGTGAATTGGCCCACAGTGCGAAGCTGCCGAAGACGAAGATCTGTCCGGGGAGGAAGGTCTCACCCTGGACTGCATCTCCATTGATGATCGTAGGAGCCATCAAGCCTGATGGTGACGACACAGAGGAACTCTCAATGAAAGCACCAATGTCGGTGTCAAAACCGGCGGATCTCAGGTAGGGGGTCCCGAACTGTGCGTCTAGGCTAGATGGTAACAGAAGGCAAGGGACACGAAGTTTAATCCAGGTTCGGGCCCTCTCGATGGAGGTAAAACCCTATGTCCTGCTTGATTAATATTGATGATATGCGTAGTACAAGAGTAGATCTACCACGAGATCGGAGAGGCTAAACCCTAGAAGCTAGCCTATGGTGTGGTTGTTGTTGTGTATGTTGTCCTACGGACTAAAACCCTCCGGTTTATATAGACACCGGAGAGGGTTAGGGTTACACAAAGTCGGTTACAATGGTAGGAGATCTGCATATCCGTATCGCCAAGCTTGCCTTCCACGCCAAGGAAAGTCCCTTCTGGACACGTGACGAAGTCTTCAATCTTGTATCTTCATAGTCCAGGAGTCCGGCTGAAGGTATAGTCCGGCCATCCGGACACCCCCTAATCCAGGACTCCCTCACCAGCAGACGCTCTTCTGGTGAAGATGCTGACCCGGCCCCTTATACGGTTCCGGAGAAGACCAAGAAGGCCAAGGGAACCCGAAAGAGTTCCCGACGCCAGGCGTCATCGGACTCACTGTCCGATGACTCTGCGGCGCACTCCTCCCCTGAAGACGAGGAAGAAGAAGAAGATGCCCCCCCGGCTTGGGGAGATAAGAAAAGGAAGGCCGCCCCAACTGGGGGGGCCGAAGGGTCCAAGAAGGGAAGGACTCTCCTTCCGGACAGTTCCACCGCCACCAACGAAGGCAAAGACGAGTGGTTGCCCAGGGCCAAGCCCCCGGGGAGATCGTAAGTATTCGGATACCAGAGTAACTCATATCATTCCTCTGCCGCACTGCTTTCCCTAACGCCGAACATAATTATGCAGGCCGCCACGAGCCAGTATCGATGTATCATCGGATGGCTCCCTGGGCTCGTCGGACATGGATAGGGATCCAGTCCTGACCGCCACCTCCCCTCATCCTGCCGACGACGCCGAGGTGCTGTCTCAAGAGGCACCGGACCAAGAGGAGACAGTCCCGGGGCGCCACAAGGCGACCTTCCGGACTCCGGGAGCTGAGGGGACGGGGCCCCCAAGAGCTCCGAGTTCGGCCCTCAGCCGAACACCCCGCCGGACCCTCCAGCGGTTCCAGGCTCGGGCAGGCGGCCTCCTTCTAAGAGGGGCAAGATGCCTATGCCGGTGACCTCTGTCCATCCAGAGGCGCCGGACAATCCGCTAGAAGCGCTTCGCAGCGCCTCCATCGACGAGGAGCATCGTACTATTATGAGTGCGGTGGTCCAGAAGGTTCAGTCCGCCAAGAGCGGATTGACTGAAGCCTGTGCCAGCCTTCTAACGGGATTTTAGGTAAGTGTTTTAAAATATTGGAAAAATATTACCGCATAGACAGTAGCCCCTGATGCTTTGTTCGGTGTTCACAAAGAAAAGCCGAACAGAGGATCAAATAATATCACAGGAGTCTAATATAAGTATGTCAATATGCGTATGCAGGCTTCGCTGCTGGCGTCCACCGCACTTACTGCGGAGGTCGCCGTACTGAAGCAGGACCTCGAGGGGTCCAGGAAAGAGCTTGGCCTTGCCAAGAGGCAGCTTGACGAGAACAACGGTAAGTAATACCCTATCTATAGATATGTATATATAAAAGAAGACGCGATTGCAAAATGACAGGATCATCGTATATTTGCCAGGGGCCACGACCGAGGTGGTGACCCTGAAGCAAGCGCTAACCAAGGCCGAAGATAAAGCGGCCAAGGAGCGCACCGAGCGAGAGAAGCACGAGGCTCGGGTGGGCGAGGTGCAGCAAGAGCTCCAGGCTCTCGTGGTGAAGCACGAGGCGTTGGAGCTTGACTCAAAGACGCGGGAGTCTGAGCTTGCCGCGGCCCTCGAGAGCGCAAAAAGTGCCAAGGCTGAAGCCCAAAAGGCCCTCCAGGAGATCGACGCAATGAAGAAGATAGCGGCGGGTAAAGCTTTCTATATGCAAAGCAAGCATGTAAAAGTAAATTACCGATTACTTACCCGAATCCAGAGCTCTCCAGGAGCATTCACAGATTTGCCCCACAGCGTGTCCGATGCCGCACAATTTCACCAGGCCGAGGATGGAAGCTCAACGGAGAAGCTGTTCTGGTCTCAGTATGCTGAGGCCGAACACCCGGTGCCAATGAGCGACCAGCTGAAGCAGATGGTCGAGCTACACAAGGCGGCCGATCAGGCCATGAAGGGCTTTATAGTCCGGCTGTGGCCTGGCGACGCCCTTCCGAACAGCTTCTTCGGCCTGGTGAGGCGGCTTGTGGATGCCTGCCCGTGGCTGGAGGTCGTCAAGTGATCTGTCTGCATTAAAGGTGCACGCCGGGCTTTTGCCCGTGTGAAATTGTAGTGGGTCAAGCTAGACACCGTGAAGCTGATCAAGGAGGGGCCGCCGGAGGGCAAGGAGCACCGCCACCCCGAGATGTACTACGAGGGTGTTCTGCCGGGTGCCCGTCTCATAGCGAACGAGTGTTCAAAAGATGTAATATTTGAGTGAGACTTGCTCGTTTTATCCTGTATTTATGAAAACTTGTTTCATATGCGATATGCAACTCTTGTTTGAATTTAAAATATTACCTTCTGTTTGGCTGTTTATCCAATCTGAGAGATGGCTAGTCCTCGGCTTCTGCCCCATGCCATGAGTGTTGGGGTGTTCGGGATAAACCTGAGCACTCTTGTTCCCATGTTTGGGTCCTTCGAGGGAGGTGCTCAGCACAACGAACAAGGCAACCGGACTAACAAAGCTTTATCACTCTCACTTAGCCATAGAATTCTATAATTTTAAATTTTGGCGAAGCCCCTGGTATTCGGAAGGCCAAATTTGGGGCGCGATACACACCTTTAGGCCGGACAGGGCCGGCCCCTCGCTCTAAGCGGCATAAGTCTTTAGGGACTCGAAAACCTTGCCGAACAACGACCAGTCTCTTGCCTTATCATGATAGTCAGTTTTAGCTTTAGCGCTACCTTAGCCGATAGAGCGGAACATAAGGTACCAAAACATAGGAGCCGGGGAAACCCAACATTTGACCAAAGACATGATTCGGAGCTGATGCATATAATGCTATAAGTTCGGGGTGCCGTACTTGTGAAAGTGTTCGTACTTTTCACACCGTATTGTGGGGTACGTAAGCCCCTGGTGTATTAGCCGTACCAAAATGTACGGTTGCAAGGCGTCATTAATAAACACACACACACACACACATATATATATATAGGAAAATGGTTGTGTACTCCTGGGAGTACGTACTCCCGCTCCTCATATACCACATAGATGAATCTTTTATACCTTTTTATTATTTTTAATATACTTCATTAGTAATTATTAGATACCCTAAAATGAGTTTCATGAAAAAATTAATGTGAGTCTATGTATTTTAAATATTTACATATATACTGATGTCTTTGTACGTGAAAAGGTATATTACAAAAAGTACGTGCAGATGATATTTTTTCAACTAAACTCATATTGGGGTATCTTAGATTATTTAATGAAGTATATTGAGAATAATAAAGATGTATAATTAATGCGTATATGAGGTATATTGAGGATGGGAGTACATACTCCCAAGAGTACAAAAGAGGAGTCCTATATATATATATAACAAGAATGCAATGATATTCGTAATGTCATGCATTGTTTATTCAAAAAATTGCGTTAAAGCAGAGTGATACAGATAGTGCGATAAGCAAAGAGTAGGACTATGTACCTTCCAAGGGCAAGCCGAGGAATGATATTAAATTAAATATTTCGCTCGTTACTGTAATCCACCTGGGAATTCCGTGGTATGACGTAGCTGTCTGCCTCCTTGGTTGCTGCATCATGTGTTTGGCAATAGTGCTGCCGGACAGTGTTTCCAGAGATTAAGGTCCTGAAAAAAGAGAAAAATAACCAAACGGGAAGCCCCTAGTGCGGTTTAAGCCGCGTCTTGGGACGTGCCGCAATTGTGCCCCCCCTCCCCACCTGTGCCCATGGTATTTTTAATGTGTAATTATGTATGCGTGGCACGAGTTTCGCTGTTGGGCTGGGATTGGGGTGGCCGCCGTATTGCTACGCGAGCTCAGATCGTGCCAGGCGGTCTATTTGCCGATTGCTCCGAGCGCGCTTGACGGTGTCCGGGCTTTGAAGCGCCGAACTGGTTGATTGCCTTGAGAGGCTGCTTTGCGCTTCTGTTGCGAAAGCCGCGGTGTGCTCCTCTGTTTGGAGGGAGCGCTCCGTGTTTCCATTGACTGTAATAACTCCACGAGGTCCTGGCATCTTGAGCTTGAGGTATGCATAATGCGGTACCGCATTGAATCTAGCAAATGCGGTTCGCCCGAGCAGCGCGTGATAACCATTGTGGAACGGGACTATATCGAAGATTAACCCTTCGCTTCGGAAGTTATCCAGGGATCCGAAGACCACTTCCAGTGTAATTGAGCCTGTGCAATGGGCCTCCACACCTGGAATGACGCCTTTAAAGGTCGTTTTTGTGGGTTTGATCCTTGAGGGGTCTATACCCATTTTGCACACTGTGTCCTAATAAAGCAGGTTCAGGCTGCTGCCGCCATCCATAAGGACTCGAGTGAGGTGGAATCCGTCAATGATTGGGTCTAGGACCAGTGCGGCAAATCCGCCATGACGGATACTAGTGCGGTGGTCCCTGCGATCGAAGGTGATCGGACAGGAGGACCAAGGGTTGAACTTTGGGGCGACTGGCTCCAACGCATATACGTCCCTGAGCGCACGCTTCCGCTTCCTCTTGGGTATGTGGGTTGCGTATATCATGTTCACCGTCCGCACTTGTGGGGGAAACCTCTTCTGTCCTCCGGTGTGCGGCTGCCGGGGCTCCTCCTCGTCATCGCTATGCGGCCCCTTGTCCTTGTTTTTGGCAATTAACTTGCCGGCCTGCTTGAACACCCAACAATCCCTGTTGGTGTGATTGGATGGCTTGTCTGGGGTTCCGTGTATTTGACACGAGCGATCGAGTATATGGTCCAAACTGGACGTACCCGGTGTACTTTGTTTGAATGGCTTTTTTCGCTGACCGGGTTTAGAGCCTTTGAATCCGGCATTGACTGCCGTATCCTCGGTATTTTTGCTGTTAATGCGGCGCTTGTGTTTGTTGCGACGTGACCTGCTATTGCCGTCCTTGGTATCCGAGGTACCATGGTTCTTTGATATGTTATTACTGCGAGCCAGCCAGCTGTCTTCTCCCGCACAAAAGCGGGTCATGAGCGTCGTGAGAGCTGCCATAGATTTCGGCTTTTCCTGACCAAGGTGCCGGGCTAGCCACTCGTCTCGGATGTTGTGTTTGAAAGCCGCTAAGGCCTCTGCATCCGGACAGTCGACGATTTGATTTTTCTTTGTAAGGAACCGAGTCCAGAATTGCCTGGCCGACTCTTCTGGCTGCTGAATTATGTGGCTCAAGTCATCGGCATCTGGTGGTCGCACATAAGTGCCCTGAAAGTTATCGAGGAATGCGGCATCCAGATCTTCCCAACAGCTAATGGAGTCCGCTGGCAAGCTGTTAAGCCAATGCCGCGCTGATCCTTTGAGCTTTAGTGGGAGGTATTTGATGGCGTGTAAGTCATCACCGCGGGCCATGTGGATGTGGAGGAGGAAATCCTCTATCCATACTGCGGGATCTATTGTGCCGTCGTATGATTCGATATTTACAGGTTTGAAACCTTCTTGTATTTGATGATCCATTACTTCGTCTGTGAAGCATAAGGGGTGTGCGGCGCCTCTGTATTGGGCTATATCGCGACGCAGCTCGAATGGGTCTTGCCCGTTGTGTTCGGCCCGGCCGGATTTGCTTTTACTGTATCCGGCGTGACGTTTATCGTCTCGCAGAGTGGTGCGCCCTCGTGATCCGTAGATTGATCTTGCATGCTTTGCTTTGTCCTGCAATATGTCTCGCAGGTCTGGCATATCCCCCCATGCCTTTTTATTTGAATGGCGTCAGGGTAGAGGCTGAGTTTTTGGCTGGAATGCCTCTCTATCGCGGCCACGAGGTGGCCGATCAGCCGTATCATACGCTTCTTCCCCCAGTCGGGGTAGTAACCTGCACTTTGGGTAATTCTTGGAGGGGCGCTCGAGTTTATATTCCTCGGCCGCGAGGACTTCAGTCCATCTGTCAGCTAGCAGATCTTGATCAACTTGAAGCTGCTGCTGCTTTTTCTTCAGGCTATTTGTCGTGGCCATAAGCCGACACTTGAAGCGCTCTTGTTTGACGAGATCCTCTGGTACGGCGAATTCATCGTCGCCGAGGCATGCCTCGTCTTCGAAGGGGGCATGTAATTGTCATCCTCCTCCTCTCCATCTGCCGCTCTCTCAGGAGAGCTGGCTCCTCCATCCTCCTGCTCTAAATCTTGCTGGAGGGGATTGTTGTTGTCTTCGGCACTATCCGGAGTGTTATTATCTCCTGTGTCGGTATCGCCACTTTTGCTTTGGCGGGACTTAGAGCGGCATCGTTGATGTCGGCACTTGGGTTGCTTCTTGGAGGGGTCATCCTCCGCTATCTCGTCGCCATTGCCTTCTTTGGGTGTATCCACCATGTATATGTCATATGACGAGGTGGATTTCCAGTGCCCTATAGGCACTGGTTCATGTTCGTCTCCTACATCGTCGTCCATACCGTCGATGTCTTCGGAGTCGAAGTCGAGCATGTCGGTTAAATAATCGACAGTGGCTACAAAGTGGGTGGTGGGTGGGCGTCGAATTTCTTCGTCGTCCGCATCCCAATCCTGTTGGCCATAGTCCGGCCAGGGCTCTCCTGACAAAGAGAGAGACCTTAGTGAGTTCAGAATGTCGCCAAAGGGCGAGTGTTGAAAGATATCCGCGGCAGTGAATTCCATGATCGGCGCCCAATCGTATTCGATTGGCAAGGGTGCGGGCGGTTCAAAGTCCGGAAAAGAGTCCGGCACCTTGGAGTCACGGGCTTCACAGAGGATTAGGCTAGTGTTCGGCTCGATCGCCATTGAGACTGCAGCCCCTGAGGTGGTGTCTAGCCACCCGTCCTCAATTGGCGCAGTTGGCTCCGAGCTAAAGGTCGGAGCTGATGCGGGCGCGGCCTCTGGGGTACTGTTCGGCGATAGAGCTAGGTCATACCCATTGTGACAGTGCGGCGCGCCCGACTGTGGCTCAAATCCGTCGAAGATCAAGTCTCCGCGGATGTCGGCCGTGTAGTTCAAACTTCCAAATCTGACCTGATGGCCAGGGGCGTAGCTTTCAATCTGCTCCAGATGGCCAAGCGAATTATCCCGCAGTGCAAAGCCGCCGAACACGAAGATCTGTCCGGGGAGAAAGGTCTCACCCTGGACCGCATCGTTGTTGATGATCGGAGGAGCCATCGGGCCCAAAGGTGACGACACAGAGGAACTCTCAATGAAAGCACCAATGTCGGTGTCAAAATCGGTGGATCTCGGGTAGGGGGTCCCGAACTGTGCGTCTAGGCCAGATGGTAACAGGAGGCAGGGGACACAATGTTTTACCCAAGTTCGGGCCCTCTTGATGGAGGTAAAATCCTACAACCTGCTTGATTAATATTGATGATATGGGTAGTACAAGAGTAGATCTACCACGAGATCAGAGAGGCTAAACCCTAGAAGCTAGCCTATGGTATGATTGTATGTTGTGTTTGTTGTCCTACGGACTAAAACCCTTCGGTTTATATAGACACCGGAGAGGGTTAGGGTTACACATGGTCGGTTACAAAGGAGGAGATATCCATATCCGTATTGCCTAGCTTGCCTTCCATGCCAAGTAGAGTCCCACCCGGACACGAGACGAAGTCTTCAATCTTGTATCTTCATAGCCTAACAGTCCGGCCAATGGAGATAGTCCGGCTGTCCGAAGACCCCCTAATCCAGGACTCCCTCACTAGGCAATACAAATATGTAGATCTCCTCCCTTGTAACCGACTCTGTGTAACCCTAGCCCCCTCCGGTGTCTATATAAACCGGAGGGTTTAGTCCGTAGGACAACATACAATCATACCATAGGCTAGCTTCTAGGGTTTAGCCTCTACGATCTCGTGGTAGATCAACTCTTGTAATACTCATATCATCAAGAACAATCAAGCATGACGTTGGGTATTACCTCCATCAAGAGGGCCTAAACCTGGGTAAACATCGTGTCCCCTGCCTCCTGTTACCATCCGCCTTAGACGCACAGTTCGGGACCCCCTACCCGAGATCCGCCGGTTTTGACACCGACAATAGTCATAGAAGCAATAGTTGGCGAGACGACAACGATGCTTCGATGAAGATCAAGGTGTCAAGCCGGTGACGATGGTGATCATGACGGTGCTTTGGAGATGGAGATCAAAGGCACAAGATGATGATGGCCATATCATATCACTTATATTGATTGCATGTGATGTTTATCCTTTATGCATCTTATTTTACTTAGTCCGACGGTAGCATTATAAGATGATCTCTCACTAAATTTCAAGGTACAAGTGTTCTCCCTGAGTATGGACCATTGCTACAGTTCGTCGTGCCGAGACACCACGTGATGATCGGGTGTGATAAGCTCTACGTTCACATACAATGGGTGCAAGCCAGTTTTGCACACGCGAATACTCGGGTTAAACTTGATGAGCCTAGCATATGCAGATATGGCCTCAGAACACTGAGATCGAAAGGTCGAGTGTGAATCATATAGTAGATATGATCAACATAGTGATGTTCACCATTGAAAACTACTCCATCTCACATGATGATCGGACATGGTTTAGTTGATTTGGATCACGTGATCACTTAGATGATTATAGGGATGTCTATCTAAGTGGGAGTTCTTAAGTAATTTGATTAATTGAACTTTAATTTATCATGAACTTAGTACCTGATAGTATTTTGCATGTCTATGTTGTTGTAGATAGATGGCCCGTTCTGTTGTTCCATTGAATTTTAATGCGTTCCTAGAGAAAGCTAAGTTGAAAGATGATGGTAGCAATTACACGGAGTGGGTCCGTAACTTGAGGATTATCCTAATTGCGGCATAGAAGAATTACGTCCTGGAAGCACCGCTAGGTGACAAACCCGCTGCAGGAGCAACGCCAGATGTTGTGAACACCTAGCAGAGCAAAACTGATGACTACTCGATAGTTCAGTGTGCCATGCTTTACGGCTTAGAACCGAGACTTCAATGACGTTTTGAACATCATGGAGTATATGAGATGTTCCAGGAGTTGAAGTTAATATTTCAAGAAAATGCCCGGATTGAGAGATATGAAGTCTCCAATAAGTTCTACAGATGCAAAATGGAGGAGAATAGTTCTGTCAGTGAACATATACTCAGAATGTTTGGGTACCACAACCACTTGACTCAACTGGGAGTTAATCTTCCTAATGATAGTGTCACTGACAGAGTTCTTCAATCACTGCCACCAAGCTACAAGAGCTTCGTGATGAACTATAATATGCAAGGGATGGATAAGACAATTCCAGAGCTGTTCGCAATGCTAAAGGCTGCGGAGGTAGAAATCAAGAAGGAGCATCAAGTGTTGATGGTCAACAAGACCACCAGTTTCCAGAAAAAAGGTAAAGGGAAGAAGGGGAACTTCAAAAAGAACAGCAAGCAAGTTGCTGCTCAAGTGAAAAAGCCCAAGTCTGGACCTAAGCCTGAGACTGATACTTCTACTGCAAAGGGACTGGTCACTGGAAGCGGAACTGCCCCAAGTATTTGGCGGAGAAGAAGGATGGCAAAGTGAAAGGTATATTTAATATACATATTATTGATGTGTACCTTACTAATGCTCGTAGTTGCGCCTGGGTATTTGATACTGGTTCCGTTGCTAATATTTGCAACTCGAAACAAGGGCTTTGGATTAAGCGAAGATTGGCTAAGGACGAGGTGACGATGCACGTGGGAAATGGTTCCAAAGTTGATGTGATCGCCGTCGGCACGCTACCTCTACATCTACCTTCGGGATTAGTTTTAGACCTAAAGAATTGTTATTTGGTGTCAGCATTGAGCATGAACATTATATTTGGATCTTGTTTGATGTGAGACGGTTATTCATTTAAATCAGAGAATAATGGTTGTTCTATTTATATGATTAATATCTTTTATGGTCATGCACCCTTGATGAGTGGTCTATTTTTTCCTAAATCTTGATAGTAGTGATACACATGTTCATAGTATTGAAGCCAAAAGATATAAGTTTAATAATGATAGTGCAAATTATTTGTGGCACTGCCGTTTAGGTCATATTGGTGTAAAGCGCATGAAGAAACTCCATGCTGATGGACTTTTGGAATCACTTGATGCTTGCGAACCATGCCTCATGGGCAAGATGACTAAATCTCTGTTCTCTGGAACAATGGAGCGAGAAATAGACTTGTTGGAAATAATACATATTGATGTATGCGGTCCGATGAGTGTTGATGCTCATGGCGGGTATCGTTATTTTCTTACCTTCACAGATGATTTAAGCAGATATGGGTATATCTACTTGATGAAACATAAGTCTGAAACATTTGAAAAGTTCAAAGAATTTCAGAGTGAAGTGGAAAATCCTCGTAACAAGAAAATTAAGTTTCTACGATCTGATCGTGGAGGTGAATATTTGAGTTATGAGTTTGGTCTTCATTTGAAACAATGCAGAATAGTTTCGCAACTCACGCCACCTGGAACACCACAACGTAATGGTGTGTCCGAACGTCGTAACCGCACTGTATTAGATATGGTGCAATCTATGATGCCTCTCACTGATTTACCGATATCATTTTAGGGTTATGCTTTAGAGACGGCTAGATTCACGTTAAATAGGGCACCATCAAAATCCGTTGAGATGACACCTTATTAACTGTGGTTTGGCAAGAAACCCAAGTTATCGTTTCTTAAAGTTTGGGCTGCGATGCTTATGTGAAAAAACTTGAACCTGATAGGCTCAAACCCAAATCGGAGAAATGTGTCTTCATAGGATACCCAAAGGAGACTGTCAGTACACCTTCTATCACAGATCCGAAGGCAAGATATTCGTTACTAAGAATTGATCCTCTCTAGAGAAGGAGTTTCTCTCGAAATAAGTGAGTGGGAGGAAAGTAGAACTTGACGAGGTAATTGTACCTACTCCCTTATTGGAAAGTAGTTCATCACAGAAATCAGTTCCAGTGATTCCTACACCAGTAAGTGAGGAAGCTAATGATGATGATCATGAAACTTCTGATGAATTTACTACCGAACCTTGTAGGCCAACCAGAGTAAGATCCGCACTAGAGTGGTACGGTAATCCTATTTTGGAGGTCATGTTACTTGACCATGACGAACCTATGAACTATGAGGAAGCGATGATGAGCCCAGATTCCGGAAAATGGCTTGAGGCCATGAAATCTGAGATGGGATCCATGTATGAGAACAAAGTGTGGACATTGGTTGACTTTCCGATCGGCAAGCCATAGAGAATAAATGGATCTTCAAGAAGAAGACTGACGCTGGCGATAGTATTACTATCTACAAAGCTCAACTTGTTGTGAAAGGTTTTCGACAAGTTCAAGGAGTTGACTACGATGTGACCTTCTCACCCGTAGCAATTCTTAAGTCCGTCCGAATCATGTTAGTAATTGCCGCATTTTATGTTTATGAAATTTGGCAAATGGATGTCAAAACTGCATTCCTTAATGGATATCTTAAAGAAGAGTTTTCTATGATGCAACTAGAAGGTTTTGTCAATCCAAAAGGTGCTAACAAAGTGTGCAAGCTCCAGCTATCCATTTATGGACTGGTGCAAGCCTCTCGGAGTTTGAATATACGCTTTGATAGTGTGATCAAAGCATATGGTTTTATACCGACTTTTGGAGAAGCCTGTATTTACTAGAAAGTGAGTGGGAGCTCTGTAGCATTTCTGATATTATATGTGGATAACATATTGTTGACCCGAAATGATACTGAATTTCTGAATAGCATAAAAGGATACTTGAATAATAATTTTTCAATGAAAGACCTCGGTGAAGCTACTTATATATTGGGCATCAAGATCTATAGAGATAGATCAAGACGCTTAATTGGACTTTCACAAAGCACATACCTTGATAAAGTTTTGAAGAAGTTCAAAATGGATCAAGCAAATAAAGGGTTCTTGCCTGTGTTACAAGGTGTGAAGTTGAGTCAGACTCAATGCCCGACCACTGCAGAAGATAGAGAGAAAATGAAAGTCATTCCCTATGCTTCAGCCATATGTTCTATCATGTATGCAATGCTGTGTACCAGACCTGATGTGTGCCTTGCTATTAGTTTAACAGGGAGGTATCAAAGTACTCCAGGAGTGGATCCCTGGACAGCGGTCAAGAACATCCTGAAATACCTAAAAAGGACGAAGGATATGTTTCTCATTTATGGAGGTGACAAAGAGCTCGTCGTAAACGGTTACGTCGATGCAAGCTTTGACACTGATCCAGATGAGTCTAAGTCACAAACCGGATACGTATTTTTATTAAATGGTGGAGCTGTCAGTTGATGCAGTTCCAAGCAAAGCGTCGTGGCGGGATCTACATGTGAAGTGTTGTACATAGCTGCTTTAGAAGCAGCAAATGAAGGAGTCTGGATGAAGGAGTTCATATCCGATCTACGTGTCATACCTAGTGCATCGAGTCCAATGAAATCTTTTGTGACAATACTGGCGCAATTGCCTTGGTAAAGGAATCCAGATTTCACAAGAGAACCAAGAACATCAAGAGACACTTCAATTCCATCCGCGATCAAGTCAAGGAGGGAGACATAGAGATTTGCAAGATACATACGGTTCTGAATTTTGCAGACCCTTGACTAAGCCTCTCTCACGAGCAAAACATGATCAACACCAAGACTCCATGGGTGTTAGAATCATTACAATCTAGATTATCGACTAGTGCAAGTGGGAGACTGAAGGAAGTATGCCCTAGAGGCAATAATAAAGTTATTATATTTCCTTATATCATGATAAATGTTTATTATTCATGCTAGAATTGTATTAACTGGAAACTTAGTACATGTGTGCATACATAGACAAATAGAGTGTCACTAGTATGCCTCTACTTGACTAGCTCGTTGATCAAAGATGGTTAAGTTTCCTAGCCATGGACAAAGAGTATCCATTTGATAAATGGGATCACATCAGTAGAGAATGATGTGATTGACTTGACCCGTCCATTAGCTTAGCATGATGATCGTTTAGTTTGTTGCTATTGCTTTCTCCATAACTTATACATGTTCCTATGACTATGAGATTATGCAACTCCCGAATACCGGAGGAACACTTAGTGTGCCATCGAACATCACAACGTAACTTGGTGACTAGAAAGATGCTCTACATGTGTCTCCGACGGTGTTTGTTGAGTTGGCATAGATCGAGATTAGGATTTGTCACTCAGTGTATCGGAGAAGTATCTCTGGGCCCTCTCGGTAATGCAGATCACTATAAGCCTTGCAAGCAATGTAGCTAATGAGTTAGTTATGGGATGTAGCATTACGAAAACGAGTGAAGATACTTTCTGGTAACGAGATTGAACAAGGTATTGAGATACCGACGATCGAATCTTGGGCAAGTAACATACCGATGACAAAGGGAACAACGTATGTTGTTATGCAGTTTGACCGATAAAGATCTTCGTAGAATATGTAGGAACCAATATGAGCATCCAGGTTCCGCTATTGGTTCTTAACCAGAGAAGAGTCTCGGTCATGTCTACATAGTTCTCGAACCCGTAGGGTCCGCACGCTTAACGTTCGATGACGATCGGTATTATGAGTTTATGCGTTTTGATGTACCGAAGGTGGTTCGGAGTCCCGGATGTGATCACGGACATGACGAGGAGTCTTGAAATGGTCGAGGCGTAAAGATTGATATATTGGACGGCTATATTCGGACACCGTAAGTGTTCCTGGTGGTTTCGGATAAAACCGGAGTGCCGGAGGGTTACCGGACCCCCCTGGGGAACTAATGGGCCTAGATGGGCCTTAGTGGAGAGAGAGAGGCGGCAAGGGCAGGCCGTGCGCCCCCTCCCCCTTGAGTCCGAATTGGACTAGGAGAGGGGGGCAGCTGATACATCTCCATCGTATCTACTTTTCCAAACACTTTTGCCCTTGTTTTGGACTCTAACTTGTATGATTTGAATGGAACTAACCTGGACTGACGCTGTTTTCAGGAGAATTACATTGGTGTTGTTTTATGTGCAGAAAGCAAATATTCTCGGAAAGTCCTGAAACTCCACAGAATACCTTTGAAAAAATAATAAAAAATCCTCGCCAAATATGAAGACCAGGGGGCCCACACCCTTTCCACGAGGGTGGGGGGCGCCCCCCTAGGGCGCGCCCCCTACCTCGTGGGCCCCCTGGAAACCCTCCGACGCCAACTCCAACTCTATATATTTGCTTTCGAAGAGAAAAAAATTAGAGAGAAGAAATCATCGCATTTTACGATACGGAGCCGCCGCCAAGCCCTAAAACCTCTTGGGAGGGCTGATCTGGAGTCCGTTCGGGGCTCCGGAGAGGGGGATTCGTCGCCGTCATCATCATCAACCATCCTCCATCACCAATTTCATGATGCTCACCACCGTGCGTGAGAAATTGCATCGTAGGCTTGCTGGATGGTGATGGGTTGGATGAGATTTATCATGTAATCGAGTTAGTTTTGTTAGGGTTTGATCCCTAGTATCCACTATGTTCTGAGATTGATGTTGCTATGACTTTGCTATGCTTAATGCTTGTCACTAGGGCCCGAGTGCCATGATTTCAGATCTGAACTTATTATGTTTTCATGAATATATGTGAGTTCTTGATCCTATCTTGCAAGTCTATAGTCACCTACTATGTGTTATGATCCGGCAACCCCGAAGTGAAAATAATCGGGACCACTCCCGGTGATGACCATAGTTTGAGGAGTTCATGTATTCACTATGTGTTAATGCTTTATTCCGGTTCTCTATTAAAAGGAGGCCTTAATATCCCTTAGTTTCCAATAGGACCCCACTGCCACGGGAGGGTAGGAAAAAAGATGTCATGCAAGTTCTTTTCCATAAGCACGTATGACTATATACGGAATACATGCCTACATTACATTGACGAACTGGAGCTAGTTCTGTGTCACCCCATGTTATGACTGTTACATGATGAACCGCATCCGGCATAATTATCCATCACTGATCCGGTGCCTATGAGTTTTCCATATACTGGTTTACGCTTATTTACTTTCCCGCTTTTACTGTTACAATCACTACAAAATACCAAAAACATTACTTTTGCTGTGTTTACTTTTGGTGCCGCTACCACCACTATCATATTACTATGCTACTAAACACTTTGCTGCAGATACTAAGTTTCCAGGTGTGGTTGAATTGACAACTCAGCTGCTAATACTTGAGAATATTCTTTGGCTTCCCTTGTGTCGAATCAATAAATTTGGGTTAAATACTCTACCCTCGAAAACTGTTGCGATCCCCTATACTTGTGGGTTATCAAGACCTTTTTCTGGCGCCGTTGCCGAGGAGCATAGCTCTATTCTTTGAGTCACTTGGGATTTATATCTGCTGGACACTATGAAGAACTTGAGAGATCCAAAAACCAAGATCTATCCCTCAACTACGAGGGGAGGTAAGGAACTCCATCTAGCTCTGCACTTGATTCACCTTCTGTTATGAGTAAGTTAGCGACATCTACACCTGCTTCTGCTATTCGTTCCGATATGTCGCATGTTATTGATGATGCCACTTCTACCATGCATGATACTTATGATGAAACTGCTTCTATGCCTGATACTACTGTGCCCCTTAGTGAATTTCTTGAAGAACAAATTGCTAGGGCTAGAGAAAGAGAAATTGATGAAACTCAATACGATGATGATAGTGATGATGAAAATATGCATGTTATTCCTGAAGGTTATCTTTTTGATAAAGATGCTTCTTTAGCTATTTTAGCATGCAAAGATAGATATGAGCTTAAAAGGTTATTAATTAAATGGAACGAAGAATCACTTAGAGATAAAATGAAACCCAATCGTGCTTTTGCTACTTCACCTATATGTGTTCCTGATAAAGATTATGAATTCTCTGTTGATCCTGATATAATTACTTTGGTTGAATCTGATCCGTTTTATGGCTATGAATCTGAAATTGTTGTGGCACATCTTAATAAGTTAAATGACATAGCTGCCCTGTTCACTAATAATGAGAGATCACGTTACCTCTATATACTCAAAATATTTCCGTTCTCATTAAAGGGTGATGCTAAGATATGGTTTAATTCTCTTGATCCTGGTTGTGTGCGTAGTCCCCATGATATGATTTATTACTTCTCTGCTAAATATTTCCCTGCTCATAAGAAACAAGCTGCTTTGAGGGAAATATACAACTTTGTGCAAATTAAAGAAGAGAGTCTCCCACAAGCTTGGGGGAGGCTTCTCAAGTTACTTAATGCTTTGCCTGATCATCCTCTTAAGAAACCTGAAATACTTGATATCTTTTATAATGGACTAACCGATGCTTCCAGATATTACCTGGATAGTTGTGCTGGTTCTCTTTTCAGGGAAAGAACACCAGATGAAGCTGAAATTCTATTGAATAATATGTTGACAAATGAAAATAATTGGGTACCTCCTGAGCCAGCTACTGAGCCAACTCCTGCTCCAATTACTAAGCCTATTCCTAAACCAACTCCGAAGAAGAGAGGTGTTCTATTCCTCAGTCCCGAAGATATGCAAGAGGCAAAGAAATCTATGAAAGAAAAAGGTATTAAAGCTGAAGACGTTAAGAATTTACCTCCTATTGAAGAAATACATGGCCTTAATTCACCGCCTGTTGAAGAAACATATGATCTCAATTATTTATTTACTGAAGAACCTCCTGATCCCGATATCCCGACACAGGTAGTAAAGGTAAATTCTCTCTATAGATATGATAAAGCTGAAGTCCCTCCTACTAAAATTGCTAGTCAATGCTTGGATGAGTTTGATAACTTCGTGTATTAGCAAGACAACTTCAATGCTTATTTTGGTAGACAATTAAAAGAAAATGCTTATATGATTAGATACTTGGGTGATTATATGGCTAATATTAGAGGTGAAATTAAACTTGTTAGCAAACATGCTTCTATGGTTACCACTCAAGTAGAACAAGTACTTAAGGCTCAAAAAGAATTGCTCAATGAAATGAATAGTAAGAAAAATGATTATGCTGTTAGAGTGGCTACTAGAACTGGTAGAATGACTCAGGAACCTTTGTATCCTGAAGGCCACCCTAAGAGAATCGAGCAAGATTCTCAGAGAAATAATATTGATGCACCTAGTTCTTCTAAAAAGAAGAAAAAGAAAAATGATAGAACTGTGCAAACTTCTAGTGAACCTATTGCTGAACCACCTGATAATCCAAATGATATTTCTATGTCTGATGCTAAAACACAATCTGGTAATGAACATGAACCTAGTAAAAATATTAATGACGATGTTCATGATGATGCTCAACCTAGTAATGATAATGATGTAGAAATTGAACCTGCTGTTGATCTTGATAACCCACAATCAAAGAATCAATGTTATGATAAAAGATACTTTGTTGCTAGGAAACATGGGAAAGAAAGAGAACCTTGGGTTCAGAAACCCATGCCTTTTCCTCCGAAACCATCCAAGAAGAAGGATGATGAGGATTTTGAGCGCTTTGCTGAAATGATTAGGCCTATCTTTTTACATATGCGATTGACTGATGTGCTCAAAACAAATCCTTATGCTAAATATATGAAGGATATCATTACTAATAAAAGAAAAATACAAGAAGCTGAAATTTCCACCATGCTTGCTAATTATACTTTTAAGGGTAGAATACCAAAGAAACTTGGAGATCCCGGAGTACCTACTATACCTTGCTCCATTAAAAGAAATTATATTAAAACTGCTTTATGTGATCTTGGAGCCGGTGTTAGTGTTATGCCTCTCTCTTTATATCATAGACTTAACTTGAACAAGTTGACACCTACTGAATATCTTTGCAAATGGCTGATAAATGAACTGCTATACTTGTCGATATTTGTGAGGATGTGCCCGTTGTGGTTGCAAACATTACTATTTTAACGTACTTTGTTATTCTGGATATTCCCGAGGATGATAGTATGTCTATTATTCTTGGAAGACCTTTTCTTAATACTGCAGGGGCTGTTATTGATTGCAACAAAGGCAATGTCACTTTTCATGTTAATGGTAATGAGCATACGGTACACTTTCCGAGGAAACAACCTCAAGTTCATAGTATCAACTCTATTGGAAAAATTCCATCGATTATATTTGGAGGTTTTGAATTTCCTCTTCCTACTATCCAAAAGAAATATGATATTCTTATTATTGGGGATGTGCATATCCCCGTTGAGGTAACTTAGTTTTATTCGAAATTTCTCCGGTTTCATGATTATCGTAATGAGTTTGTTAACTAGACTTGATCAACCTTGTTAGTGGATTCTTTTTGATGAGCATGAGATGGATGAAACTAGAAGCACAAACTTCTGTACCCTCTTTATATTTTCTGTAATTTAGTAGAAATAAAGTAAAAATAGTATTTTTCTGTCTGTTTCCTGACTTATCCGTGCAATATAAAAATATCCCGAAAATAAAAGTCCTCAGAAAGCCATGCCAATTTAATATGATTTTTTGGGAATATTTGAGGATTTACTGTGCAAAAATTACCACAGGAGGAGCTGCCTCCTGGCCACGAGGGTGGTGGGCGCGCCCCCTGCCTCATGGGCCCACGGTGGCCCTCCTCCACTTATCCTAGCACCCATCTTCTTCCTCTGTCTCACACAAACCCGAAAAACCAACTCAAGCACGAGTTCCAGCCACTTTTGCTGTGATTTTCGATCTGCTTGCTCAAAGCACCTCTCGCAAAACTGCTTGGGGAGATTGTTCCTTGAGAAAAACAATATGCTTAGGAAGATGTTCCAAGGTGGTTCCTCTAAGAAGCAAGGACCCAGGATTGCTATGCGCGATGCTGACGAGGATCCACCAAGAGACGCTCCAGTACGGCCTTGCGAATGGCCGTCGGAAAATTTTATGGACCATGTGGGAATTAAAGAAGAATTCAAAGCATATTTGCACAATGCCGGTCTTGAGGAATTTGAGGCCAACAAATGCCCCCAGTATCATGATCTCACAAGTTCATTTGTGAGGAGGTTTGAGTATTCATCTTCGCGTAATTCTCCTTCAGTCATGTTTGATCTTTATGATAAATCTTATAGAATGGACTAAGAGGATTTCAGTCTTGCGTGCAAACTTCCATCATGGGGCAGTATTAGGGATCCCCCTAAATCTGAATTTAGAAACTTTCTTGCTAGTATAACAGTGGCGGAATCCAGAGACATAACGCAGGCTACCATAGGGAGCATTCACCTTCCTGCTATATATTATTTTGCTCTCTTTATCGGTAGATGCATAAATGCTAAGGATGAAGCATGTCACATGTGTGTCCCTGATCTTAGCATTCTTAGGAGTGCCATGTTAGGAGACCAATCTTATCATATGGGAGCCATTGTAGCTCGTAGGTTGCATCATAATAGACATAATGGAGATTTCTTTGGAGGAATTTACGCAACCCACTTAGCTCATTTTCTTGAAATAGACATTCATGAGGGTGATATGGAGTTGCCTCCTGCATATTTAGATTATAACTCTATGGCTTCGCACCAGTTTGTCGAGAGGCCTGAATCACTTCTCTTATATCGCTTAATTTTTGATAAACGACGTGTTTTCCGTATTACTCTCCCTACTCCTGCCTTCTTTGATTCACAGACAAAAGGAAGATATGTTATTACCAGAGAGGAGGCAGAAGAGTACGAGAGGAGAGCAGAGGCAGCTCGACTCCACGCTGCAGCTCAGCAGGCGATAACCGCTGCACATCAGTATGATCCCAACTATTCTTCCTCATCATAGTACGACCCCAACAACTATTATTATGGATATCCGCCAGGCCAGCCGTGGCCATAGACCAACTTAGGCCAAAAGCCTAAGCTTGGGGGAGTACGTATTTCTCACCGACATTACATTTATGTTCACACACACTCGTTGCTAGATGTCGGTGCTCATACTTTTTCACTGTAATATCCATGCTAGTTTATTTTCCTTTTCCTGCTTTCTTCTTCTGTGTTTAGTAAACCTTAAGAAAAACAAAAAAAATTAGTAGTAATTTACTTTCCTGCTGTAGTAGTAATTAAAAAGAAAACCCAAAAAAAATCCCGCTCTTCTTTTGCTTGTTGGGAGCTTTCCCGTGTAAATAGTTTCTTTTCTTTTCTTTTCTTTTCTTTGGGGGTCAGTAGGAGAAGACCATAATTAAATTGTTGAAGTGGCTCTTATATGCATTATTGTTGATTTAACCAAGAGCCCATATTGCCTTGTCTTCCCCTGTTTATTGAATGCTCGCAGATTCCAGCTTAGTCCAATGCACGTGCACTCTTATTATTATTCACACCATTCGGTCGTGCAAGTGAAAGGCAATTATGATGATATATGATGGACTGACTGAGATGAGAAAAGCTGGTATGAACTTGACCTCTTTTGTTTTTGTGAATATGATGAGCCCGTCATTCTTGATTCAGCTTATTATGAATAAACATGTTTGCAATGACAATTAGAGATCATAGTTGCTTGTGCCATGCTTGATTAGCTATGAGTTATAATGATTTACCTTGTGTGCCAACATGCTATTGAGATGACTATGATGTGGTATGATGGGGTGGTATCCTCCTTTGAATGATTTAAGTGACTTGACTTGGCACATGTTCACGCATGTAGTTGAAACAAAATCAACATAGCCTTCATGATATTTGTGTTCATGGTGGATTATATCCTACTCATGCTTGCATCCAATGTTTATTAATTTTAATGCATGTACATGGCTGTTGTCACTCTCTAGTTGGTCGCTTCCCAGTCTTTTTCTAGCCTTCACCTGTACTAAGCGGGAATACTGCTTGTGCATCCAATCCCTTAAACCCCAAAGTTATTCCAGATGAGTCCACTATACCTTCCTATATGCGGTATTTACCTGCCGTTCCAAGTAAATTTGTATGTGTCAAAGTCTAAACCTTCAAATAAACATTCTGTTTTCTATGCTCGAATAGCTCATGTATCAACAAAGGCTGTCCTTATCTTCCGTGTTAGGCGGGTTATTCTCAAGAGGAGTGGACTCCGCTCCTCACTCATGAGAAAATGGCTGGTCACCGGGATGCCCAGTCCCATGCTTTATGCAAACTAAATCAAAATTAATTGCAAACAAAACTCCCCCTGGGACCTGATGTATGTTGGAGGCACTCGTTGTTTCGAGCAAGCCATGGGTTGATGCTTGTTGGTGGAGGGGGAGTATAAACTTTACCATTCTGTTTGGGAACCGCCTATAATGTGTTTAGCATGGAAGATATCGCCATCTCTTAGTTGTTACGTTGACAATGAAAGTATACCGCTCAAAATGCAATTTATCTCTATTTCAAAACCGAGCTCTGGCACCTCTACAAATCCCTGCTTCCCTCTGGGAAGGTCCTATCCATTTACTTTTATGTTGAGTCATCACCCTCTTATTAAAGAGCACTAGCTGGAGAGCACAGCTGTCATTTGCATTCATCACTATTAATCTATGTTGGGTATGACTATGATTGGATCTCTTTTACCATGAATTACAATGTCTAGTCAGTCCTTGATCTTTAAAGGTGCTCTGCATTTATGTTTTGCGGTCTCAGAAAGGGCTAGCGAGATACCATCTTGTTATATCATATTATGATTGTTTTGAGAAAGTGTTGTCATCTGAGATTTATCATTATGACTTGCTAGTTGATTATGCTATTGATACGAGTAATTGTGAGACCTGAGAATTATTGCAAATGTGGTTACTTATGATCTATGCTGAAAACTTGAATGCTGGCTTGACATAGTTACAACAACAAGAGCAAACAGAGTTTGTAAAAGTTTTTCTTTCTTTCTTTCAGTTTGTCAACTGAATTGCTTGAGGACAAGCAAGGGTTTAAGCTTGGGGGAGTTGATACGTCTCTGTCGTATCTACTTTTCCAAACACTTTTTCCCTTGTTTTGGACTCTAACTTGTATGATTTGAATGGAACTAACCTGGACTGACGCTGTTTTCAGCAGAATTACCTTGGTGTTGTTTTATGTGCAGAAAGCAAATATTCTCGGAAAGTCCTGAAACTCCACGGAATACCTTAGAAAAAATAATAAAAAATCCTCGCCAAATATGAAGACCAGGGGGCCCACACCCTTTCCACGAGGGTGGGGGGCGCCCCCCCTAGGGCGCGCCCCCTACCTCGTGGGCCCCCTGGAAACCCTCCGACGCCAACTCCAACTCTATATATTTGCTTTCGAAGAGAAAAAAAATTAGAGAGAAGAAATCATCGCGTTTTACGATACGGAGCCGCCGCCAAGCCCTAAAACCTCTTGGGAGGGCTGATCTGGAGTCCGTTCGGGGCTCCGGAGAGGGGGATTCGTCGCTGTCATCATCATCAACCATCCTCCATCACCAATTTCATGATGCTCACCACCGTGCGTGAGAAATTGCATCGTAGGCTTGCTGGACAGTGATGGGTTGGATGAGATTTATCATGTAATCGAGATAGTTTTGTTAGGGTTTGATCCCTAGTATCCACTATGTTCTGAGATTGATGTTTCTATGACTTTGCTATGCTTAATGCTTGTCACTAGGGCTCGAGTGCCATGATTTCAGATCTCAACCTATTATGTTTTCATGAATATATGTGAGTTCTTGATCCTATCTTGCAAGTCTATAGTCACCTACTATGTGTTATGATCCGGCAACCCCGAAGTGACAATAATCGGGACCACTCCCGGTGATGACCATAGTTTGAGGAGTTCATGTATTCACTATGTGTTAATGCTTTGTTCCGGTTCTCTATTAAAAGGAGGCCTTAATATCCCTTAGTTTCCAATAGGACCCCGCTGCCACGGGAGGGTAGGACAAAAGATGTCATGCAAGTTCTTTTCCATAAGCACGTATGACTATATACGGAATACATGCCTACATTACATTGACGAACTGGAGCTAGTTCTGTGTCACCCTATGTTATGACTGTTACATGATGAACCGCATCCGGCATAATTATCCATCACTGATCCGGTGCCTACGAGTTTTCCATATACTGGTTTACGCTTATTTACTTTCCCGCTTTTACTGTTACAATCACTACAAAATACCAAAAACATTACTTTTTCTGTCTTTACTTTTGTTGCCGCTGCCACCACTATCATATTACTGTGCTACTAAACACTTTCTTGCAGATACTATGTTTCCAGGTGTGGTTGAATTGACAACTCAGCTGCTAATACTTGAGAATATTCTTTGGCTTCCCTTGTGTCGAATCAATAAATTTGGGTTAAATACTCTACCCTCGAAAACTGTTGCGATCCCCTATACTTGTTGGTTATCAGCAGCGCCCCCCTTTTCCTTCCCCTCTCCCACTCCTTCCTCCCCCTCGTAGTAGGACTAGGAAAGGATGAATCCTACTCCTGCTAGGAGGAGGATTCCTCCCCTCCTTGGGCGCCCCAAGGGCCGGCCGGCCTCCCCCTTGCTCCTTTATATATGGGGGCAGGGGGGCACCCTAGAACACAGATGTTGACATTGTTTAGCCGTGTGCGGTGCCCCCCTCCAGCATAATCCACCTCGGTCATATCATTGCAGTGCTTAGGCGAAGCCCTGCGCCGGTAGCTTCATCATCACCATCATCACGCCGTCGTGCTGACGAAACTCTCCCTCGACACTCAGCTGGATCTAGAGTTCGTGGGACCTCACCGAGCTGAACGTGTGCAGATCGTGGAGGTGTCATTTCTTCGGTGCTAGGATCAGTCAGATCGTGAATACGTTCGACTACATCAACCGCGTTGACATAATGCTTCCGCTTACGGTCTACAAGGGTACATGGACTATACTCTTCCCTCTTGTTGCTATGCATCACCTAGATAGATCTTGCTTGTGCGTAGGTGTCGGTGTCAAAACCGGCGGATCTCGGGTAGGGGGTCCCGAACTGTGCGTCTAAGGTCGATGGTAACAAGAGGCAGGGGATACAATGTTTTACCCAGGTTCGGGCCCTCTTGATGGAGGTAATAACCTACGTCCTGCTTGATTGATATTGATGAGTATGAGGATTACAAGAGTTGATCTACCTCGAGATCATTGTGGCTAAAACCCTAGGAGTCTAGCCTGTATGATTATGATTGCCTCTACAGACTAAACCCTCTGGTTTATATAGACACCGGAGGGGGCTTGGGTTGTACAAAGTCGGTTACAGAGAAAGGAATCTTCATATCCGAATGCCAGGCTTGCCATCCATGCTAAGGTGAGTCCCATCCAGACACGGGAGAGAGTCTTCTGTCTTGTATCTTCACGGCCCATCAGTCCGGCCCATGTCAAACAGGTCGGACGCCCGAGGACCCCTTAATCCAGGTGAGGGAGTCCTGGATTAAGGGGTCTCTGGACAGCCGGACTATATCCTTTGGCCGGACTGTTGGACTATGAAGACACAAGATTGAAGACTTTGTCCCGTGTCCGGATGAGACTCTACTTGGCGTGGAAGGCAAGCTAAGCAATACGGATATGTATATCTCCTCCTTTGTAACCGACCTTGTGTAACCCTAGCCCCCTCCGATGTCTATATAAACCGGAGGGCTTTAGTCCGTAGAAAAACCATACAATCATACCATAGGCTAGCTTCTAGGGTTTAGCCTCTCCGATCTCGTGGTAGATAATCTCTTGTACTACTCATATTATCAAGAACAATCAAGCAGGACATAGGGTTTTACCTCCATCAAGAGGGCCTGAACCTGGGTAAAACATCGTGTCCCCTGCCTCCTGTTACCATCCGCCTTAGATGCACAGTTCGGGAACCCCTACCCGAGATCTGCCGGTTTTGACACCGACATTGGTGCTTTCATTGAGAGTTCCTCTGTGCCGTCACCACAAGGAAGGATGCCTCGTCTCGTTGTTAAAAACAACATCACTGCCAGGGGAGCCCTGGCTGTCGGCCAAACTCTCCGGCTAGGCAGTTTCATCATGACCGCCCGTTCGGCTGCTGCCCCGACGATGAATTCTCGGGTCATCGAAAACAGCCTCCACGTCAGCTCGGAATTCGCCGAGCAGATGGATCCAATGGAGCTCTCTTCCCTAAACGAGCTCTTGGATCGCATCGCCGCCTTGGGAGTCGCTATGGACTATGATCGGATTGGGCTTAAACCCGATCAAAGGGAGATTAAATCTCCACCGGTCACCCATCATGTTGCGGTGGTGGAGGAACAATGTGGCGATTCTTCTTCTATCTTGAGGACTAACTATGTCCGGATTCCTGAGCTCCCCGAGCCGGATACCCGTTTATGGGAGGACATCACCCAAGCCCTGAACCTAGAGTCTGGCAGCGGGCCAGACTTATCGGGCAACATCCCGGAACCCGAAATTCCAATATTGGAAACACCTCGGCCCCTGGGTCTCAGATTGGGTAGGGGTTCGGACCCAATTCCACCCACCCACCCAGACATAAACGATCTTTCCCACATCAGGCAAGAGCCCCATGAAACTGTACATCATTATTGGGCCAGATTCCTCCTTGTGATGAACAAGGTTAAGGACTGTCGCGTGGAAGACGCAATCTCATTTTTCTGCAATAATTGCATGGACAAGGGAATCCTTAACGCCTTGAGTCGTCGTGACATATCACGCTTCGCCGACTTGGCGTCCATAGTATGAAAGTATTATGCGATGGAAAGCGCCTAGAAAACCGAAAAGAAATTTTGGGATAATCCGTCTCGGAATATGCACCCAGTCCGAAGTAAAAGGGTGCACTATCATAAGACACCCGAGTTAGTTACAAAGAAACAAAAACCCTCTTCAGGGCATGGAACCGTATTGGAGGGATGGCTTAACGGACCCTACAAAATTCATAGTACAGCAGATACCATACCAACACACAACCTTAGAGCATGTTGGATACTCCGGCAGGGGGCCAAAAGTGGCGAGGATCTTCTCATCCCAAATACCACAGAGTACCATCCCGTGGATAACAATACGGTACTAACAGTTTTTGGAACCTTCGCATCAAATAATAGGCGCAAGCGAACACTCCGCAGCCTCGCCAAAATCTGCCACGTGGTAGAAATAAATCCATGGAGTGACACGGCTATTACCTTCAATGCCAGTGACGAACCTAAATTCCGAACAACCTGAGCACCAGCTGCACTGGTCCTCAGTCCAATTGTGGACGGCTTTCGACTCACCAAAGTACTCATGGACGGCGGCAGTGGATTGAACCTCATCTATGAGGAAACCCTTCAAAAAATGGAAATAGACTGGAACCGCATTGAGCAAAGCAGCACAACCTTCAGAGGAATCATCCCCAGTCGGGAAGCACGCTGTGCTGGGAAAATCACACTAGATGTGGTATTCGACACGCCGGAGAACTATAGGTCCGAAGAAATTACATTCCAAGTGGCCCCGTTCAGTAGTGGATACCACACCCTTTTAAGACGGGAAGCGTTCACGATCTTCCAAGCCATACCCCATTATGGGTACATGAAGCTCAAAATGCCCGGGCCCAATGGAATCATCACTCTCGCTAGTGATCCGGACACAGCACTCCGTGCCGAAAACAAAATAGCCGCATTGGCCCTCGAGGCATTATCCGAAGCCCTTTCGGCCGAGGAATTAACCGCGCTGCGCTCCACAGCGGACAGGGATGACGTGATACTTGACAAGAGATCCAAGTCCACATCTTTTAAACCAACGGAAGAAATAGTCAAATTCCAAGTCCACCCAACGGACCCTACAAAAACAGCCTCCATCGGGGAACAGTTAAACCCCGTCGTGGACGCCGCACTACGAGAGTTCCTGCGCGAGAATTGGGATATATTCGCCTGGCACCCCTCAGACATGCCAGGAATCCCACGCAGGCTGGCCGAGCATAGCCTCAATATTCTAAAGGGATTTAAGCTGGTCAAGCAGGCTCTTCGGCGTTTCTCTGAACCTAAGAGACAAGCTATGGGAGAGGAACTAGCCAAGCTATTGGAGGCCGGATTCATTAGAGAAATAAAACACCCGGACTGGCTAGCAAACCTGGTGATGGTACCAAAGAAGGACAAATCCTGGCACCTATGTGTCGATATCAAGGACCTCAACAAGGCTTGCCCAAAGGATCCCTTCCCCCTCCCCCGCATTGATCAAATTATCGATGCTACCGCAGGACACGAGTCATTGTGTTTCCTCGACGCATACTCTGGCTACCACCAAATTAAGATGGCGGAGTCCGACTGAGGGAGTCCTGGATTAGGGGGTCTCCGGACAACCGGACTATATCCTTTGGCCGGACTGTTGGACTATGAAGATACAAGATTGAAGACTTCGTCTCGTGTCCGGATGGAACTCTACTTGGCGTGGAAGGCAAGCTAGGCAGTACGGATATGGATATCTCCTCCTTTGAACCGACCTTGTGTAACCCTAGCCCCCTCCTGTGTCTATATAAACCAGAGGGTTTTAGTCCGTAGGACAACATACAATCACACCATAGGCTAGCTTCTAGGGTTTAGCCTCTCCGATCTCGTGGTAGATCAACTCTTGTAATACTCATATCATCAAGAATAAATCAAGCAGGACATAGAGTTTTACCTCCATCAAGAGGGCCCGAACCTGGGTAAAACATCGTGTCCCCTGCCTCCTATTACCATCCGCCTTAGACGCACAGTTCGGGACCCCCTACCCGAGATCCGCCGGTTTTGACACCGACATTGGTGCTTTCGTTGAGAGTTCCTCTATGTCATCGCCGTTAGGCTTGATGGCTCCTACGATCATCGATAGAAATCTAGTCCAGGGTGAGACTTTTCTCCCCAGATAGATCTTTGTGTTCGGCGGCTTCGCACTGCGGGCCAACTCGCTTGGCCATCTGGAGCAGATCGAAAGTTACACCCCTGGCCACCAAGTCAGGTTTGGAAGCTTAAACTACACGACCGATATCCGCGGAGACTTGATCTTCGACGGATTCGAGCCCCTGCCTTGTGCGCCACGCGGTCACGATGAGTACGATTTAGCTCTACCATCGAACCGTATTTAGGAGATCGCACCGGCAGCCGCTCCGAGCCTCAATTCGGAGCCAGTTGCGCCATCCATGAACGGGTGGATAGACCCTGTCACGGAGGCCGTATCCTCAGCGGCGATCGAGCCAATTATCAACCTTACCCTTCACGAGAGCCGTGTTGCCAAACTGCCGGATCCTTCTCCGGCCACAGACTCTGAACCGCCTGCGCCCGTTCCTGTCGAATCCGATTGGGCGCCGATCATGGAGTTTACCTCCGCGGATATTTTTCAGCACTCGCCCTTTGGCGACATACTGAATTCATTAAGGTCTCTCTCCTTGTCAGGAGAGTCCTGGCCGAACTACGTCCGGCAGGATTGGGATGCGGATGACGAAGAAATTCACCGCCCACCCACCACCCACTTAGTAGCCACTGTCGATGACTTAACCGACATGCTCGACTTCGACTCCGAAGACATCGACGGTATGGCAGACGATGCGGGAGACGAAGAGGAACCACTGCCCACAGGGCACTGGACAGCCACCTCATCATACGATATATACATGGTGGACACACCCAAAGAAGGCAATGGCGACGAGACAACGGAGGATGACCCCTCCAAAAAGCAACCCAAGCCCCGGCGTCAGCAGCGCCGCTCTAAGTCCCGCCAAGGCAAAACTGGTGATACCGGCACCGGAGATAATAGCACTCCGGACAGTGCCGAAGACAACAAAAATCCCCTCCAACAAGATTTAGAGCAGGAGGATGGAGGAGCCAGCCCTCCCGAGAGAGCGGCAGATGGAGAGGCGGAGGATGATAATTACATGCCTCCCTCCGAAGACGAGGCAAGCCTCGATGATGACGAATTCGTCATGCCAGAGGATACCGTCGAACAAGAGCACTTCAAGCGCCGGCTTATAGCCACGGTAGATAGCCTTAAGAAAAAGTAGCAACAGCTTCAAGCTGATCAAGATTTGCTAGCTGACAGATGGAATAAAGTCCTGGCGGCCGAGGAATATAAACTCGAACGCCCCTCCAAGAGTTACCCAAAGTGCAGGTTGCTACCCCGATTGGAAGAGGAAGCACCGAAACCTACATCCCCGGCGTAAGACGCGGCTGATCGGCCACCTCGTGGCCGCGACAGAGAGGCATTCCAGCCAAAAGCTCAGCCCGCACCCCGACGCCATTCAAATAAAAAGGCATGGGGAAATACGCCAGACTTGGGAGACGTATTGGAGGACAAAGCAAACGTGCAAGATCGATCTATGGATCACGAGGGCATGCCACTATACGAGACGATAATCTTCATGCCGGATACAATAAAAGTAAGTCCCGCCGGGCCGAACACAGCGGGCAAGACTCATTCAAGCTGCGTCGCGACATAGCCTAGTACAGAGGCGCCGCACACCTCCTATGCTTCACAGACGAAGTAATGGATCATCAAATCCCAGAGGGTTTCAAACCCGTAAATATAGAATTATACGACGGCACAATAGATCCTGCGGTATGGATCGAGGATTTCCTCCTGCATATCCACATGGCCCGCGGTGATGATCTACACGCCATTAAATACCTCCCACTCAAGCTCAAAGGACCAGTTCGGCATTGGCTCAATAGCTTGCCAGCAGAGTCCATTGGCTGTTGGGAGGATCTGGAAGCCGCATTCCTCAACAACTTCCAGGGTACTTAGTGCGACCACCAGATGCCGATGACTTGAGCCACATAATTCAGCTGCCAGAGGAATTGTCCAGGCAATTCTAGACTCGGTTCCTAACAAAGAAAAATCAAATCGTCGACTGTCCGGATGTAGAGGACCTAGCAGCTTTTAAGCACAACATCCGCGACGAGTGGCTCGCCCGGTACCTTGGTCAGGAAAAGCCGAAATCTATGGCAGCGCTCACGACATTCATGACCCGCTTTTGTGCGGGAGAAGAAAGCTAGCTGGCTCGCAGGAATAACATATCAAAGAACCATGGTACTACGGATACCAAGGATGGCAATGACAGGTCACGTCGCAACAAACATAAGCGCCGCATTAACAACGACAATACCGAGGATACGTCAGTCAATGCTGTCGGTGTACAAAAAGGGGGGTACACTTTTTGTACCCCTATAACTGTGCACGGGCAGTCTGAGCCACGGGCACCACCACACCAAGCAAGGCAAGGGAGGTGAGCCAGGGTAAGACCGAAGCTCAAGAGAACTAGAACGACGCCAAGGCCAAGACCATGAAGAGCAAAGGGGATGAAGAGGACTCCCCCGACAAGATCCTTGCCGGGAGACAGTTCTAGCAGCCCCGGCAAGACCCTTGCCACGGCGACTCGTCCCGTGCCTACGGAGCAAATCACCCTTAAGTCCACTGCCCCCAAAGGGTAAGGATTCGGGAGACATCCCCGTGGCGACATGCAGATCTTTGTGAAGACATTCAAGATCAGATACGCACTAAGGAGACGACAACCCTTGGCGGGATCCCAGCCGACGAAGACCACAAGGCCCCGACAAGCGCTTTGCCGGGGATGACAGCAGATGCCTCAGCAAAACCCTTGCCGGGGCCCCGACAAGGCCCTTGCCGAGGACACCCGCAGGGCCACCATCAGGCCCACGCCGACTAAACCTCCACCACCGCATGCATGTAGCTGCCGACCCAACCAGCTGGGCAGGCACCTGTGTGGTGGCATGCAGATCTTCGTGAAGACCCACCACTGCGCCACCTCAGCTGCCTGCCTACCTACGTGGCATCTCAGGCATCGCTGGCCAGGGCGCGTGTCAACACAAGAAGGAGCGGCGACGGACGAGACATATCTCTCCCCCGTCCCCGATAAAGCAAGGACACCTAAGCAAGACGCATTAAATGCGCCTTGTCATGCAATGTGAGGGATAACCTCGCATCACTGTATCCTTTCCACCTCTTGTGTGCCACCATGGACACCCCTTTTTCTATAAAAGGAGGCCCGAGGCGACCAGGAGAAGGATTCAACTTTTTGGAGCTCCTCACGCCCCGTAGCTAGCTCAAGAACACATATATACAATCCACCAAAGCAGGAGTAGGGTTTTACGCATCCTCGCGGCCCGAACCTAGATAAACAAACCGTGTGCTACCTGTTAGATCCGCTCTTCTCACGACCCCGCGCCCCGCTAACCACAGTAGGGATTCTTGTGATCCCATAGGTGTCGTTCCCACTGACATCATTGGCGCGCCAGGTAGGGGAAGCAGTTGTGAGAATCGGCTTTAGCAGTTAGTTCGGTGTTTCTTCATCATCATGGCGCCCAAGAAGAAGACGACGGTGGCGGCTGGCCAGTCGAAAGCCGGACAGCCTGTCCCGACGCGGGCGAGCAGCGGACCGGTCGCAAAAAGGACCCGGGGCGCTGCTCGCGAACACCAGCACCATCCCAGCAGCCGGAGTTTGGGAGGCGGCGATGTTTGTGCGCCTGGTAACGGGCCACACGTCGCCAAATCCAAAGGCGGAGCCAAGTCCTTCACGGGTGGAGCAGGGCCTTCCAAGGTCATCGCCGCCCCGCCCGAAGGCGACGCAAGGGCCTCCAAGACTCCCACGCCGGCGTCAACAACGCGCTCCTCCTAGGCAGTGCGCGACGAACGGCGTAATCACGCCGAAGATCCCGAGCGTCGCCGCAGGAAGAGCCCCGAGCGCCACTCCCGGGACGTAGAAGACCTGCCCACTCACCGAGGCGCTGGTGAAAACGGCATGCGACCGCGGGGTCGTGATAGAGCTCCTTCTGACATGGTCAGAAGTCGAAGCGCGTCGCGGTCCATGCAGGTTTCGCCGCCACCGATGCCAGCAGATGCCCTGGCGCGCGCGCAGTTGCTCCTCGACTTTCCTCCCACTACGGGGAAACTCGACGAATGGAGAGCCACTATCCGAAGCCTTGTTGTGGTGGCCAACAAAGACGAACCAAGTCCGGTGGGGCTCCCGGGTCGACGTTCCGATGGAGTCCTGCGGACCAGTGGTGGAAAAGCCGGGGGCGCCACGACCATGGTGCATTCACCTCTTCCCCATCCGGTATCACGGACGCCGGCTCGTCGCGATGTCGCGGGCGACGCCATCTCCATAGCATCGTCTGACCCTCGGACCCACTGTGACCAGCGCCAAGTTCTTCGGGAACGAGCCCATGAAGACGCTTGAACCACTATCGAGCGCCGGCGCGGAGCGCGCCACCAGTCAGACAGGCGAGCAGGGCCTGCTGTGAACCACCCGGCCCCGGAGAGCCCTGGAGGCCTACCTTACGAGGTAGGCTGTCCGACTTTTACCTGTGAGCTGCGGCAGTTCCAGTGGCCCACTCACCGCACGTTCAAACCTGACGTTGGCGAAAAGTATAGCGGCAAGACTCACCCGTCTGAGTTCCTCAGCATCTACACCATCGTGATGCAAGCCGCCGGAGCCTGCGACGATAAGGTGCTTGCGAATTACTTTCCGTTGGCTCTTAAACCCAACGCCATGTCGTGGTCGATGCACTTGCCGGTAGACTCTATTTCCTCCTGGTCGAATTTGTGCCATGAGTTTGTGGGCGCCTTTACTGGAGGTCACCAAGCCCATGGCCAAGCAAGCGACCTGCATGTCATTCCCCAGAAGGGAGGTGAGAGTCTGCGCAAGTATATACAGAGGTTCAGCCAGGTACAGTACAATATCCCTGATGTTCACCCTACCGCCATCATCAGCGCGTTCCATTAGAACATGCGTAACCGCAAGATGCATGAAGAACTGGCAATGAACAAGGTGAAAGATGTGGCAGAACTCTATGTTCTTGCTGACAGATGTGCCCGAGCTGAAGAGGGAAGGAAGTACCCCGGCGAAGATGCCGGCATGGAAACCGACTCCTCAGATGAGGATACTGCAGCCCTGGCGAAGAAAGGTCGGCGCCGCAACAGGAAGCGCAAAGGTAAAGCTGTGCTTGCCGTCGAGGGATCTGGCGACTCCGGCTCCGCCAAGAAAACCAAGGCAGATGACCCCGGCAAGGAAATTGCCGGATGTGTCGCCTGCTGGGCCTTGGCGGCTGCCGAGAAGCCAGGAAACTCCGACAAGCAATACTGCAAGATCCATCGCACCAAAGGCCATGATCTCCAGAACTGCCAACAGGTTGAGCTCCTTGCTGAGAAGCAGAGGGCTGAATATGAGAGGCGGGACAAGGATAAAGGCTAGGACGGTGCTGAGGGGTCCGGCAAGAAGCGTGACGGCTAGGAGGGCCGTCGCGGCAAAGATGAACAGCGGGAGAGGCCCGCCTGGGGCCGTGACAAAAAGCCAGAAGACTATGATCACGAAGAGGACGATGAGTCTGGTGACCAAGGATTTCAGAAAGCTACAGAGGCCATGTGCGTCGATGGCGGCGCCTCGCTGCATACCTCTCACCGCCAGCTTAAACAGTGGGCGCGTGAGATCATAGCGGCGGAACCATCGTTTGATGCCCAAAGGCCACTGAAGTGGTCCAGCACACCTATCAATTTTGACACTGAGGATCACCCTGATCGCACTACTGCAGTCGGGTGCTTGCTATTGTTGGTTTCACCAACAATACGCAACCTCAAGGTGACAAAGATGCTAGTCAATGGCGGGGCCGGTCTGAACTTAATCTCGCCTGCCGTGATCGAGAAATTGCAGATTCCTGATGAAGACCTCGAAGAGACGGGCACGTTTCAGGGGGTCAACCCGAGAAGAAGTCAACCTAAGGGAAAGGTCACGTTGCCCGGGACTTTTAGGAGTGATCTGAACTACAGGACAAAAAGGATTGTGTTCGACGTTGCCAAGATCCCCTTGCCTTACAACGGGATCCTTGGCCGCCCAGCGCTGGCCAAGTTCATGGCGGCGTCACATTACGCCTACAACACCCTGAAGATGCCGGGGCCTGTGACAATCATCACCGTCCCATCAGACAAGAAGGATGCGCTAATTTGCGCTAACCAATTCTACCAACAAGCAGTTGCTCCTGCCGCTGGAGCCCCGGGAAGGCAAAAGAAGAAGACCGGTGAGACCTCAGGCACCCACTCTGGCAAGCGCACCTCTTCAGAGTGTAGCGCTCCCGTCAAGGACATGCCAGAGAGCTCCGTCGACAGAAACAAGAAGTCCAAGGCCACACCGCCGGGAACCAAGAAGGTTTCTATCAAGGAGGACGGCACAGGAGGAGCTTTTACCATAAGCTCCATCCTTGACGACAAATAGGAAGACACGCTCGTCACCTTCCTGCGGGCGAATGCCGATGTGTTTGCATGGCAAGCATCCGACATCCCCGGCGTTCCCAGGAAGGTGATTGAGCACCACCTTGCTGTCTGTCCTCATGCGCGGCCCGTCAAGCAGAAGGTCAGAAAGCAAGCTTTGGAACGACAAGAGTTCATCACAGAGGAGATCCAGAAACTGGAAGCAGCGGGTTTGGTAAGAGGAGTGCTCCATCCAACGTGGTTGGCCAATCCGGTGGTAGTGCGCAAGGCAAATGGGAAGTGGAGGCTGTGTATTGATTACACATATATTAATAAGGCTTGTCCAAAAGACCCCTTCCCGTTGCCGCGCATCGACCAGATTGTTGACTCCACAGCTGGGTGTGATCTATTTTCATTCCTTGATGCCTACTCCGGCTACCACCAGATCTTCATGACAAGGGAAGATGAAGAGAAAACGGCATTCATCACCCCATGTGGTACCTATTGCTTTGTACGGATGCCTTTCGGGTTGAAGAGTGCTGGTTCAACGTTTGCAAGGGCGGTCCAGATTGGTTTTGAACCCCAGCTCCATAGAAATATGGAAGCTTATATGGATGATATAGTGGTCAAAACCAAGGACAGGGCAACCCTCATATCAGATTTACAAGAAATGTTTGCAAACCTACGCAAGATCAATCTCAAGCTGAACCCTGAGAAGTGCGTCTTCGGCGTCTCGTCTGGCAAGCTTCTCGGGTTCTTTGTGTCACAGCGTGGGATAGAGGCCAATCTGGACAAGATCAAAGCTATAGAGCAGATTGAAGCGCCCAAGCGAGTCAAGGATGTGCGTCGGCTTGCTGGTTGCGTTGCCGCCATGAGCAGGTTCATTTCCAAGTCCGCCGAGCGCGCCCTTCCTTTTTTCAAGATTTTGAAAAAGGTGGGCCCGATGGAGTGGACACCAGAAGTCGAAGCAGCATTGCAAGATTAGAAGAGGTACCTCTCCTCCGCACCAATACTAGTTGCGCCTAGGCCACAGGAACCGTTGCTGCTGTACCTGGCGGCAACGAACCAGGTGGTCAGCGCCGCACTAGTGGCGCAGAGAGAAATTGATGATGAGGTAATAGCAGCGACGAAGCCCGATGCCACCGATGCCGAGACGACGCAGCCAATTGAAGTGCCGCCGAAGAAGAAAATGATGCAGCACCCGGTCTACTTTGTTAGTTCCCTCCTGCAGGGGGCTAGATCGAGGTACTTCGGTGTGCAGAAACTGCTCTTCGGCCTTCTTATGGCCTCGAGGAAGCTGCGTCACTACTTCCAGGCGCACGAAATCACTGTCGTCACTCGCCTCCCTCTGCAACGGATATCGCACAATCCAGACGCAACGGGAAGGATCGTAGAGTGGGCACTGGAACTGTCCAGCTTTGGTCTCAAGTTTGAGAGTACCTCGACGATTCAAAGCTGAGTCCTGGCGGAGTTCGTTGCAGAATGGACCGCGAGGCCTGACAAAGAAACCCAAGAGACTACTCTCCCCGGCAAAGAGGCAAGTTGCGACTGGATCATGTACTTTGATGGAGCTTTCTCCTTACAGGGCGCCGGGGCTGGCGTACTTCTTTTCACGCCCACCGGAGAGCACCTCAAGTACGTGATCTAGATGCACTTCCCCAGGGAGGTGTCAACAAACAATACGGCTGAGTACGAAGGGCTGCTTGCCGGTCTTAGGATCGCGGTGGACCTCGGAATCAAGAAACTCGTCATCAGAGGCGACTCGCAACTTGTCGTCAAGCAAGTCAACAAGGATTACCAGAGCCCGTTGATGAAGGCCTACGTCGATGAAGTGAGAAAGCTGGAAGAGCGTTTTG
Source organism: Triticum urartu (assembly GCF_056163025.1). NCBI lineage: Eukaryota > Viridiplantae > Streptophyta > Magnoliopsida > Poales > Poaceae > Triticum > Triticum urartu. The sequence continues at coordinate 450,009,331 of NC_141877.1, forward strand.
ATGGTATACAGGCAGAATACGTTCCCCCAGCGGAGAATGATATCGCCGATTACCTGTCAAAATGCGCTGCCCTCAAGCTACCTGTGGAACCAGGTACCTTTGTGCTTCAGCTAACTCAGCCATCCGTTGATCCATCAACAGAGCAAAACAAGAGGAGGAAATCAGGGCCCGGCAAGTACTTTCCCACCGAGCTCCCCGGAGCCGCCGGCAAGGATGTTGCCGCAGATACTGAGCCCGCCACGGGACGGCTAGCTCCGGCGGAGCATCAAGCTCTTGCCGTCGAGACAGCCGCTCCTGTAGCGGAGGAAACGCCTTTAGTCCTCGCCGTCGAGCCCCAGGCTCCAGCGTGGGCACAGCATACCATCCGATTCCTCCAAACAGGGGAACTTCCTGAGGAGCAGGAAGAAGCGGAGAAAGTAGCCCGTCGCTCTACTATGTACCAGTTCGTCGATGACGTCCTGTACAGAAAGAGGCCGAACGGCGTGAAATTGAAGTGTATCCCTTGAGAGGAAGGACTGGGGCTGTTGGCGGAGATACATGGAGGCATATGTGGATCCCACATCGGGTCAAGGGCCCTTACCGGCAAAGCGTTTCGGCAAGGCTTGTTCTGGCCCACCGCCCTCGAGGATGCGACGACACTAGTCACCAGGTGTGAAGCGTGTCAGTTCCATTCAAAGAAGCTTCATCAGCCAGCTCAAGCCCTTCAAACCATTCCTCTCTCCTGGCCTTTCTCGGTCTGGGGGCTCAACATACTGGGCCCTTTCCCCCGCACTGTCGGGGGCTTTGAGTACTTGTACGTTGCAATCGACAAGTTCACAAAGTGGCCAGAAGTGGAAGCAGTGAGGAAGGTCACAACATAGTCGGCCGTCAAGTTCTTCAAAGGACTGGTGTGCCATTTTGGTGTACCCAATAGGGTTATCACTGACAACGGCACGCAGTTCACAAGCCACACCTTCATGCAATATATTCAAGACCTCGGCAGCAAGGTCTGTTTCGCTTCCGTTGCTCACCCACGAAGCAATGGTCAAGCTGAGAGGGCAAATGTTGAAGTACTGCGTGGCCTGGGGACAAAGACCTTTGACAGACTGCACAAGATTGGAAGGCGCTGGATTGATGAATTGCCGGCGGTTCTTTGGTCAATCAGAACGACACCAAATCGAGCCACCGGCCAGACACCCTTTGCCCTGGTATACAGGGCAGAAGCAGTTCTCCCCATGGAACTCATATACGGGTCACCTCGAGTACTCGCTTTTGACGAGCTTGAGCAAGAGCAATTGCAGCAAGATGACGCAACGCTCCTTGAGGAAGATCGTCTTCGGGCGGCTATGAGAGCAGCGCGCTACCAGCAAGCCTTGCGCCGCTACCATAGCCGCAAGGTTCATGCCCGAAGCTTTGAGGAAGGCGACCTTGTTCTTCGGCGCGTTCAATCGGCCAAGAATTCCAACAAGTTGATGCCAAAGTGGGAAGGCCCTTATCAGGTAATACGAGTCACCAGGCCCGGCGCAGTTTGGCTGAAGACCGAAGATGTCGTTCCGGTGAGTAACTCCTGGAACATTGAGCATCTTCGCATGTTTTACCCGTGAGGCGTGGCTTGCCGGGCCCCCCGGCAAGCCCCCTTTTGTACGAGCATTGCTGATGACGCATGTAACCCTTTGTACAAAGCCAGGCGCAGACCCTGAGCATAAGTAAATGAAGCGCTGGCGCCTTGAGTTATAGCATGCATGCTAGGTCGAGTCTCGTCCTTGGTTAGGGTTGATAGTGCTTAGCGGCGACTAACCCCTAGCTTGGAGGTCGAGTGTGCGTCTCTTTGTCTTTCTTTTGTCTTCTTTGGTTCACAGGACACACGGATATCCGTGCCGAACCACTTGGGGAGGAAAAAAAGAGGAACAAACCAGCATCTAGCCCCCGGCAAGCCAGTATTGCCAGGGGCTGCAAGAGCAAAGATTCACCCACGGCGAACCAGGGTTGCCGGGGACTGCAGCTTCAGATAAGTTCTTCATCCCTTATCATGCATTCCATTATGGACTGAGGTATGTGAAACCTCGTTTTCCCCTAAGCTACCATGCTCCCATAACTCTAGGCCCTAGGGCTCGTTCCTGGGGCCAAGTTTGGTCGTAGTCACGGCAGTGAAAGGATGAAACAAGGAGCCTGAACCCGCCTCATCCCTGCCTCCGCCAAAGGCGTGAGGAAGGTCGAGTGAAGTGGGGAGACGGCAAGGCCTGTTGTCGGGTAAGGAAATGTTTATCTTGAAGATATCAAGGATTTACTCCTTGTCGTGGGTTCCACCCGCAAACAAATGACCCGACAAGCATCCCTTTTTCATTAAAAACATTCCACTCAGGTACAGTCCATAGGGAATGAAAAACATGAATGATGGGATTACAAGTTTTAAATTCAACGAAGGCCCGAAGGCTTACAAACTAAAAAGAGATAAGGTGCCCGTAATCCCTTTCTTGTCCCTCTCCTCAGGAGGCAGGTCAAGGAGGCAAAAGGGACAAAAGGAGTGCCTAGGCGAGCTACGGGTGGCAGAAGACACCAAGAGAACATCTTGGTGGCCGTCCAAAGGCTGGATGGTGATGGCGGCGCCGGAAGCAGAGCTCAAAGACGAGGCGGCAGGACGTCAGCACGCGTCGAAGGCGTCGGTGCCCGCGTACTCCGACTTGACGGCCTTGCCGCCCACCCTCTTCCTCTTCCGCAGCCTCCCAACGCCAGCCGCCCAAGGAGACGACCCCGAGAAGTTCAGGGAGCCAGCGACGCGATGATGGGGTCGCCGGTGCCGCACGGAGCGGCACCCGACACCTAATCGGACCTGTCATCCTGCCGCCTACTACCCTCGTCGTCGCTGCCACTGTCCTCCTCGTCACTCCCGCCCGAGGAGGAGTCTTCACTATTAGAAGAGCTCTCCACGCAGCACCTTGCACGGGTCCCAAAGCACCCGAAGACCTTGACGGAGAGAAGGCCACCCTCCATCAGCTTAAAATGGAGAGTGAGCCCCTCCGTCAAGCGGTGGATATGAGCAAACATCTTCCATCCCCGACAAAGATGCATCACGTGAGGGGCGGGGAAGTCGACGTGGACCCGTGTGCCACTGATCCCGCAGCCCCTCATGTGCAGCCGCAACGATTTCGGCGGATCCAGCTCCATCTCCCGTGCAAATGGAGTCGGGAGACGAAGGCGATGGCGCGGCGTCCGGCGCAGCTTGACGAAGAACTCACAAGGGTCATCCCGAACATGGCCCTCCATTGGAGAAGGAGCTTCTGGCGGAGGCGAGACCGGCGCGCCGCCCCGTCCTCCTCTTCCCCGAGCGCCCCGGCCTCACCCACGGCCTCGCCCCCTCCCCCTTCCCCTCGCGGCTGGCTCTGCCACCGCAGGCGCAGGAGAAGGAGGGACGCGTTGTCGAGCGGCGACCCTCGCCGCCACTGTTGAAGGACCCGGATTCCCTCTCTCCATGACGGATGGAAGAGAGGAGCAGAAGCTGAAGGAAGGAGATGAAAGAATGCAGGATGCCATCCCCCTCCCCGCTCTTTATAAAGGATCGGGGTTGGGGCTCGGCCGTCCCGCTCGGCCAATCAAGGTACGGAAGGCGCAGGGAGCCAGGACCGACCCGCCGCCCCAACCAGTGAGGGCCCGGTTTACCGCCTCCACCGTTTGCCGCCCCAGGCGCATGGGAGACACATGGAGGACGTGCAGAACCGAGGGGACAGGTGAGACGACCACTCCCCACCCCGTGATCGTGCGGAGTGGACGCCTTGAAGACCGCGCCTCAGCCCCATTCAGTAAATGGGCCGCGCCTCCAAGCCTCCCTCCGTTTATGGGGAAGGCGCGAACCGCCCCTTTACTATGATGTGACGCATGCCTGCGGGAACCAACCCCACGCATGCTACCCACGTCACACGCACCTCCCCACGCCGCGCCACGCGCGGGAGTCGTGGGAAGCGCAGCGCGCGAAGAATCTTACCGCAGTAAAAACCGCCCCGCCTGCCCGCGCACCGTTTTTGGGCCTAGCCCAACAACGCGTTGCACTTATGTGTGGCCCAGGCCCGGGGGCTCCTGTCGGTGTACAAAAAGGGGGGGTACACTTTTTGTACCCCTATAACTGTGGACGGGTAGTCTGAGCCACGGGCACCACCACACCAAGCAGGGCAAGGGAGGTGAGCCAGGGTAAGACCGAAGCTCAAGAGAACTAGAACGACGCCAAGGCCAAGACCACGAAGAGCAAAGGGGACGAAGCGGACTCCCCCGGCAAGATCCTTGTCGGGAGATAGTTCTAGCAGCCCCGGCAAGACCCTTGCCGCGGCGACTCGTCCCGCGCCTAAGGAGCAAATCACCCTTGAGTCCACTGCCCCCAAAGGGCAAGGATTCGGGAGACATCCCCGTGGCGACATGCAGATCTTTGTGAAGACATTCAAGATCAGATACGCACTAAGGAGACGACAACCCTTGGCGGGATCCCAGGCGAGGAAGACCACAAGGCCCCCGGCAAGCGCTTTGCCGGGGATGACAGCAGACGCCTCGGCAAAACCCTTGCCGGGGCCCCGGCAAGGCCCTTGCCGAGGACACCCGCAGGGCCACCATTAGGCCCACGCCGACTAAACCTCCACCACCGCATGCATGTAGCTGCCGACCCAACCAGCTGGGCAGGCACCTGCGTGGCGGCATGCAGATCTTCGTGAAGACCCACCACTGCGCCACCTCAGCTGCCTGCCTACCTACGTGGCATCTCAGGCATCGCTGGCCAGGGCGTGTGTCGACACAAGAAGGAGCGGCGACGGACGAGACAGATCTCTCCCCCATCCCCGATAAAGCAAGGACACCTAAGCAAGACGCATTAAGTGTGCCTTGTCGTGTAATGCGAGGGATAACCTCCCATCACTGTACCCTTTCCACCTCCTGTGTGCCACTCTGGCCACCCCTTTTTCTATAAAAGGAGGCCCGAGGCGACCAGGAGAAGGATTCGGCTTTTTGGAGCTCCACACGCCCCGTAGCTAGCTCAAGAACACAGACATACAATCCACCAAAGCAGGAGTAGGGTTTTACGCATCCTCGCAGCCCGGACCTGGATAAATGAACCGTGTGCTACCTGTTAGATCTGCTCTTCTCACGACCCCGTGCCCCGCTAACCATAGTAGGGATTCTTGTGATCCCATAGGTGTCGTTCCCACCGACAAATGCCGGATTCAAAGGCTATAATCCCGGTCAGCGGAAAAAGCCATTCAAAAGAAGCACTCCGGGCCCGTCCAGTTTGGACCGTATACTCGATCGCTCGTGTCAAATACACGGCACCCCGACAAGCCAGCCAACCACACCAACAGGGATTGTTGGGTGTTCAAGTAGGTCAGCAAATTAAATGCCAAAAACAAAGATATGGGGTCACATAGCGATGACGAGGAGGAGCCCCGGCAGCCGAACACCGGAGGACAGAAGAGGTTCCCCCCACAAGTGCGGACGGTGAACATGATATACGCAACCCACATCCCAAGAGCGAGCGGAAGCGTGCGCTCAGGGACTGTAGGATCGAGAAGAGGTGTCTAGTGGGGGGGGGTGATTAGACACTAAGTACCAAAAGTTGCAGTTTTTTATTTCTTTAAGTTGAAGTGGAGTTTTGGCACAAGTTTAACAAACACAATACATATCAAGCAAGCATGCAAAGAGTATATGAGCAGCGGAAAGTAAAGCATGCAACTTGCAAGAATGCAAAGGGAAGGGTTTGGAGAATTCAAACACAATGGGAGACATGGATGTTTTTGTCATGGTTCCGATAGGTGGTGCTATCATACATCCACGTTGATGGAGACTTCAACCCACGAAGGGTAACGGTTGCGCGAGTCCACGGAGGGCTCCACCCACGAAGGGTCCATGAAGAAGCAACCTTGTCTATCCCATCATGGCCATCGCCCACGAAGGACTTGCCTCACTAGCGGTAGATCTTCACGAAGTAGGCGATCTCCTTGCCCTTACAAACTCCTTGGTTCAACTCCACAATTTTGTCGGAGGTTCCCAAGTGACACCTAGCCAATCTAGGAGACACCACCCTCCAAGAAGTAACAAATGGTGTGTTGATAATGAACTCCTTGCTCTTGTGCTTCAAATGATAGTCTCCCCAACACTCAAATCTCTCTCACAGGATATGGATTTGGTGGAAAGAAGATTTGAGTGGAAAGCAACTTGGGGAAGGCTAAAGATCAAGATTCATATGGTGAGAATGGAATATCTTAGCCTCAACACATGAGTAGGTGGTTCTCTCTCAGAAAATGTGTATTGGAAGTGTAGGTATGTTCTGAAGGCTCTCTCTTCGAATGAAGAGTGGGTGGAGGGGTATATATAGCCTCCACACAAAAACTAACCGTTACACACAACTTGCCAATCTCGGTGGGACCGAATTGATAAACTCGGTCGGACCGATTTAGCAAATCTAGTGACCATTAGGGATTTCGGTGGGACCGACTGGATCAACTCGGTGGGACCGATGTGCTAGGGTTATGGTAAACTCAAAACTCGGTTTGACCGATTACTCAAACTCGGTGGGACCAATTTGGGTAATAAGTGAAACAGAGAGTTAGCCAAGAAAACTCAGTGGGGCCGATTTCATATCTCGGTGGGACCGAAAATATTGCAATAGGTAACAGAGAGTGCAAGCCCATTTCGGTGAGACCGAGATCCCATCGGTGAGACCGATTTGATTAGTGTTTCTGGTAGTGGCTATGTCAACTAAACTCGGTGGCGCCAGATAGAAAGAATCGGTGGGGCTGAGTTTGACTTTTGGTTTAGGTCATATGTGGATGTGGGAAGGTAGTTGAGGGTTTTGGAGCATATCACTAAGCACTATGAAGCAAGAACCTCATCAAGAAACACCTCATCCCTTCTTGATTGTATTGGCTTTTCCTATAGACTCAATGTGATCTTGGATCACTAAAATAGAAAATGTAGAGTCTTGATCTTGAAGCTTGAGCTAATCCTTTGTCCTTAGCATCTTGAAGGGGTTCCACATCCTTTAGTCCATGCCATTTAATTTGTTGAACTTTTCTGAAACATACTAGGTAGAAGTATTAGTCCAACAAGAGATATGTTGTCATTAATTATCAAAATCACCCAGGGAGCACTTGTGCTTTCAGTCTCCCCCTTTTTGGTAATTGATGGCAACATACATCAAAGCTTTAGATAAAGATAGAGAGAATAGCAAGTAAAGCTTTGGAAAGACATCTAACAAGCATAGGCTGCCCCTACATGTATGCAATCATGTGAATATGGAATATAGAAGCATGTGAGAGCATAACCATGATAGAGTAGCAATGTGTTACATGTATCTTGGCTATATGCATCAGGGAAAAAGATATGAATATGGGAAATGTACCTTCATGCCCATGAGTCCTTCTTGCAAACAGTATGTACATCAACAAGAATTTCTCATACACATGACTATGATGCATATACTTACCTTGTGGTCTTGAGTTTGCTAGGATGGGATGAGCCTACGTAAACAAGGTTAGATAACACAGATGCACCCACTAGCTAGAGCAAACAAAAGAAACTACAAGAGTACCAAGACTGGGATGACATGTAGAGTGAGTACAGAGTACCACGATAGATATTGACATGTCCCCAAAGAGAAAGATATGCAATGAATTTAATAAATTTCTTTCCCTTGGATGTCTTTCTCCCCCTGAATCTAGCATGGGATACTGGGAGAAGATAGGGAATAGAAAAACAGAGCTCAAAGAAACAAATGAACAGAGCTAATGCAAATAAGCACACATGAACATGTCTTCCCCCCAAGAAGACATGTGGCATCTCTCCTCTTGAACATCAAGCATCTGGGATCCTTGGAGATTACTCTTTCCTGGAGTATTCCCTCCCCCTATAGATCTCCCCCTAGAGATATGATTAAGCTTTGATGTGATCTCTCTCTCCCCCTTTGACATCAATTTCCAAGAAGGGTCTTCTAGAATTTGTTGTGAATGGGTTCGGTTCTTGAATCACAGTACAAAGCATTAAGGTAAATGTGATGCTTGCAGAGGACAAGATTCATTGAGTGGAGCTGGATCAAGAATAAAGCAGGAATAAATGGCAAAATGTTTTTCCTGTAGTGAAATCAGTGTCACCGAGTTGTATGCTTCGGTTGCTCCGAAAATCTTCGGCTAGACCGGAGACATGAAACCGGTGGAACCGAGTTCATCACAGAGAAAAACACTTGTCACCTCAGCTCACTGGACAGATAAGATCTTACAAAGATATGCAATGAATTGGATGCAGAAAATGCAGAATAAAAAGCAAAGGAAAGAAACTAAAAGATCTAGATGAAGTGTTTTTGAAAGGGGAAACAAATATGCATGAGATAAATGCAAGAAAACAGAAAATAACACAAGAGAACTTCATCTAGAGTTGGGCGGTGACAAAGTCACCTATGTTAGAGTATATTGACTTAGGAGTCAAGTGAGATCACTTGATCATAGGTCGTACTCATCGTTTAAGCTCAAAATGGGGTTACCATTTTTCATTTAAGTATCTTGATGTATTCACATCTTGTTGAGTTGCTTTGACTCATGACTTGGAGTAAAGCTACTCTAAGATGGAATACCATACCTTGGGTGGCGGTGTTGATCTTGATCACGTAGTTGAACTTGTGTGGGTTGCTCAAGGTTGATGTAGCCCATCAAGAGTTGGGAGCACCCTTTGTATTTTGAGTTCATCTACCTACATGGGTTAGTTTTCATAAGGAAGAGCACTTGTGTATCCAACATGACAATCATGAAGCTCAACATAGAATTTGTCAAAGGATATGTTTGAAAGGTTTTGTGCTTCCTTGTCATCAACCACCATTGTGTAGAGACTTGGTGATGTAGAGATTGCTCAAGATGTGAGTGAGTTGCAATCTCATAGAATTAGATTCATCCAAGTACCTACAAGGGTTAGATAACATGCAAGATGCAAATTTTCAAGACATAAGATAATCATCATAGGAGAAATATCAAGTGATTAGTCATAAGCTCAAGTCTTGCATGTATCCAATGGAGTTCCTACTCCAAGTTTGAAGCATCAATGATGTTCAATTCACCTCTTAACCTGCAAAACACTTTCTCATCAAGTGGTTTAGTGAATATATCCGCTAATTGCTTATTGGTGCGAACATGCTTAAGGTTTATGTCACCCTTAGCAACGTGATCTCGAATGAAATGATGACGAACTTCAATCTGCTTAGTTCGAGAGTGTTGCACGGGATTGTGAGCAATCTTGATAGCACTTTAATTGTCACAAAGTAATGGAACATGTTTCACATATATCCCATAATCTTTAAGAGTTTGGGTCATCCAAAGTAATTGAGCACAACATGAACCAGCGGCAATGTATTCTGCTTCGGCGGTGGGTAAGGATACCGAGTTCTGTTTCTTGGAAGACCAAGACACAAGAGATCTACCAAGGAATTGACAAGTACCCGAAGTGGACTTTCTATCAACCTTGTCACCGGCATAGTCCGAGTCGGAGTAGCCAACAAGATCAAAGGAAGCCCCCTTTGGATACCAAATGCCAAAATTTGGTGTATGTATTAAGTATCTCACTATGCTCTTCACGGCCTTAAGATGACATTCCTTAGGAGCAGCTTTATATCGTGCACACATGCACACACTTAGCATGATATCGGGACTTGAAGCACATAGATATAACAATGAACCAATCATAGAGCGGTAAACTTTTTGATCAACCGGTTCACCATCTTTGGTCAAATCAAGATGTCCACTAGTAGGCATGGGTGTAGTCATACCTTTGCATTCTTGCATATTGAACTTCTTGAATAAGTCTTTGGTGTACTTCGTTTGAGAGACAAAGGTGCCTTCCTTGGTTTGCTTGATTTGCAAACCAAGAAAGAATTTGAGTTCACTCATCATAGACATCTCAAACTTCTCCGACATTAGCTTCCCAAACTTTTCACTAAAATGAGGGTTAGTTGATCCAAATATAATATCATCAACATAAATTTGGCATACAAATAGTTCTCCATTAACCCTTTTAGTAAAAAGAGTAGAATCTATTTTTCCAATTTCAAAGCCTTTTTCAATAAGGAACTTGGTCAAGCATTTATACCATGCTCTAGGAGCTTGTTTAAGACCATAAAGGGCTTTGTGAAGTTTGTAGACATGATTAGGTTTCTTAGGATTGACAAAGCCGGGAGGTTGCTTAACATAAACTTCCTCCTCAATTTCACCATTTAGAAAAGCACTTTTAATGTCCATTTGGTACAAAGTGATATCATGGTGATTAGCATAGGCAAGTAATATGCGAATGGACTCAAGTCTAGCAACGGGAGCATATGTCTCACCATAGTCCATACCTTCGACTTGTGTGTGGCCTTGGGTGACGAGACGTGCTTTGTTGTGAACCACGTGTCCATCTTCATCTTGCTTGTTGCGAAACACCCATTTGGTACCGATGATGTTGTGGTTGTTGTCAGTCTTCTCGACCAATGTCCACACTTGATTTCTCTCAAAGTTGTGTAGCTCTTCATGCATAGCGTTTATCCAGTCCGGATCCTCCAATGCTTCTTCAACCTTCATAGGTTCAATTCTAGAGATGAATGAGAAATGTTCACAAAAGTTAGCCAAACGAGTTTTAGAGCGAGTGATTCTCCCGGTTTGGATATCATTGTAGATTTGCTCCACGGGATGATCTTTAGCAATTCTTGCTCGAACTTGTGAAAGCTTTTGCTTGGGTCTTGGTTGAACATCTTCTTCATCTTGTTCTTATTCTTGGCCTTCTACATTGTTAGCGTTGTCGTTCTCTTGTCGTGGTGGAGAAGGAGGTTGTTGACGTTCGTCTTGGTGCACTTCCTCGTTTTCTTCATATTGGTGTGTCCCACTCATGGATGCTTCCGTATCAACTCTTGGTTCACCTTGTCGTGAGGTAGAAGCTTCCACTTGGACGGACGAGGTACTCTCCTTTATCTCCGTTGGACGAATCTTGCCAATAGACAAGTCTTGGATTGTTTCTGAGGGATCTTTGTCTCCTACATCAATTGGCAATTGCTCTACTTGAGAGCCGTTAGATTCATCAAACTTCACATCTACCGTTTCTTCAACCTTTCGGGTGAAATTGTTGTAGACACGGTATGTGTGAGAGTTTGAGCCATAACCAAGTAGGAAACCTTCATGAGACTTAGGAGCAAATTTAGAACGAAGATGCTTATCAAGAATGTAGCACTTTGAGCCGAATACTCGAAAGTATCCAACTTGGGGTTTGTTACCGGTGAGGAGCTCGTATGCCGTCTTGCCGAGTAGCTTGTGAAGATACAAGCGATTTGTTGCATGACAAGTTGTCTCAACCGCTTCCGCCCAAAAGTGTTTTGGCATCTTGTACTCATCAAGCATCGTTCTTGCCATCTCAATAAGAGTCCGGTTCTTCCTCTCAACGACTCCATTTTGTTGAGGTGTGTACATAGCCGAGAACTCATGTGTAATCCCTTCTTCGTCAAGAAAGGTGTCCACATTTGCGTTCTTGAACTCCGTTCCGTTGTCGCTCCGAACCTTCTTGATCTTCACATCAAATTGATTTTGGGCCTTCCTAGCAAAGTTTTTGAAGATATTTTGGACCTGTGATTTGTCATCAAGAAAGAATACCCACGTATATCTTGAAAAATCATCAACTATGACTAGACCAAATGAGTTACCACCAAGACTCTTGTAGGCATTTGGACCAAAGAGATCCATGTGAAGTAGCTTGAGTGGTCTTCTTGTGGTCATGATGTTCTTAGCGCGATGACTTCCTCCAACTTGTTTCCCTACTTGACAAGCACTACAAAGTCTATCCTTGTCAAATATGACATCGTTAACGCCAAGGATATGATTTCCTTTAATGAGTTTGTCAAGGTTTCGCATGCCCACATGGCCTAGCCTTCTATGCCACAACCAGCCTTTAGAAGATTTAGCAATTAAGCAAGTTTAGCCTTTTTAGTGAAATCAACAATGTAAAGATCTCCTCTATGTATACCGGTAAAGACTATTTTATGATTATCTCTATGAAACACTTGGCAGTCTACTTCAGTAAATAGGACATTGAAACCGAAATCAGCAAGTCTAGATGCTGAAAGTAAGTTGTAGCCAAGAGATTCAACGAGACATTTTGTATGGAGCTATCATGTGAGATGGCCACCTTACCAAGGCCAACCACCTTACCCTTTGAGTTATCACCAAAGGTGACATATTTTCGAGGGCCGTCGTTTTTAGCAAGCTCAGGGAACATATCTTTATCTCCGGTCATATGATCAGTACATCCACTATCAAGAACCCATTCCTTTCCTCCAGCCATGTAGCTGCGAAGATTTGCCATAAGACCAAAGTGTCTCATCGCATCATCGAGATCATAGTCACTATCATCATCCTCATCATAGTATACATGTTCAGCATCATTTTGTGATTGATCAATTCCTAGAGAGGGTAATTCATTAGATAAATGATCATTTCTATAGTTATATTTATGAATTCTAATAGCTTTGGAAATGATATTGCCAATGATTCCAACATCTCCTTTGGCACTCGTAAGATTAGTAAGCTCAAATAAGCAGTCACCAAATTTGGGATCATTGGAACTCATCTTAATCAAGGCAATAGACTTATGGAGGATTTCATCTAGATCTTTCAAGGAATAATTTGGAAAGAGTTCCTCAAGAAATTTCCATATGGTGTAGGCACACTTAAGAGTAGGCAAACATCCAATCAAGTTTCTAGGCAAGCCTCTAGTGATAAGATTAACAGTTCTAAGATTGCAAATCATGTCAATTGACTCATCAAGGGTAGGATGCATGGGATCAACATGAGGTGCACAAGGGCTAGTAATATACTTGCTCAAATGATATTCATTGAAAATCTCAAGCATTTCATTTTTCCAATCATGAAAATATTCTCCATCAAGAATAGGCACTCTACGTCTAAGAATCCCCAAAGTAGACTCATCCATCTTCCTCCAATGGTGTTTAAACCAAGGCAATGGAAACCAATGCTCTGATACCAATTGTAGGATCGAGAAGAGGCGTCTAGATGGGGGGTGATTAGACACTAAGTACCAAAAGTTGTAGTTTTTGATTTCTTTAAGTTGAAGTGGAGTTTTGGCACAAGTTTAACAAACACAATACATACCAAGCAAGCATGCAAAGAGTATATGAGCAACGGAAAGTAAAGCATGCAACTTGCAAGAATGTAAAGGGAAGGGTTTGGAGAATTCAAACGCAATTGGAGACACAGATGTTTTTGTCGTGGTTCCGATAGGTGGTGCTATCGTACATCCACGTTGATGGAGACTTCAACCCACGAAGGGTAACGGTTGCGCGAGTCCATGGAGGGCTCCACCCACGAAGGGTCCACGAAGAAGCAACCTTGTCTATCCCATCATGGCCATCGCCCGCGAAGGACTTGCCTCACTAGCGGTAGATCTTCACGAAGTAGGCGATCTCCTTGCCCTTACAAACTCCTTGGTTCAACTCCACAATCTTGTCGGAGGCTCCCAAGTGACACCTAGCCAATCTAGGAGACACCACTCTCCAAGAAGTAACAAATGGTGTGTTGATAATGAACTCCTTGCTCTTGTGCTTCAAATGATAGTCTCCCCAACACTCAACTCTCTCTCACAGGATATGGATTTGGTGGAAAGAAGATTTGAGTGGAAAGCAACTTGGGGAAGGCTAGAGATCAAGATTCATATGGTGAGAATGGAATATCTTGGCCTCAACACACGACTAGGTGGTTCTCCCTCAGAAAATGTGTATTGGAAGTGTAGGTATGTTCTGATGGCTCTCTCTTCGAATGAAGAGTGGGTGGAGGGGTATATATAGCCTCCACACAAAAACTAACCGTTACACACAACTTGCCAATCTCGTTGGGACCAAATTGATAAACTCAGTCGGACCGATTCAGCAAATCTAGTGACCGTTAGGGTTTTCGGTGGGACCGACTAGATCAACTCGGTGGGACTGATGTGCTAGGGTTAGGGTAAATCCAAAACTCGGTTTGACCAATTACTCAAACTTGGTGGGACCGATTTGGGTAATAAGTGAAACAGAGAGTTGGCCAAGCAAACTCGGTGGGGCCGATTGCATATCTCGGTGGGACCGAAAATATTGCAATAGGTAACAGAGAGTTTGCAAGCCCATTTCGGTGAGACCGAGATCCCATCGGTGAGGCCGATTTGATTAGAGTTTCTGGCAGTGGCTATGTCAACTGAACTCGGTGGCGCCGGATAGAAAAAATCGGTGGGGCCGAGTTTGACTTTTGGTTTAGGTCATATGTGGATGTGGGAAGGTAGTTGAGGGTTTTGGAGCATATCACTAAGCACTATGAAGCAAGAAGCTCATGAAGCAACACCTCATCCCTTCTTGATAGTATTGGCTTTTCCTATAGACTCAATGTGATCTTGGATCACTAAAATCGAAAATGTAGAGTCTTGATCTTGAAGCTTGAGCTAATCCTTTGTCCTTAGCATCTTGAAGGGGTTCCACATCCTTTAGTCCATGCCACTTAATTTGCTAAACTTGTCTGAAACATACTAGGTGAAAGTATTAGTCCAACAAGAGATATGTTGTCATTAATTATCAAAATCACCCAGGGAGCACTTGTGCTTTCAGGGACGTATATGCGTTGGAGCCAGTCGCCCCAAAGTTCAACCTATGGTCCTCCTGTCTGATCACCTTCGATCGTAGATACCACTCCACTAGTATCCGTCATGGCGGATTCGCCGCACTGGTCCTAGACCCAATTATTGACGGATTTCACCTCACTCGAGTCCTTATGGATGGCGGCAGCAGCCTGAACCTGCTTTATCAGGACACAGTGCGCAAAATGGGTATAGACCCCTCAAGGATCAAACCCACTAAAATGACCTTTAAAGGCGTCATACCAGGTGTAGAGGCCCATTGCACAGGCTCAGTAACACTGGAAGTGGCCTTCGCATCTCCGGATAACTTCCGAAGCAAAGAGTTAATCTTCGACATAGTACCGTTCCGCAGTGGCTACCATGCACTGCTCGGGCGAACCACATTTGCGAGATTCAATGCGTTACCGCATTACGCATATCTCAAGCTCAAGATGCCAAGACCTCGGGGGTCATCACAGTCAATGGAAACCCAGAGCGCTCTCTTCGCACGGAGGAGCACACCGCGGCCCTCGCAGCAGAAGCGCAAAGCAGCCTCTTAAGGCAATCCACTAGTTCGATGATTAAGGACCCGGACACCTTCAAGCGCGCCCGGAGTAATCGGCAACAGGACCGCCTGGCATGTTCCACGCTCGCATAGTAATGCGGCCCCCACCCCGGTCCCAGCCAAATGGCGAAATCCGTGCCACGTGTACATAATTACGCATTAAAAATACCATGAGCACATGTGGGGAGGGGGGCACGACTGCAGCACGCTCTAAGGCGCGGCTTAAACCACACTAGGGGCTTCCCGCTTTGTTAGTTTTCTCTTTTAGGACTTTAATCTCTGGAAACCCTGTCCGGCAGCATGATTACCGAACACATGATGCAGCAACCAAGGAGGCAGAAAGCTACGTTACACCACGGAACTCCCAGGTGGATTACGATAACGAGTGAAATATTTGTTTTAATACTGTTCCTCAGCTTGCCCTTGGAAGGGACATGTCAAACACTCCTACTTTTTGTTTATCGCACTACTTGCATCATTCTGCTCTAACGCACCTTTTTTGAATAAAACAATGCATAACATTAAGGCTATTATTGCATTCTTCCTTTACATATATATGTTCATTCATGACATCTAGCACCCGTACACTCTGGTATGGCCAATACGCCAGGGGCTTAAGCATACCCCATAATGTGGCGTGAGAAGTCCGAACACTTTCGACAATGCGGCACCCCGAACTTATAGCATTATATGCATCAGATCCGAATCATGTCTTGGGTCAATAGTTGGGTTTTCCTGGCTCCCATGTTTTGGTACCTTACGTTCCGCTATATCGGCTAAGGTAGCAGTGGGAGAACTACTGCGATTATGCCCCGGTTCTGCTGGGCTAAGCACCTCAGTAGAGAAAGCTAAAACTGACTGTCATGATAAAGTGAGAGACTGGTCGCTGTTCGAGAGGTTTCAAGTCCCTAAAGACTTATGCAGCTTAGAGCGAGGAGTCGGCCCTGTCCGGCTTAAGGCGTGTATCGCGCCCCGAATTCGGCCTTCCAAATACTAGGGGCTTCGTCGAAGTTTAAAATTATAGAATTCTATGGCTAAGTGAGAGTGATAATGCATTATAGTCCGATTGCCTTGTTCTTTGTGCTGAGCACCTCCCACGAAGGACCCAACAATGGGAACAAGAGTGCTCAGGTTTATCCCGAACACCCCAACACTCGTGGCGTGGGGGCAGAAGCCGACGACTAGCCATATCTCAGATTTGATAAACAACCAAACAGAAGGCAATATTTTAAATTCAAACAAGCGTTGCATAGCGCATACGAACAAGTTTTCATAATACAGGATTACACAAGCACGTTTACTCAAATATTACATCTTTCGCACACTCGTCCGCTAAAAGACGGGCACCCTTCAGGACACCCTCATAGTACATCTCGGGGTGGCGATGCTCCTTGCCCTGCGGCGGCCCTTCCTTCACCAGCTTCACGGCGTTCATCTTGGCCCAGTGCACCTTCGCACGGGCGAAAGCCCGGCGTGCACCTTCGATGCAGACAGACCGATTGATGACTTCCAGCCATGGGCAGGCATCCATGATCCATACTTATATTAGACTGCTGCAGATATTAGTTGATCCTCTATTCGGATTTTCGTTTTGAACACCAAACAGAGCATCAGGGGCTACTGTCTATGCGGTAATATTTTTCCTATATTTCAAATACTTACCTCAAAGCCTGTTAGAAGGCCGGCACAGGCTTCAGTCAGTCCGCTCTTGGCGGACTGAACCTTCTGGATCACCGCACTCATAATAGTGTGGTGCTCTTCGTTGATGGAAGCGCTGCGAAGCGCTCCCAGCAGATTATCCGGTGCCTCTGGATGGACAGAGGTCACCGGCTCGAGCGTCTTGCCCCTTTTGGAAGGAGGCCGCCTGCCCGAGTCCGGAACTACTGGAGGTTCCGGCGCGGTGTTCGGCTGAGGGCCGAACTCGGAGCCCTCGGGAGCCTTACTCCCTCTGCTCCTGGAGTCCGGAAGGTCGCCTTGAGGCGCCTCCGGGATTGTCTCCCCTCGACCCGGTGCCTCTTGAGACAATACCTCGACATTGTCCGTAGGACAAGGGGAGATGGCGGTCGGAAGTGGATTGCTATCCATATCTGATGAGTCCAAGGAGCCACCCGACGAAGATACGTCGATACGGGCTTGGGGCGGTCTGCATAATCATATTCGGCGTTAGGAGAAGCAGTGCGACAAAGGTATGCTATGAGTTACTATAGTATCCGAATACTTACGACATCGCCAGGGGGCTTGGCCCTGAGCAGCCACTCGTCTTCGCCTTCGGCGGCGGTGGTGGAGTAGTCCGGAAGGAGGGTCCTCCCCTTCTTGGACCCTTCGCCCCCCCCCCGGTCGGGGCGGCCTTCCTTTTCTTGTCTCCCCCGACTAAAGGGGGAGCATCTTCATCTTCCTCCTCGTCTTCGGGGGAGGAGTACATCGTGGAGTTATCGGACGATGAGTTCGATACCACCTGGCGCCGGGAACTCTTTCGGTTTCCCTTGGCCTTCTTGGTCTTCTCCGGCACCTTGTAAGGAGCCGGAGTCAGCATCTCCGCCAGGAGAGCGTCCGCAATGTCTTCGGGTAGAGGGGCCGGACAGTTAATCTCCCCCGACATCTCCACCCAGTCCTGTCAAAGGCATGGAGCTCAGACCCCGCACATGGTTAAGCTAGGGGAAATAAATATCCTACCAGATGTATAAAACTCACTGAATGCGCTAGGCGCTTCGCGCTTAGCCCGTGGTCCTCGGTAAGAGAAGGAGGGACCTCGGCGCCCTTGAACAGCACCCTCTAGACGTCCTTGTGTGTCGTGTCGAAGAGCTCACTTAGAGTCTGGTGCCGGGCCGGGTCGAACTCCCATAAGTTAAAATCCCGTTGTTGACACGGGAGGATCCGGCAGAAGAGCATGGCCTGGACTATGTTGACAAGCTTGAGCTTCTTGCTTGCCATATTCCGGATACATTTCTGGAGTCTGTCCAGCTCCACCGATGAACCCCAGGACATGCCCTTCTCTTTCCAGGAGGTGAGCCGCGTGGGGATTCCAGATCGAAACTCGGGGGCCGTCGCCCAGTTGGTGTCGCGCGGCTCGGTGATGTAGAACCACGCCGATTGCCACCCCTTTATGGTCTCCACGCAGGAGCCTTCAAGCCATATAACATTGGGCATCTTGCCCACCATGGCTCCGCCGCATTCTGCTTGTTGGCCTGCCACCACCTTTGGCTTGATATTGAAGGTCTTCAGCCACATGCCGAAGTGGGGCCGGATGCGGAGGAAACCCTCACACACGATGATGAACGCCGAAATGTTGGGGATGAAGTTCGGGGCTAGATCATGAAAGTCCAGCCCATAGTAGAACATAAGACCACAGACGAATGGATGGAGGGGAAACCCCAGTCCACAGAGGAAGTGGTGGAGGAAAACTACCCTCTCGTGAGGTTCCGGGGTAGGAACAATCTGCCCCGCAGCAGGCAGTCGATGCGCGATATTCGTGGCTAAGTATCCGGCTCCACGCAGCTTTTTGATGTGGCCCTCCATGACGGAGGAGGCCATCCACTTGCCTCCCGCTCCAGACATGTTTGGAGAAGGTTGAGGAGAAGGATGTGGACTTGGGTGTTGGAGCTCAAGTGCGCAAGAATGGATGAGCAAGGAGGAAGAAGGTGTGGGTAGAAAAAGGTTAAACCTTATCCCCTTATAAGGGCGGCCGAAACTATGTGCCCCCACTAGCCTGGTAAAACTCGCTTATCCCCCAAGCGTCGTAATTGATGGCGCGGTTGGGTTACCCACGCCCGTATTGATGATAATCCCGTAATAAGGGGGACACGATCTCTACTTTGACAAGACGTGTCAAGAAATTGTCTCGCGTTATGTACGGGGCTGGTTAAAGAAAAACGGTTCAAAAATCACCGAGCCATGGCATGATGTCATGTTGCCAAAACGTGTCAGCAGATTAGATTTGTGGAAATATTATTCTTTCTACGGTGGTATGTGGAACGTATTTTGCAGGGTCGGACACTATCCTATTATTCAAACTCTTCTGTGGTGTATCCGGAGGAGGAACCCGCCTTGCAATGCTGAAGACAACACTGCACGCCGGACTCATCGTCATTGAAGCCTGGTTCAGGGGCTACTGAGGGAGTCCTGGATTAGGGGGTCTCCGGACAGCCGGACTATATCCTTTGGCCGAACTGTTGGACTATGAAGATACAAGATTGAAGACTTCGTCTCATGTCCGGATGGAACTCTACTTGGCGTGGAAGGCAAGCTAGGCAGTACGGATATGGATATCTCCTCCTTTGTAACCGACCTTGTGTAACCCTAGCCCCCTCCGGTGTCTATATAAACCGGAGGGTTTTAGTCCGTAGGACAACATACAATCATACCATAAGCTAGCTTCTAGGGTTTAGCCTCCCCGATCTCGTGGTACATCAACTCTTGTAATACTCATATCATCAAGAATAAATCAAGCAGGACGTAGGGTTTTACCTCTATCAAGAGGGCCCGAACCTGGGTAACACATCGTGTCCCCTGCCTCCTGTTACCATCCGCCTTAGACGCACAATTCGGGACCCCCTACCCGAGATCCGCCGGTTTTGACACCGACACCGACCAAGCCGCAACAGCATTTATCACACCATACGGCCCCTTTTGTTTCAACACAATGCCTTTTGGGCTCAAAAACGCCGGCGCAACATATCAGCGCATGATCCAGACATGTCTGGAGAAACAGATCGGCAAAATAGTAGAGGCATACGTAGATGATGTGGTCGTTAAAACCAAACACATCGATTCTCTAATAGACGACTTGAGGCTCACATTCGACAACCCCCGAACATACGACATCAAGCTCAATCCGAAAAAATGTGTTTTCGGCGTACCGGCCGGAAAGCTCCTAGGCTTCATTGTCTCCAGTAGAGGAATTGAAGCTAATCCGGCCAAAATCCGAGCTCTGTCATAGTTGGCTATCCCAACGGACCTCAAACAAATCCAGAAACTAACTGGATGTATGGCGGCTCTAAGCCGCTTTATATCCCGCTTAGGAGAAAAGGCATTACCCTTTTATCGCCTCCTTCGGTGCACCGAACACTTCGAGTGGACGGACGCAGCCACAGCCGGATTGGAAGAAATAAAAGCCATACTGACAACCAACCCAATCTTGACCGTGCCAAACATCAGCGAACCAATGCTGTTGTACATTGCGGCAACTCATCAAGTTGTAAGCGCAGTGCTCGTCGTCGAACGAGAAGCTGACGAACATAAATTCCCTCTTCAAAAGCCAGTATACTATGTATCCACTGTCCTCACTCCATGCAAATCACGGTACCCACATTATCAAAAGATAGCCTATGCGGTATTCATGGCATCCCGGAAGCTGTGACACTACTTTCAAGAGTGTTCGATTACAGTAGCCTCGGAAGTGCCACTTAATGATATTATAAACAACCACGATGCTACGGGCCGGATTGCCAAATGGGCCATTGAGCTCCTCCCGTTCGACATAACATACAAACCTTGGCGAGCCATTAAATCGCAAGTATTGGCCGACTTTGTCGCCGAATGGACGGAAGCCAAACTCCCTAAAGAGTACGACGCATACTCCAATTGGATCATGCACTTCGACGGCTCTAAAATGCTGACTGGTCTGGGGGCTGGCGTCGTCCTGACGTCCCCAACTGGAGATACAGTTCAATACGTACTGTAGATACTGTATAAGACTCCAACAATGCAGCCGATTATGAAGCCCTGTTACATGGTCTTCGGATGGCAGTTTCCATGGGCACTCAACGCGTGGAGGTGCGTGGGGATTCGAACCTTGCAATATCCCAAATAAATGGAGACTTCGATGCCAAGGATCCGAAGATGGTGGCCTATCGAAACGCCGTCCTAAAGATGTCAGCTCGGTTCGAGGGGCTCGAATTTCACCATGTGGCTCGGGAAAACAATCAGGCGGCAGATATCCTCGCTCGCATCGGCGCAAAACGCGATACGGTCCCCCCCAACATATTTTTGGAGAGGTTGTTTAAGCCATCCATAGTATGGGAAGGGGACACCGGTAACAATAGTCCGGACCCGGCCAAAATGCCCGATACCGAACACTCTGACATAATCGGAGGCTCCGCCACCGAAATAACACCTTCAACCCACGTAATAATGGCCATCATTGCCCCATGGACAAAACCATTCCTGGCCTACCTAACTAGGCAGGAACTCCCCGAGGACCAAAATGAGGCACGCTGCATAGTGCGGCGATCTAAAGCCTACAGGGTCCACGAGGGAGAGCTGTATAAAAAAAGCACTACCAGAGTCCTTCAAAGGTGCATCTCCGAAGAGGAAGGGCGGAAGCTTTTGGCAGAAATTCACGCCGGACTTGGCGGCCACCATGCCGCAGCCCGGGCCCTCGTAAGCAAGGCCTTCCGTACAGGGTTTTATTGGCCGACGGCCCGGGCAGACGCACAGGACTTGGTCCAACGCTGCGCCGGTTGCCAGCTTTTTGCAAACCAAAGCCACATGCCACCCACTGCCCTCCAAACAATCCCCATCACCTGGCCCTTCGCGGTCTGGGGGCTTGACATGGTCGGACCCCTTAAGGGGGAAACCCATAAGAAAAAAATAGTTACTAGTCATGGTGGATAAATTCACCAAATGGATAGAAGCCAAACCTGTTAAAACAGCCGAATCCAGACCGGTGGTAGACTTCATATCCGGGGTTGTACACCATTATGGCGTCCCCCACAGCATCATCACTGACAATGACACGAACTTCATGGCCGACGAGGTAAAACTCTGGTGCAGCAACATGGGCATCAAGCTGCATTATGCTTCCGTCTATCACCCACAAACCAACGGCCAAGTTGAGCGAGCAAATGGTCTTATCTTGAGCGGCATTAAACCCAGATTAGTGCCGTCCTTAACAGAGTCAAACACACACTGGGTAGAGGAGCTCGACTCCGTACTCTGTGGGCTGCGGACCATGCCGAATCGTAGTACCAGATATACACCCTTCTTTATGGTGTACGGCGCAGAGGCAGTTCTGCCTTGCGACATAATTCATGACTCACCTCGAGTGCGCATGTATGAAGAAAGAGAAGCCGAGCTCGATCGGCAGGACAGTCTGGACACCCTGGAGGAGGAGCGCGATGTGGCAAAAGCCCATTCCACATTCTATCAGCAACAGGCTCGCAGATACCAAAGCAGAAAAGTACGGGCCAAAACTTATAACGTTGGTGAGTTAGTTCTACGCCTGCCGGAGAAGAAAAAGACCAAGCTCGAGCCCAAATGGGAAGGTCCCTTCATTATTGACCAAGTTCTGACCGGTGGAGCATACCATCTGCGGGATGCATCGAATAATCGACTTGAGCCGAACCCATGGAACGCAGCGAGGCTCCGAAGATTCTACGCCTAGCGCCGGACTCTATGTTCGTCTCCTTCCTCTGTCCACTTTTTGAATATATATTATCTGTCTTTTTTCTCTTTATTTCTTTTATTCTTTCTCAAGGCCTTCAAGGTCCAACTTGTGCCTCGCTTGCACACTATAGATGCGCTAACCGCGCTCATTTTACCTGGGAGCTTCTTACACAGAAGCTTAGTTATCTATCTGGGCTTCATGCCCAGCACATGTGTTATTCTTCCGCATGTACCTTTTCTTCGCCATTATATGCATCGATATGACTTAACTTTTGGCCAAGCTGGGTTGCCTGGCTCTTGTATTTATGCCCTACGTTCCTGTTAATTCGGCTAGGGCATAAGGGGAGCACCTCTACGATTGTTACTGCCGAGTCAGCCAGATGTGTACCTCAGACTGGGTGAAGCCGAAAGCTAGCGTTCTTAAGAGAATATTCGGTCGGTGAACAAAAGATGATTTTTATTTATTTTCCATATGTGCCCCCATATGTTTTTTCCTGCGTTTCCTCTCGCATTCCAGACATGCAATTTAGGGCATGCGTACCCAGGGAAAGGAACCCTTAACGAAACTATTCTCACTGGAAGATGTTTCTTACTACCCATGTAATATAACATAACTAGTTGGGCACTTGTCTGTTCAAGCACTAATGACCCCTACGGCTGGTTTCCACGCATACCCCGGTTCTTATATAACTGAGCGGGTATTCGATACACTCCGGACTATCGGGTCCCGAGGTTGAAGCGAAAAGGTCCGCCATGACAAATGATCTACAATCCGGCTAGAAGGCATTATACATGTCACTTTAATTACATAGTCATGTAGATTGACTAAATTCCTCTTCTATACCATCCAACATGTGGTCTAGCCTACAATCTTGTTGGGAATACTTTGCGGCTAATTCTACTTGCCCATAGACTAAGCTAACGGGGATCTCTTTCCCGTCGGGCCCCACAGGTCTGACCTCCGCCATGTGATTTGGGTCAGCCTTGGTATACCGCGTCTTCACCATGGCCCAGGCTTCCCTGGCACCTTGATGGCAGGAAGATATCTTCCATAATCGGAAGCGCCGCCGTGCTCCCTTGAGCTTCTCCACAAGCTCTCCAGCGCCTTCTGGCAGGGAGACGGATGGCCACAAGGCCTGGGCAATACCTTGCATCACCTGCCGAACTTGTTCATGCAGTTGTGAGAGCTCGGATAGAAGATCACCCACAGACCCGGGCATCTCCTCCGTGGGACGACCCGTCAGTATACCTGCAGACATAACTCTGTTAGCCGACTTCTCCGCCGTCCCCTTTATTAAGGGTTCGTTCAAGCACTTACTGAATATGCCGCGTCGAAGCCGCTTATTCTCCTTCTCGGAGTCCGCAAGTTGGGCTCGAACATCTTTTAGTTCCACGCTCAGCTTGGTATTGACGTCTTGGAGATTTTTTTCTCCCGGCTGACCTCAGTCAGCACGCGTTCTCCAGCCTTTAGCTGTTGTACGGCGTGCTGCTCCTCCGGATTCTGTCCGGATTCATCTGCAACATCTATTATTAGATCTGCAGCCATGCCACACGCTATATGGTACCCATCATTCTTCGAAAGAAATGTTACCAGCTGGGGACTTTTTAGGTTCCTTCAATGCGGCAACAGCGGCCCGAAGTTGGGTCTTGCATTCCTCCAGCTCCTGTGACAGTCGACTATTCTTCTCTGTAAGAACCTGCACTATAAGATGATCCTTAAATCAGTTCTGCTAACTGTTTCAAGTCTCAGGGGCTATTGCTACATATAATTGTCAGATTTGCTTACCCGTACATCCTTTACATACTGGTCCGTGGCTCTGGCTAGACCATTTTGAGCAGCACAAAGGTACGCCTCTCCAGAATTGAAGGCATCAAATGCCTCTGGTGAGAAGCAAGCATCGCGGAGTACGGCCCGGCGACGCCTATGATTCATGGCACTCTCCACTTCTGAATTTGTAGCGGATAGCCTATCTGCATCCTCTGTAGGGGGAGTATCCGGCGTCCACCCCATGTCGGCTTCCGCCTCTATGTCCAGTCCTGGAGCCCGCCTGGTGGAAGCGTGATCGGCAGCCTCACCGGACATATTCCGGCGAGCATTTTTTATGTTAAAGAAACATGGACGTCATTACATTTCAAGAAAGACTACAACCACGGAGCGGGGTTTCTGTCATACGTCTGCACCGGCGTCTCCGTCCTAAACGCCTTCCTTTTTGGCCTGCCCGGCCTCGGTGCCTCTTGTTGGCGAGTTGCTGCGGGTTCGGCATGGCGTCCCGAATGCCTTCCCTGTAAAAACACCATATGTATATGGTAGGTGAAGTGTCTAAAAGGGGATCCTAGTTTTTGGAGTTGGGATTTTTGGTTTTTCTTACGTGCGACGCAGGAAGCAGTCCGGGATAGTCGGCCGTAATGGCCACCATGGCGTCATCACAACTTAATTGATAGAACTGCCGGTCTATCAGCTCCACGAATATGTCCGGATCATCTTCGAGTCCGGGATCGAGGGCCCAGTGAGGGTCCTCTGGTTGTGGAGATGGGCTACTGACCTCCCTTATGGCTTTTCGCAGTTCCTGCCGCAAAATGGCAAGGTGAGTACCTACGATAAAGAATGCGGGAAGAATGGGAGTAAGGAGATATAACTCACCCAGCTTGGAGGGTTGTACATGGAGAATCCATCCTGTGGCTTGATGCGGATGAACTCCTCTTCCTCCCCCTTGAACAATTCTGACAGAATTTTTGCTAAAGCGGCAGCATTGTCCGGACCCTTACGCCCGCAACGGGTGGCGTCATCTTTCCCGTTAAAACACCACAGGGGGTGCCCTCGATATTGAAGTGGTTGCACTCCCCGCATTATGCATATTGACATAACCTCGATTACTGTCAATCCTGATTGAGCCAGCGCTTTAATCCGGTTCATCAGGTAAAGGACTTCTCCGTTGTCTTCCTCCTGGGGGCTCCGTGGGTGCCAACTTCGGCGTTTCTTCAGAGGAGCATTGCTGAACTCAGGAAGACCCCGCCGAACAGGGTCCGTAAGGGGGACGTCCTCCATATAAAACCATTCTGAAGGCCAGTCTTCGGACGTCTTCTTCGGAGAACCGGACAGGTATCCGGTTTCGGCGATGCGCCATATTTCGGCTCCGCCTACTTGATAAATTGACCCCTTCTGTGTGCGAGGGACAAGGCAAAATAACCTTTTCCACAGCTCGAAATGAGCCTCACAGCCCAGGAATAACTCGCAGAGGGCAACATAGCCGGCGATGTGTAAAATGGAAGCAGGGGTGAAATTATGCAGTTGGAGGCCGTAAAACTACAGGAGCCCATGGAGGAACGGATGAATTGGAAATCCGAGTCCCCTTAATAAGTAAGGAACAAGGCATACCCGCTCCCCCATCGAGGGGCTGGGGAAGCTCTCCGCTTGCTCCCCGCCATTGTAGGTGGCGAGCCCGGCTCGGACAGGAACTATATACACTGGAGGGAGAAATCCCTTGGTCTGCAGCTCGACTAATCGACTGTGTGGGACGGAACACCTCTCCCAATCACCGGGCTTAGGGCTACGGGGGCGGGAGGAGGAGCTGCGGAGGTCGGCCATGCTGGAGTGGATCTTTCCGAAGCGTGCTCCGATGAATTTTCGCTGGGGGAGGATGGTATGTATTGGATCTAAGAACCCCATCCCTTTAATAGACAATTTATTTATCTGGCTAGGGGGCGAATGTAAAAATGCCCTGGCTCCTCGTATTCACTCAACACGTGGAAGATAGCCCTTATTGGGCGCGAAAGCCAAGAAGCCCAACATTTATGGTACTGGACACTACTTGACAAACGTTCGAAATTTGGAGAGGAACCCGCCTTACAATGCCGAAGACAACACTGCGCGCCGGACTCATTGTCATTGAAGCCTGGTTCAGGGGCTACTGAGGGAGTCCTGGATTAGGGGGTCTCCGGACAGCCGGACTATATCCTTTGGCCGGACTGTTGGACTATGAAGACACAAGATTGAAGACTTCGTCCCATGTTCGGATGGGACTCTACTTGGCGTGGAAGGCAAGCTAGGCAATACAGATATGTATATCTCCTCCTTTGTAACCGACCTTGTGTAACCCTAGCCCCCTCCGGTGTCTATATAAACCGGAGGGTTTTAGTCCATAGAAATAACATACAATCATACCATAGGCTAGCTTCTAGGGTTTAGCCTCTCCGATCTCGTGGTAGATCAACTCTTGTACTACTCATATTATCAAGAACAATCAAGCAGGACGTAGGATTTTACCTCCATCAAGAGGGCCCGAACCTGGGTAAAACATCGTGTCCCCTGCCTCCTGTTACCATCCGCCTTAGACGCATAGTTCGGGACCCCTTACCCGAGATCCGTCGGTTTTGACACCGACACCAGGACTCCCTCAGTAGCCGCTGAACCAGGCTTCAATGACGAGGCGTCCGGCATGCAGATTTTCTTTGGTATTGCAAGGCAGGTTCCTCCCCGAATACTTCAGAGCAGCCTTCAAACACAGAAAACGTGTCTGGCTCTACAAAAGAGTACCACACACATACGTAGAGAGTATACTATTTTATGAGTCCAACTTCCATAGCATGACATCTCGTCCCAGCCTGGTCATTATTTCGAAACACTTTTTAGCCTCCCGCTCCATGTTTCAAGATGCGGTTTTATTGGCACGTCTTGTCAAAGCAGAGATTGTGTCCGCTTATTGCAGGATCCTCATCAATACGTGCGTGGGTAATCCAACCACGCCACCTGCACGATCCTTCAGGAATAAGCGAGTTTTAAGGCAAGTGGGAAGGCGCTTGATATTCACTGCCTTTATATAAAGGGATAAGGATTCACCTCTTTCACCCATGCCTTCCTTCTCTCTGCCCATCCATTCTCGAGCTCTAGTTCCCAAGCTTCCATCCTTTCCGCCTCAAAGAAGCACTCCAGCCATGTCCGGATCCGGAGCACAAGGCAAGTGGATGGTTTCCTCCGTCAAGGAGAAGGACATCACCAAGCTCCGGGAGGCTGGGTACTTAGCCAAGGAAATCGCCCACCGGCTTCCGGCCAAGGGACAGATCGTCCCTACTCCGGAGCCCCATGAGAGGGTCGTGTTCATCCCCCACTTCGTCTGCGGGTTGGGATTTCCTCTCCACCCATTCGTTCATGGACTCATGATCTACTACGGGCTGGATTTCCATGATCTGGCCCCCAACTCCTTCCTCAATATCTCAGCATTCATTGTCGTGTGCGAGGCCTTCCTCCATATCCCACTCCACTTCGGACTGTGGTTGAAGATTTTCAACGTGAAGCCGAAGGTGGTGGATGGCCAACATGCAGAGTGCGAAGGCGCCATGGTGAGCAAGCTACCCAATGTCACATGGCCCAAAGGTACCTTCGTGGAGACCGTCAAAGGGTGGCAACAGTAGTGGTTCTATGTCACAGAGCCTCGCGACGCCACTTGGGCCGCCACTCCTGAATTATAGTCCGGCGCCCCGATGCGGCTCCACTCCTGGCTAGAGAAGGGCCTGGACTGGTCTTCGTCGGACGAGCTGACAGCTCTTCAGACGCACATCGGGTGCATGGTGGACAAGAACGTCAATCTTGTCAATGTGATCTAGGTGATGCTCGCTCGCTGGATCCTGCCGTGCCAAACCCGGACTTGCCACTTGTGGGAGTTCGATCCGGCCAAGCACCAGACCTTGCAACAGTTCTTCGGCACTACACATGAAGACATCCGGAAGGTTCTCTTCAAGGTCAACGAGACATGTCCGGCGACGACCAAGGACCGCGGGCACGACCTGGCCCATCCCGCTAGTGCGGCAAGTTTTTCGTATTTCAAGGTGTATCATTTAGTTGCATACTCAAGGAAGATGTCTATGCTTCCCTATTTGTTTTTCAGGGCTGGACAAAGAAGGCGGAGCGGATTCGATGTCCGGCTCCGCTGCCCGAAGAATCAGCTATCCCGCTTCTGAAGAAGATGCTGGTTTCGGCACCCTATCACTCGCCGAAGAAGGCCAAGAATAAGGCCAAGGGAACCAGCGGTGGCCTCCACCATAAGGGCCCTTCGAACGTGACGGCTGAAGATGCCAAAACCCACTCTCCTTCCGCCACTGACGATGAGGAAGAGGAGGAAAGCAATTCTCCCCCTGAGGGGGGAAGGAAGAAAAGGGCGGCCTCCACGCATCTGGAGGCAGAGGCATCCAAGAAGGGGAAGGCCTCCGCCACGGATAGCTCCGCGTGGGAGATTGACAGCAGCTCCGAGTGGCGCCCCAGGGATAAGCCCCTGGCCGAATCGTAAGTACTCCAAGACGCACACAAATACCCAGTCTCTTTACTTCATAATTTTATCATGTTAAATCATGCACTTGCAGTCCGGCTCGTTCCGACCTCGAGCAATCCTCATCTTTGGGAAATTCGCTGGATCCAAAGGTGATGGACAGTGGGTCCCTTCTGGCGGCCTCCTCTCCCAAGGCTATGGAGGACGCTGAAGTGCTGTCCCGAAGGACCCTCCCGGCCCAGGGGGAGGCACAGGAGGCCGTCACGATGGCGCTGGAGGATGATACCTCGGCCGCCGGACACATGGGGGAGCAGATCCCCATGGAGACTAGCGATGGGGGCCATATCCAATTCGGACACCAGCCGAATACGATCCTGGAGACCTATACGGCCCCGGAATTTGGCAAGCTTTCGAAGGAGGCGCACCGATTCCACCGGTGACCTCTGTCCATCCAGAGGCACCGGATACTCTATGGAAGTGCTTCCATTGTTGAGGAACACCGTACCCTCATGGGTATGGTGGTTGAGAGGATTCAGTCCGCCAAGAGCAGACTGACCAAAGCCTGCACAAGCCTTCTAACATGCTTTGAGGTAAGCGATGCAATTGTATAAAAAGAATGTCATAGTATAGACAGTAGCCCCTGAGACACTGTTCGGTGTTCGAAAAGAAAAGCTGGACAGAGGATCAACTAATTTTCGCAGGAGACTAACCATTCATGTCGTGAATAAGCAGGCGTCTTTGCTGGCTACGACCTCTCATGGTGTTGAGGTATCCGGACTGAAGTAGAGTCTGGAGCGGACCGAGGAAGAGCTCGGCCGCGTGAAAAAACAGCTGGAGGATCATCAAGGTATGCAATGACCTTTTGTAGATCCAGAAGGGATGAATGATTTGTGCTGACCATAGTGCCATGATATTTGGTAGGAGCAGCGACCGAGGTGGAGGCCCTCAAGAAGGTGCTGGCCGAAGCCCAGGAGAGAGCGGCAAAGGAACAAGCCGATCGTGAGAAACACGAGGCTGGGGTTGGTGAGGTCCAGCAGGAGCTCCAGGACGCTATGCAGAAATGCAAGTCCTTGGAGCGCAATATTGTAGATTAAGAGTCTGAACTTTGCCAAGGCCAGCCAGAGCTCACATGATGCCCGGATTGAAGCCCAGGGTGCCCTCCAGGAAATCCAGGAGGCCAGAAAAATCGCGGCGGGTAAGGCCTTTATTATGTAGAGCAAGTATGTGAAGAGAAGATTTCTCTTACTGACCCAGATTTGGAGTTCTCCAGGAGCGTTTGCAGATCTACCGCGCAGCGTTGCCAACGCTGCGGAGTTCTTCCAAGCCTAAGAGGGGAGCTCGATGGAGAAGCTATTCTGGTTGCAATACCTTGCGCCAGAACATCCAATGCCCTTTAGCGATCAGCTAAAATAGCTGGTGGAACTGCATAGGGTGGCCGAACTAGCCATGAAGGATTTAATAATCCGTCTATGGCCTGCCGAAGTCATACCCAGCAGCTACTTCGGGCTCGTGAAGCGGCTGTCCAATGCCTGCCCCCGGCTTGACGTCATCAAGCATTCGGTCTGCGTCGTAGGTGCGCGGATGGCCTTTGCCCATGTCAAGATACAGTGGGCGAAGATGGACGCTGTCAAGCTCGTGACCGAGGGACCTCCCACTAGCAAGGAGCACCGCACGCCGGAGCGGTATCTTGATGATGTCCTCAAGGGATCCCGCATTGTAGAGGGCCAGTGTTCAAAAGACATTATCTTTGAATGAGTACCTTCATGTTATCCCGCCCTGTATGATGAAAACAAGACTGATATGTAATATAATGCTTACTATTTATATTGGAATTTTACCTCCTATGCGGCCATTTTATTAAATCTGAGAGTTGGCCAGTCGTTGGCTTCAGCCCCCACATAGGTAGTATGGGGGTGTTCGGGTTGAAACCTAAACACTCTTGATCCAAATTTTTGGTCCTTAAAGGAGGTGTTTAGCATAATGAACTAGGCAATCGAACTATGTGTCTTTATCACCCTCACTTAGACATTGGAGTTTGACAATAGAAATGTAGGCGCAGCCCCTAGTATTTGTTAGTCCGGACTAGGGTGCTGTAGACACCTGATCGGGTGAATGCCGATCTGTCGCATAATGCGGAAAAATCGCAAGAGATTTTAACCTGTGAAGAGCTGACCGGCTCACGCCACATAATGACAGTCAATTTTCGGCTTTCTCTACTGAGGCGCTCATCCGGATAAACCAGGACACAATCGCAATAGTTCTCCCTTTACTACCCTAGCCGATAAAGTGGAACGTAAGGTAGTAAGCACAGGAGCCGGGCAACCCAACTATTGACCAAAGACATGACTCGGAGCCGATGCATATAATGTTAAATTCGGGGGCCAAAATATACTATAAAAGTGTTTGGACTTGGTGCTGTAGTATGGGGCGTAATAAAGCCCCTGGCGAACTACAGCGTACCAAAGTGTACGGATGCAATCGATTAGAATAGCGAAATAAAATGAAGTAGTAAGCTAGTGCCACATAAGTTGGGCCGCAAACTGTTTCCATTATGATTTTGATTAGTACGTCAAAGCGTATTTGTACAAATAGTGCAATAAGCAACGGTGGTTATTCAACATGCCAAGACCAAGGGGGAGCTGCGTACGGGTTCTGAAAGCAGGTAGAATGATCGTTAAGAAGAACATCTAGAGATTCCCCCACACGTCTGTGCTACTTGCCACCTTGGTGTATCCGTCCTTCGAAAGGACCGATTATTAGGCCGTCGATAGGGGCCTGTGAAAAAGAAACCTGAACATGATAAAAAAGAAAAGTAAGAGTATGTGTGTCCAGGGAAGGTCGAGCCGTATTGTGGACCATAGTCTGGTTATGCCTCCGTCTCTGCACATGATAATTTTAGTGCGTAGTTATGTACGCATGGTACATATGCCGCTACTTGGTCGGGACTGAGACGGAGGCCGAATTGCTAGTCGAGATCCTGACGATCTGGACTGTCCTGCTACAGAGTAGTACGGATTCGTTTGAAAGTGTCCGGGAGCATGGCCACCGAATTAAGGTTCTGCTTGTTAAGGCTGCTCTGTACTTCTGCTGCCAGGGCCGCGGTGTGCTCCTCAGTACGGAGGGAGCGCTCCATGTTTCCATTGACTATTATGACACCGCGTGGTCCGGGCATCTTGAGCTTGAGATAAGTGTAGTGTGGTACCACATTGAATCACGCAAATGCAGTTTGTCCGAGCAGCGCATGATAGCCACTGCGAAAGGGGACGATGTCAAAGATCAAGTCCTCACTTCGGAAGTTGTCCGGAGATCCGAAGATGAATTCCAGTGTGATTGAACCCATGCAGCGGGCCTCTACATCTGGTATAACTCCTTTGAAGGTAGTTTTGGTGGCCTTGATCCTTGATGGATCGGTGCCCATTTTGCGCACTGTATCCTGATAGAGTAGGTTGAGGCTGCTGCCACCGTCCATGAGGACTCGCGTGAGGTGGAATCCATCGATAATTGGGTCAAGGACCAGTGCGGCTGAACTGCCATGACGGATACTGGTTGGATGGTCTCTATGATCGAGAGTGATCGGGCAGGACGACCATGGGTTGAATTTTGGGGCGACTGGCTCTATCGCATAGACGTCCCTGAGCACACGTTTGCGCTCCCTCTTAGGGATATGGGTAACGTATATCATGTTCACCATTTTAACCTGGGGGGGGGGGACTTCTGATGTCCCCCCATGTTCGGCATACGGGGTTCCTCGTTGTCATTCTCGCTTTGCGACCCATTCTCCTTGTCTTCGGCATTGAACTTGCCAGCCTGTTTGAAAACCCAACAACTCCGATGGGTATGATTGGCTGGTTTATCAGGGGTGCCGTGGATCTGACATGGACGGTCGAATATGCGGTCCAGACTGGAAGGGCCTGAATTGTTCCTTTTATATGGATTCTTCCGCTGATCGGAGTTAGAGCCACTGAATCCGGCGTTGACCTCCATGTCATCGGTGTTGTTATCATTGTTTTGACACTTGTGTCTATTGCGTCAGGGCTTGCCATTGCTATTTCTGGCTTCAGAGGTGCCAGGTTTGCTTGCATTGTTACTGCTACGGGCTAGCCAGTTTTCTTCGCCCACGCAAAAGCGGGTCATGAGTGTCGGTGTCAAAACCGGCGGATCTCGGGTAGGGGGTCCCGAACTGTGCGTCTAGGCCGGATGGTAACAGGAGGCAAGGGACACGAAGTTTTACCCAGGTTCGGGCCCTCTTGATGGAGGTAAAACCCTACGTCCTGCTTGATTAATATTGATGATATGGGTAGTACAAGAGTAGATCTACCACGAGATCGGAGAGGCTAAACCCTAGAAGCTAGCCTATGGTATGATTGTTGTTCTGTATGTTGTCCTACGAACTAAAACCCTCCGGTTTATATAGACACCGGAGAGGGTTAGGTTTACACAAAGTCAGTTACAATGGTAGGAGATCTACATATCCGTATCGCCAAGCTTGCCTTCCACGCCAAGGAAAGTCCCTTCCGGACACGGGACGAAGTCTTCAATCTTGTATCTTCATAGTCCAGGAGTCCGGCTAAAGGTATAGTCCGGCCATCCGGACACCCCCTAATCCAGGACTCCCTCAGTAGCCCCTGAACCAGGCTTCAATGACGACGAGTCCGGCGCGCAGTTTGTCTTAGGCATTGCAAGGCGGGTTCCTCCTCCAAGTACTTCATAGAAGATTTTGAACACAAAGATAATGTCCGGCTCTGCAAAATAAGTTTCCACATATTGCCATAGAGAGAATAATATTTACACAAATCTAATCTGCTGACGTATTCCATAGTGTGACACACCATGGCCAAGCCTTTATCCGAGTCGTTTCATTATCCCACCTCAGTGCGTCATGCGAGGCGGTTTCCAGCGCCCAAGTCCACCCATATAAGGGGATAAGGATCCACCTCTTCACCTACGCCTTCTTCCTCCTTTGCCTATCCATTCTTGCGCACCCGAGCTCCAGCGCCCAAGTCCGCACTCCCCACCTCATCCTTCTCCAGCCATGTCCGGAGCGGGAGGCAAGTGGATGGTCTCCTCCGTTACAAAGGGACACGTCAAAAGACTAAGGAAGGCCGGATACTTGTCTAACAACATTGCGCACCGGCTTCCCGAAGAGGGGCAGCTCATCCCCACCCCTAGGCCCCATGAGAGGGTGGTGTTCCTCCCCCATTTCCTCCGCGGACTGGGCTTCCCTCTTCACCCATTTGTCCGGGGGCTCATGTTCAACTATGGCCTGGATTTCCACGATCTGACCCCGAACTTTGTCCTCAACATCTCAACGTTTATCGTCGTGTGCGAGGCTTTCCTCCGCATCCAAGTACTTCACAAAAGATTTTGAACACAAATATAGTGTTCGGCTCTGCAAAATAAGTTTCCACATACTGCCATAGAGAGAATAATATTTTCACAAATCTAATCTGCTGACGTATTCCGTATCGTGACGCACCACGGCCAAGCCTTTATTCGAATCGTTTTATTATCCCACCTCAGCGCCTCATGTGAGGCGGTTTCCTTGGCATGTCTTGTCGAAGCAGAGATCATGTCCCCTTATTTCGGGATTCTCATCAATACGGACGTGGGTAACCCAACCGCACCATTGATTACGGCGCTTGGGGATAAGCGAGTTTTACCAGGCTGGTGGGGACACATAGTTGCGTCCACCCATATAAGGGGATAAGGATCCACCTCTTCACCTACGCCTTCTTCCTCCTTTGCCTATCCATTCTTGCGCACCCAAGCTCCAGCGCCCAAGTCCGCACTCCCCACCTCAACCTTCTCCAGCCATGTCCGGAGCGGGAGGCAAGTGGATGGTCTCCTCCGTTACAAAGGGACACGTCAAAAGACTAAGGAAGGCCGGATACTTGTCTAACAACATTGCGCACCAGCTTCCCGAAGAGGGGCAGCTCATCCCCACCCCTAGGCCCCATGTGAGGGTGGTGTTCCTCCCCCATTTCCTCCGCGGACTGGGCTTCCCTCTCCACCCATTTGTCCGGGGGCTCATGTTCTACTATGGCCTGGATTTCCACGATCTGGCCCCGAACTTTGTCCTCAACATCTCGGCGTTTATCGCCATGTGCGAGGCTTTCCTCCGCATCTGCCCCTATTTCGGCCTATGGCTCAAGACTTTCAATGTCAAGCCAAAGGTGGTGCGCGGCAACCAGGCGGAGTGCGGAGGCGCCATGGTGGGCAAGATGCCCAACGTCTTATGGCTCGAGGGCTCCTTTGTGGAGACCCTGAAGGGGTGGCAATCGGGGTGGTTTTACATCACCGAGCCGCGCGACCCTGAATGGGTCACAACCCCCGAGTTCCGATCCGGACCCCCTACGCGGCTCACCTCCTAGAAGTAGACGGGCCTGTCGTGGGGTAAAAAAGGAGAGCTGACCGGACTCCAAACATGCGTCCAAACCCTGGTGGACAAGAAGCTCAAACTTGTCAACGTAATCCAGGTTATGCTCATCCGCCGGATCCTCCCGTGTCAACAACGGGCTTTCAGCCTGTGGGAGTTCGACCCGGCGCAGCACCGAACTCTGAGCAGGCTCTTCGACACACCGTACGAAGACGCCTGGAAGGTGCTTTTCAAGGGCGCCGAGGCCCCCGCATCCGCTACCGAGGATCGCGGATTCAGTACGCAGCGTCACGCTCATGCGGTAAGCTGTTTTTACCTTTTACAGGTTATTAGTTTTTCATAGTTTGACTCCATGCAGGATCTAAGCTCCCTTACCTTTGACAGGATTGGCAGGAGACGTTCGGACAGATCAACTGTCCGGCTCCTTTGCCCGAAGGCCCAGCGGACGCTCGTTTGGCGAAGCTGCTGGTTCCGGCACCCCATGTGGTGCCAGAGAAGAAGGCCAAGAAGAAGGCCACGGGGACTCGAAAGAGTGCCCGGCACCTGGAGGTGTCGGATCCCTCATCCGACGACTCCAAGACGCACTCCTCCCATGAAGACGAGGAGGAGGAAGAAGATACCCCTCCCCCTCCAGCGGGGGAAGGGAAGAAAAGGAAAGCCGCCCTAACTGGGAAGGCCGAAGGGTCCAAGAAGGGGAAAACCCTTCCTCTAGACAACTCCACCGATGCCGACGACAGCGGAGAGGAGTGGCCGCTCAGGGCCAAGCCCCTAGCTAAATCGTAAGTATCCGGATACCAGAGTAATTCATAGTATTCCTTTATTGCACAGCTTTCCCTTATGTCGAATATGTTTATGCAGCCCACCCAAAGACCGGCTCGACGCATCGTCGAGCGGTTCACTGGACTCGTCGGATGTGAATTTGCTTCCGAGGGCTTCCTCCCCCCGCCCTACGGACGACACCGAAGTGTTGTCCCAACAGGTTCCAAGCCGGGAGGAGGTGGTCCTGGACGCGCCGCAAGGCGACCTCCCGGAATCCAGGAATAAAGGGGATAAAACCCCCCAGGGCTCCAAGTCCGGCCCTAGGCCGGACACCGTTCCGGAACCTTCAAAGGTTCCAGAGTCCGGCGGGCGACCTCCTTCAAAGAGAAGCAAGCCCACCGTGCCGATGACCCCCGTCCAACCGGAGGCGTCGGACAATCTGTTGGAGGTGCTCAAAGGCGCCCCCATCGAGGAGGAGCACCGCACCATTATGAGTGCGGTGGTCCAGAAGGTTCAGTCCACATAGAGCGGACTGACTGAAGCTTGTACTAGCCTTTTAACAGGCTTTGAGGTACGTAAAGAATTACTGCATAGACAGTAGCCCCTGATGCTCTGTTTGGCGTTCGGGAAGAAAAGCCGAATAGAGGCTCAAAATGAAATTCGCAGGAGTCTAACAAAAAGGAGTCAATATGCATATGCAGGCTTCTCTGCTGGCGTCCGCCACACTGACTGCGGAAGTGGAGACACTAAAGCAGAACCTCGAGCAGTCTGAGCAAGAGCTCGGGCGTGCCAAGAAGCAGCTCGAGGACAAGGAAGGTAAGAAATACCTTGTTTAAATATATATAAAAAAAGGTGCAATTGCAAAAAATGACAGGATTATCATGGCTATTGTAGGGGCCACGTCTGAGGTGGCGACCCTTAAGCAACCGCTGCTCGAGGCCAAGAAGAGGGCGGCCACGGAGCGCACCAAACAGGAGAAGTATGAGGCCGAGGTTGGCAAGGTGCGGCAGGAGCTCTAGGCACTCATGGAAAAACATGAGAGTTTGGAGCTTGACTCAAAGACGCGAGCGTCCGAGCTCGCGATGGTTATTGAAAATGCCAAGTCTGCCAAGGCCGAATCAAGACCCTCCAGGAGTTGGATAAGATGAAAAAGATAGCGGCGGGTAAGGCATTCTTTATGCAAAGCAAACACGTAAACGTAAGTTACTTGTTACTTACCCGAATCCGGAGCTCTCCAGGAGCATTCGCAGATCTTCCCCGTAGCATGTCCGATACCGCCGCATTCTATCGAGCCGAGGAAGGCAGCTTGACAGAGAAGGTGTTCTGGTCTTAGTATGCTGAGGCCGGACACCCCGTGCCCCTGAGCGACCAGCTGGAGCAACTGGTTGAGCTCCATAAGGCGGCCGAACAGGCGATGAAGGGCTTCATAGTTCGGCTGTGGCCTGGAGAGGCTCTGCCTGGGAGCTATTTCGGGCTGGTGCGGCGGCTGATGGGGGCCTGTCCAAGGCTCGAAGTCATCAAGCGCTCCATCTGCATTGAAGGCGCCCGTATGGCCCTTGCCCGTGCTAAGGTGCACTGGGGCAAGCTGGATGCTGAGAAGCTTGTGAAGGACGGGCCACCGCCGGGGATGGAGCATCGCAAGCCCGAGAATTATTATAAGGATGTTCTGAAGGGTGCCTGCCTTATGGCGGATGAATGTTCCAGGGATGTAATTTTTGAGTAAAACACGCTCGTTTTGTCCTGTGCGCTGAAAACTTGTTCATATGCACTAAGCAATGCTGTAGGAATTTAATATATTACCTTCTGTGCGGCTGTTTATCAATTCTGAGAGATGGCGAGTCGTCGGCTTCTGCCCCGTGCCGCTAGTGCTGGGGTGTTCGGGGATAAACCTGAGCGCTCTTTTTCCCATGTTTGGGTCCTTCGAGGGAGGCGCTCAGCCCAACGAACAAGGCAATCGGACTATAATGCGTGAACACTCTCACTTAGCCATAGAATTCTATAATTTTAAATGTCAGCGAAGCCCCTGGAGTTCGAAAGACCGATTTCGGGGCGCTATCCACGCCTTGGCCGGACAAAGCCGACTCCTCGCTCTAAGCGGCATAAGTCTTTAGGGACTTGAAAAACCTCTCGAACAGCGACCAGCTCTCGCTTCATCATGACAGTCAGTTTTAGCTTTCTCTACTAGGGTGCTCGACCCAGCTCAACTGAGGCACAATCGTAGTAGTTCTCCTAGTGCTACCTTAGCCGATATAGCGGAACGTAAGGCACCAAAACATAGGAGCCGGGCAAACCCAACTATTGACCCAAGACATGATTCGGAGCCGATGCATATAATGTTATAAGTTCGGGGTGCCGCACTTGTTAAAGTGTTCGGACTTCTCACACCATATTGAGGGGTACTAAAGCCCCTGGCGTATTTTGGCCGTACCAAAGTGTACGGGTGCAACATGTCGTTAAGGAACATATATTTGTAAAAAAAAGAGTAATGCAAAAATAGACAAAGGCTATGCATTGTTTATTAAAAAGGGCTGCGATCAAAGCAGAACGATACAAATAATGCGATAAGCAAAAGGTTGGACTATTTTAACATGTCCGTTCCAGGGGCAGGCTGCGGAATGGTATGCGAAACAGGTATATTGCTTGTGATAGAGACCACCTCGGAGTTCCGTAATGGGGCATGGCTTGTCTGCTTCCCTGGTTCTTGCATCGTTTGTGCGGCAATTGAACTGCCGAACAGGCCTTCCGAAGAGTGGAGTCCTGAAAGTAAGAGAAAATTTAAAAAAATTGGCAGCCCCTGGTGTGTTTTAAGCCGTGTTTCGGGCGTGCCGTGATGGTGCCCCTCCCCCTGTACCCATGGTATTTCTAGAGCGTAGTTATGTACGCGAAGTATTGGTGTCGCATTTTTGCAAGGGCCGGGGTTGGGGCCGCATTGCTACACCTGGTCGGAACGTGCCAGGCGGTCTTGTTGTAGGTTACTCCGGGCGCGCTTGACGGTGTCCGGACGTTTAATGGCCGGACTGGAGAACTTCCTGGAGAGGCTGCTTTGTACTTCCGCTGCAAGGGCCGCCGTGTGCTCCTCCGTTCGGAGAGAGCGTTCGGTGTTTCCATTGACCGTAATTACTCCTCGAGGGCCTGGCATCTTGAGCTTAAGGTATGCGTAGTGCGGTACCGCATTGAACTTGGCGAATGCGGTTCGCCCGAGCAGTGCATGATAGCCACTGCGGAATGGGACTATGTCGAAGATTAACTCCTCGCTTCAGAAATTATCCGGAGATCCGAAGACCACTTCAAGTGTGACTGAGCCTGTACAGTTGGCCTCTACACCTGGTATTACGCCTTTAAAGGTCGTTTTGGTGGGCTTAATCCTCAAGGGCTCTATGCCCATTTTCCGCACTGTATCCTGGTAAAGCAGGTTCAGGCTACTGCCGCCGTCCATAAGGACTCGAGTGAGATGAAATCCGTCAATAATTGGGTCTAGAACCAATGCGGCGAATCCGCCATGACGGGTGCTAGTGGGATGGTCCCTTCGATCAAAGGTGATTGGGCAGGAGGACCATGAGTTGAACTTTGGGGCGACTGGCTCTATCGCATATACGTCCCTTAACGTGCGCTTCCGCTCCCTCTTGGGGATGTGGGTTGCGTATATCATGTTCACCGTCTGCACTTGTGGGGGAAAACCCTTCTGTCCACTATTGTTCGGCGGCCGGGGCTCTTCGTCGTCATCGCTATGCAGCCCCTTGTCTGTATTTTCGGCATTTAACTTGCCTGCCTGCTTTAACACCCAACAATCCCTGTTGGTGTGATTGGCCGGCTTTTCGGGGGTGCCAGGTATCTGGCACAAGCGGTCGAGTATTCGGTCCAAACTGGACGGGCCCCTAGGATTTCTTTTGAATGGCTTTTTCCGCTGACTGGATTTATAGCCTCTGAATCCGGCATTAACTGCCGTATCCTCAGCATTGTCGCCGTTAGTGCGGCGCTTCTTCTTGTTGCGACGCGACTAGCCACTACTGTCCCTGGTATCTAAATTACCAGGGTTCTTGGTCATATTGTTGCTACGAGCAAGCCAGCTGTCTTCTCCCGCGCAAAAGCGGGTCATGAGTGTCGTGAGTGCTGCCATAGATTTCGACTTTTCCTGTCCAAGGTGCCGGGCAAGCCACTCGTCACGGATATTGTGCTTGAAGGCTGTTAGGGCCTCGGCGGCCGGATAGTCGACTATTTGATTTTTCTTTGTTAGGAACCGTGTCCAGAATTGCCTGGACGATTCCTCTAGCTGCTGAATTACGTGGCTTATGTCATCGGCGTCTGGTGGTCGCACATAAGTTCCCTAGAAATTGTCGAGGAATGCGGCTTCCAGGTCCTCCCAACAACCGATTGATCCTGCTGGCAAGCTGTTAAGCCAATGCCGAGCTGGTCCTTTAAGCTTGAGTGGGAGGTATTTGATGGCGTGGAGATCATCGCCGCGGGCCATGTGGATATGAAGGAGATAATCCTCGATCCATACCGCAGGATCTGTTGTGCCATCATATGATTCGATGTTTACGGGTTTGAAACCCTCGGGGATTTGATGATCCATTACTTCGTCTGTGAAGCATAGTGGGTGTGCGGCGCCTCTGTACTGGGCTATATCACGACGTAGCTCCAATGAGCTTGGTCTACTATGTTCGGCCCTACCGGATTTGTGTCCGGCGTGACGGTTACCCTCTCGAGTCATGGGGCGCCTACGCGATCCATAGATCGATCTTGTTTGCCTTGCCTTGTCCTCCAACATATCTCGCATGTCTGGCGCATTTTCCCGTGCCTTGGTATGGGGTGCGGCTTGAGTGGAGGGCCGAGAGGCCTCTCTGTCGCGGCCACGAGGTGGCCGGTCGGCCGTATCAAGTGCTGGTGATGTAGGTTTAAGTGCTTCCTCCTCTAATCAGGGTAGCAACCTACGCTTTGGGTAGCTCTTGGAGGGGCATTCGAGTTTATGCTCTTCGGCTGCAAGGACTTCAGTCCATCTGTCGACTAGCAAATCTTGATCAGCTCTAAGTTGTTGCTATTTTTTCTGGAGGCTTCTTGCCGTGGCCATAAGCCTGCGTTGAAAACGCTCTTGTTCGGCGGGATCCTCTGGCACGACGAATTCGTCATCGTCGAGGCTTGCCTCGTCTTCGGAGGGAGGCGTATAATTGTCGTCCTCGACCTTTCTGTCTGCCGCTCTCTCATGAGGGCTGGCTTCTCCATCCACCTGTGCTGAATCTTGCTGGAGGGGATTTTCTTCGGCATTCTCCGGAGTATTATTATCTCCCGTGCTGGAATCACCATATTTGCTTTGGCGGGATTTTGAGCGGCGCCGCCGGCGCCGGCGCTTAGGCTGTTTCTTGGAGGGTTCATCCTC
Organism: Triticum urartu; assembly: GCF_056163025.1. NCBI lineage: Eukaryota > Viridiplantae > Streptophyta > Magnoliopsida > Poales > Poaceae > Triticum > Triticum urartu. The sequence goes on from NC_141877.1 coordinate 450,050,658, forward strand.
CGCTGTTCCATCGCCATCTCCTTCTTTTGGGGTGTCCACCATGTATATGTCATACGACAAGGTGGCTTTCCAGGGCCCAATAGGCGCTGGTTCTTCATCGTCTCCCTCATCGGTGTCCATACCGTCGATGTCTTCGGAGTCGAAGTCGAGCATGTCGGTTAAATCGTCGAAAGTGGCTACAAAGTGGGTGGTGGGTGGCTTTGAATTTCTTCATCGTACGTATCCCAACCTTGCTGACTGTAGTCCCGCCACGGCTCTCCTGATAAAGAGAGAGACTTTAGTGTCTTCAGAATATCGCTGAAAGGCGAGTGCTGAAAGATGTCCGCGGCAGTAAACTCCATGATCGGCGCCCAATCGGATTCGATCGGCAGGGGCGCGGAGGGTTCGGAGTTCAGAGGGGAGCTCGGCTCCTTGGAGTCATGAGTCTCGCGGAGTGCGGGGCTGGTGTTCGGCTCGATCGCCGTTGAGATCGCAGCCCCCGAGGCGGCGTCCAATCACCCATCCTCGATCAGCGCAGTTGGCTCCGAATTAAGGGTCGAAGCCGATGCGGGTGCGGCCTCCAGGGCACTGTTCGGCGGCAGAGCTAGATCATGCTCGTCATGACAGTGCGGCGTGCTCGGCGGTGGCTTGAATCCGTCGAGGATCAAGGCCCCGCGGATGTCAGCCGTGTAGTTTAAACTTCCAAATCTGACCTGACGGCCAGGGGCATAGCTTTCTATCTGCTCTAGATGGCCAAGTGAATTGGCCCGTAGTGCGAAGCCGCCGAAGGCGAAGATCTGTCCGGGGAGGAAGGTCTCACCCTGGACTACATCGCTATTGATGATCGTAGGAGCCATCAAGCCTGACAGCGACGACACAGAGGAACTCTCAATGAGAGCACCAATGTCGGTGTCAAAACCGGCGGATCTTGGGTAGGGGGTCCCGAACTGTGCGTCTAAGCCGGATGGTAGCAGGAGGCAAGGGACACGAGTTTTACCCAGGTTCGGGCCCTCTTGATGGAGGTAAAACCCTACGTCCTGCTTGATTAATATTGATGATATGGGTAGTACAAGAGTAGATCTACCACGAGATCGGAGAGGCTAAACCCTAGAAGCTAGCCTATGGTATGATTGTTGTTCTGTATGTTGTCCTACGGACTAAAACCCTCCGGTTTATATAGACACCGGAGAGGGTTAGGGTTACACAAAGTTGGTTACAATGGTAGGAGATCTACATATCCGTATCGCCAAGCTTGCCTTCCACGCCAAGGAAAGTCCCTTCCGGACACGGGACGAAGTCTTCAATCTTGTATCTTCATAGTCCAGGAATCCGGCTGAAGGTATAGTCCGGCCATCTGGACACCCCCTAATCCAGGACTCCCTCAATGAGTGTCGTGAGGGCTGCCATGGACTTCGACTTTTCTTGGCCAAGGTGTCGGGCGAGCCATTCGTCACGGATGCTATGCTTAAAGGCCGCTAGGGCTTCAGCATCTGGGCAGTCGATGATCTGGTTCTTTTTACTTAAGAACCTGGTCCAGAATTTCCTGGCTGACTCTCTGGGATGTTGAACTATGTGACTTAAGTCATCGGCATCTGGAGGTCTGACGTATGTCCCTTGGAAGTTGACGCGGAAGGCGTCTTCTAGGTCTTCCCAGCTGCCAATAGAGTTTTCAGGCAGGCTATTCAGCCAGTGCCGGGCCGGTCCCTTGAGTTTTAGGGGGAGGTACTTGATGGCATGAAGATCATCATCGCAGGCCATATGAATGTGGAGAATAAAGTCTTCAATCCATACCGCGGGATCTGTTGTTCCATCATATGATTTGATATTCACGGGTTTGAACCCTTCTGGGAATTCATGTTCCATTACTTCATCAGTGAAGCAGAGGGGGTGTGCGGTCCCTCTAAATCGGGCCAGATCGCGACGTAGTTCAGATCGAGTCCGTCTGCGGTTTTCGGCCCGGATGTGATTGTGCTTGTCATGTTCGGCTTGACGGCCGTCGTTGCGCGTCGGGGCACGCCCCTGCGATCCATAGATCGATCTGTCCAGACCTGCTTTATTCTTCAAGTCTTGCCGCAGGTCATATATGTATCCCCGAGTTGTTGTGTCTCTGCCTTTACGGCGAGGTAAGACGGGCGGGTGTTCGACTTGAGTTTCCGCTTTGTCCCGGCCACGTGGTGGTCGATCAGCCGCATTACGTGCTGATGGTATGGGCTCCCGTGCCTCGTCATTGAATTGAGGTAGCAATTTGCGCTCCGGGTAACTTTTGGTTTGGCGCTCGAGGCCGTATTCCTCGGCTGCCAGGACATCAGTCCATCTGTCGTTCAACAGATCTTGATCAGCTTGAAGCTGATGCTGCTTCTTTTTCAGGCTCCTTGTAGTGGCTATTAGCCGGCGCTTAAAGCGCTCCTGCTCGAGAGGTTCCTCAGGCACGATAAAATCCTCGTTGCCGAGGCTCACCTCATCCTCGGAGAGCGGAAGATAGTTACTATCCTTCGAGTCTTTGTTTATGGCCTGTTCATCAGGTCTAACTTGCCCATTGTCCCGATCGTCTTGTTCAGAGTTTTTCTCAACGGGGTTTTCTTGGTCTTTGGCATTATCTGGAGTATTGCTGTCTCTCGTGCCGGTATTGCTATATTTGCTGCGGCGTGATTTAGAGCGGCGCTGTCGGTGCTTTGGTTGTATCTTGGGAGGTTTATACTCTACTGGATTTTTCTCATTATCATTGTCACCCTCCTTGGGTGTATCCACCATGTACACATCATACGAAGAGGTGGCTATACAGCGTCCGGTAAACAGCGGGTTTTGGGCTTCCTCTTCTCCGGCATCCTCGTCCATAGCATCGATGTTTTCGGAGTCATAATCGAGCATGTTTGTTAAGTCCTCAATAGTAGCTATAAAGTGGGTGGTGGGTGGGACGTAAAATTCCCCGCTCTCAGCCCCTAGTCCGGGCTGGGCATAGTTCGGACGTTGCTCCTCTGTAATCACGAGGGATCGCATCATGTCCAGAGCCTCGCTTAAAGGCGAGGTTTGTCGAGAGAGAAAAGAATCCGTGGAGTATGGAGGGAAGGGAATTCCTCGGCCGAGCTCACACGATGCTGACTCTGAGAGTTCGGAGCCAGCGTCCGGGGAAGAGTCCGGCTTTGTGATAGTTACCGGCGACACTGCCTCCTTCGGCTCTCTAGTGCTGGGCCTAGTGGCCACCAATAGTCCGGCGAGCTCAGGGAGCCCGTCTTCGGACCTGGCGATATGCTCCGGATCTAGGGCTAGAGCGGAGGTTGGGGTCGTGAATCCTTGGAAGATCAATTCTCCTCGGATATCAGCAACATAATCCAAGTTTCGAAAACTAATCTGGTGACCTGGGGCGTAGCTGTCGATCTACTCTAGATGGCCAAGCGAGTTGGCCCGCAGTGCGAAGCCGCAGAATACGAAGATCTGGCCAGGGAAAAAACCTCCCCTAGGGCCGCATCATTGTAGATGATGGATGGAGCCATCGAACCTTTTGACGGCGACACAGTGGAACTCTCAACGAAAGCACCAATGTCGGTGTCAAAACCGGTGGATCTCGGGTAGGGGGTCCTGCACTGTGCGTCTAAGGTCGATGGTAATAGGAGACAGGGGACACAATGTTTTAGGCAGGTTCGGGCCCTCTTGATGGAGGTAATACCCTATGTCCTACTTGATTGATATTGATGAGTATTAGGATTACAAGAGTTGATCTACCTTGAGATCGTTGTGGCTAAAACCCTAGGAGTCCAGCCTGTATGATTATGATTGCCTCTACGGACTAAACCCTCCGGTTTATATAGACACCGGAGGGGCTAGGGTTGTACAAAGTCAGTTACAGAGAAAGGAATATTCATATCTGAACGCCAGTCTTGCCATCCACGCTAAGGTGAGTCCCATCCAGACACGGGAGAGAGTCTTCTGTCTTGTATCTTCATGGCCCATCAGTCTGGCCCATGTCCAACAGGTCAGACGCCCGAGGACCCCTTAATCCAGGACTCCCCTAGTAGGATTTTTTTTGAAATTACTGCATTCCCCAACAAAGATGTGACTTCGTGGTTGTATCCCTACCGTCAATATGTGTTGCCATCTCCTCTGGAATATGTGTTAGAGGGACAAACAATGAGTTCATCTCACTATCATTGTGGCGGTTCTTCCTAGCAGGAGTGTTGTCACCCTGAAAGAGAAACAAGTAGGTAGATAACAGGTTTTGCATGTATAAGCATCAACGCTGTCAATTCATCTCATTTATTTATCATAAATAAAGAAACATGGTTTAAAATAGCATTAACATAATAGGCATTGTTCATAGTTAAGACGACAGGAAATGGCATTGTGCAGGAGCGGCCAGCTTCACCAGACCACTAGATTACAGATCAAGAACACAAGCATAGATGTAGTTCTAAACAACGTATAAGCATGAATGGTGAGTGCACTGTCAATTTATACCATTTCAGATTGGTAAATAAAGAGACATGATTTAAATAACATTAATATAATATGGCATTGTTCATAGTTGAGACATTGCAGGGTATGACATTGTGCTGTTGTTGGTAGTCTCACCACACCACTGGATTACAGATCAAGAGCACAAGCATACACATAGTGCTAAAGAAGATAACTTGCTACATTTAGTTTAATTTGCATGGTACGAATAAGGAACTAGATTGTACAACTAAAGACTGAAATTGAGAAGGACAAACTTATGTTTATGTACTTCTACTTTATAAACTTTGAACAAGCAATTTGATGCAGACGACAAAAAAAACAACGTTTGCACTCATAGCTATCCAAATATAAACAACAAAGTTTGAAGGCTCGAGGAGGACAAACTTACATTAGTAGTGAAGATAGGCTCTATAAAGGCCTTGTCCATATTGATGGGGGGGGCAATTCAAGAAGTTTACCGCACACTCTTCTTCAAGAGTATTGCCTTTATTCTACATTTTGTTAAGAGTAAATATAGATGTGAAAATATAGGAACAAATGGCAATTATTTAACTTAAGTTGCAGAGTACAAATGTACATACAGCATACAGGGAGAAGGCACCGACAAGAGCAATGCGGAGCTAAACTTCTTCAGTAACATTGGTTGTATTCAATATTTTGGCAAGAGTAAATGTAGATCTGATGTGTAGAAAAATGGAGGACAAGGGAAAATAAGCTGCAAAGTGTACATGAAGAACTAGCTGACAAATATAAGTACAGTGATGAAGGACAACAGATACTTACAAGGACAATGCAGAACTAAATTTCTTCATAGGCATTGGGTTTATTCTACATTCATTTAAGCATTAATATATATATATCTGATAATTTGGAGTGAACAGTGGATAAGCAAGCTATAATGCACAATGATGTCACATAATCCACCAGGTATGAATGTAAGGACATTGATAGGACAATAGCTACTCACAAGAGCAAAGCAGCGACCAACATAATTGCGATATCCTAGGTTTTGCGGCGCTGGTTCGATCGCCAATATACGTCGGGTGCTATGTGATTTCTCCGGTAGCACTACCTTTTTCAAGGACTTTGCTTGTACTCCTTCAGGTTTTGCAATCACCCTCTTCCTTTTGGATGTCTGAAACACAAGAACAACATTTGAATGGAAAAACATGGTATGACGACAAATGGAATAGGTGTTGATAATGGATGGGCATGGGATCTTCACATATATCATGAGTAAACTAAGCAGATGGCAGTGCAACGAAGCAAAAGAAATGCAAGACACCTTATGCAAGATATGTGCAACCAATAAAACCTTGCCAAATTAGAACATGCACCTTATTGGGTGAACATGATAGGCCATCTTCCTTTGACTCCTTGAGCTCAGAATAGTCACTAGGATCATATTCTGAATACGAATCTATAGGTCGGGAGCATGTGGGTTTCATTGCATCCACAATGGACCTCAATCCCTTGATGCCAAGTTTGTTACGCATTGAACTGTTCCGCAATATTCTTCTGATGTGCTCATTTTTATATTCATTGTGATTATGTACAATATCTGTAAAGCATGAAAACACAAATAGTAGTGAGATTATCTTTGTAATGTAGAGGATATTGTAATATAATATAGGCTCCCTGTAAACCCTTGTGTGCTATCACTTGATTCTGATGAGTGAGCCCATGTGTGCTGTAATATGGTGAGTAGATTCATATAATCTGGCACAACTACACAAAAAAATAAGCTCCCTGTTGGGGGCCCCGGATGTAAGGATAGTTGGCAGACGATAGGTTCATAATATATCGTATATAAAGTTTACTGCCAAACCATGATAACAAGAGCGCAGAGCCAGTAGGCAGATCATAGTGTAGATAATAGGGGTACGCCATAACCACCATAAATAAATCGAGAAAGCGGAACTGGCTGGAAAACATAGGGTTTTGCCACTACTAATATGCAGCCTATCGATCACCTGCAGGCCAGATCTATTCATCTAAAGGCACACAACTGTTACTATCAGTTTAGTCTATCAAAGACTGCACGGCTCCCACCATTTCTGGGTATTATGGCAGACCAGTTCGAAGTGCAAAATCATTTAGCAGAACCAGCCCAAATAGAGGTGTCGACTGCAGATGTCCTTGCTCCCCTTCCTGACAAGGAACATACTGTGCTTACTAAAGAACAGAAGCGGAACATGTTAAAGAACAGAAGAGGAAGCATATTCTGCATGTCTGCATGCAAGTCGCGTGACTTTTGTTATTTAGGTCAGTCGACCATTTCAGGTTGTTGGATGAAGTCCTACGTCTCCTAACCCTTCTTCTTCCTCATCTCTGATTCTTCCCATACAGAACACTGCACGGACCGCCGGTGAAATCACCGGCCCCCACCACCTGTGTTCCTCCGCCACCCCCACCCCCGCCCCCACCTGCGTCGAGTTTTCTTTATTCAACGAGGCCCCACCACCACCCCCACAACCACCGTCCCCACCCGAGCCCCTTCCTTCGCACCGGCGAACTCCGGTGAGCTCTCAAAAATCGACTGACCCAATTTTGAAATTTAGTCTACTGTCATTTAACTAGTGTGGAATATAAAAGGGGAAAACCATAAGCACTGCGAGTATAGTGTTGAGCATACCATGGCGGATCTGAAGGTGCAAACCAGACAAAGGCAACTTCGCAACCGATGTTTGCTTTCAACTAGCAAGTAAGTGATGGACAACAAATCAGAGTAAAGAAGTGGCGATCTATTATCTTGCTGCGATAAATAAGTTGAGCAATTACGAAAGAGTACCGCCTCTGGTGCGGCGCCGTATATGCATCTGCTGAGAATTTGACGGTGCTGCGGTAGCGATGGCTGTCGGCAGCGTGGAAGCAGATCTAGGAGGGTTGTCGGTGGGAAGTGACACCTATGGGATCACCAGAATCCCTACTACGGTTACCGGGGCGCGGGGTCATGAGAAGAGCAGGATTAATAGTCAGCACAAAGATCGTTTACCCAGGTTCAGGCCACGAGGATGCGTAAAACCCGAGTCCTGCTTTGGTGGATGTATTGAGTGTTCTTGGGCTTTCAAACTAGCTACGGCGACTGTGTCGTTCAAAAGAGCCGAATCCCCCTCCAGTACGCCATAGGCCTCCTTTTATAGTCGAAAGGGGCTGCCATAGTGGCACACAGGAGGTGGAAAGGCCTACAGTACTGCGAGCTTATCGCCCGTATTACAGGACAAGACGCATTTAATGCATCGCTTAGGTGTCCCTTAGCTTTATCGGGGACGAGAACGAGGCCTGTCCCGTCCGTCGCCGCTCCTCCTCGCTTCGATACGCGCCCAGGCTAGCGATGCATGCAGTGCCATGTAGACAGGCAGGCAACTGAGTTGGCGCGGTGGTAGGGCCTTCATGAAGGTCCGCATGCCGCCACACAGGTGCCTGCTGATTTGGCCTGGAAGTCACATGTTGCCACGCAAGTGCCTGCCCAGCTGGTTGGGCTGGCAACTGCATGCGAACGACGGTGTTAGTCTTGGCTGGTGCGGGTCTGGCAGTGGCCCTGCTGATGCCCTCGGCAAGGGCCTTGCTGGGGGCCCGACAAGGGTCTTGCCGTGGCGTTGCCGTCATCCCTGGAAAGGGTCTTGCCATGGCGTTGCCGTCATCCCTGGCAAGGGTCTTGCCGAGGGCCTTGCTGTCATCCACGGCAAGGGTCTTGCCGGGGGCCTTGTGGACTTCCTCGACTAGGATCCCGCCGAGGGTCGCTGTCTTCTGGTCCTCATCTGATCCTGAGTGTTTCTCTGTCTTCACAAAGATCTGCATGCCACCATGGAGGTGCCTCCTGAGCCCTGGCCCAATGTGGTTGATGGTGTTGGAAACCGTGGGCTCAAGGGTGGTGCATTCCGCTGGCATTGGGCGAGCTGCCCCAGCAAGGGTCTTGTCGGGGCCGCTGAGGCTGCCCTAGCAAGAGTCTTGCCGGGGGAACCTGCTTCGTTCCTCTGCTCTTTGTGCTCTCGGCCCTGGCGTTGTCTTGTTTGCCTTGGTGCTTCGGCTTCTCTCCGGCTTCCCTCCTCTGCCCTGCTAAGTGTGGCCGCGGCTCATGGCTCTGACCGCCCGCGCACAAGTAAAGGGGTCAAAAGGAAAGCCCCTACTTTTGTACACCAACAGGAGCCCCCGGGCCTGGGCCATACATAAGCGCGACGCGTTGTTGGGCTAGGCCAAGAATGGTGCGTGGGCAGGTGGGGCAGATTCTACCGCAGTAGCTTCTCGTCCGCTGCACTTCCCCATGACCCGCGCGACGTGGGGGGTCGTCCGTGACGTGGGGGTCTTGCGTGGGACAGTTTCCGCACACATGAGTCACATAACAGTTAATGGGAAAGGAGTGCTACCTCTTGAGCACTGCGTTGGTTTTCCCTTGAAGAGGAAAGGGTGATGCCGCAAAGTAGCGTAAGTATTTCCCTCAGTTTTTGAGAACCAAGGTATCAATCCAGTAGGAGGCCACGCACGAGTCCCTCGCACCTACATAAACAAATAAAATCCTCGCAACCAACGCAATAAAGGGGTTGTCAATCCCTTCACGGTCACTTACGAAAGTGATATCTGATAGATATGATAAGATAATATTTTTGGTATTTTTATGATAAAGATGCAAAGTAAAGAAAGCAAAATAAACGGAAAAGGAAATAGCTTGTTGACGGAGGATTAATATGATGGAAACTAGACCCGGGGGCCATAGGTTTCACTAGTGGTTTCTCTTGAGAGCATAAGTACTACAGTGGGTGAACAAATTACTGTTGAGCAATTGAAAGAATTGAGCATAGTTATGAGAATATATAGGTATGACCATGTATATAGGGATTACGTCCGAGACAAGTAGACCGACTCCTGCCTGCATCTACTACTATTACTCCACAGATCGACCGCTATCTAGCATGCATCTAGAGTATTAAGTTCAAAAGAACAGAGTAACGCTTTAAGCAAGATGACATGATGTAGAGGGATAAACTCATGCAATATGAAATAAACCCCATCTTGTTATCCTCGATGGCAAAAATACAATACGTGCCTTGCTGCCCCTACTGTCACTGGGAAAGGACACTGCAAGATTGAACCCAAAGCTAAGCACTTCTCCCATTGCAAGAAAGATCAATCTAGTAGGCCAAACCAAACTGATAATTCGATGAGACTTGCAAAGATAACCAATCATACATAAAATAATTCAGAGAAGATTCAAATATTGTTCATAGATAAACTTGATCATAAACCCACAATTCATCGGTCTCAACAAACACACCGCAAAAGAAGATTACATCGAATAGATCTCCACAAGAGAGGGGGAGAACTTTGTATTGAGATCCAAAAAGAGAGAAGAAGCCATCTAGCTAATAAATATGGACCCCAAGGACTGAAGTAAACTACTCACACTTCATCGGAGAGGCTATGGTGTTGATGTAGAAGCCCTCCGTGATCAATGCCCCCTCCGGCGGAGCTCCGGAAAAGGCCCCAAGATGGGATCTCATGGATACAGAAAGTTATGGCGGAGGAATTAGGATTTTGGCTCCGTATCTGGTAGTTTGGGGGTACGTAGGTATATATAGGAGGAAGAAGTACGTCAGTGGAGCAACATGGGCCCCACGAGGGTGGAGGGCGCGCCTGGGGGGTAGGCACGCCCCCCAACCTCGTGCCCTCCTGGTTGTTTTCTTGATGTTGGGTCCAAGTCCTCTGGATCATGTTTGTTCCGAAAATCACGTTCCCAAAGGTTTCATTCTGTTTGGACGCCGTTTGATATTCTTTTTCCGCGAGACTCTGAAATAGGCAAAAGACAGCAATTCTGGGCTAGGCCTCTGGTTAATAGTTTAGTCCCAAAAATAATATAGATGTGTATAATAAAGCCCAGTAATGTCCAAAATAGGATATAATATAGCATGGAACAATCAAAAATTATAGATACGTTGGAGACGTATCAAGTATCCCCAACTTAATTCCTGCTCATCCTCGAGTAGGTAAATGATAAAAACAGAATTTTTGATGTGGAATGCTACTTGGCATAATTTCAATGTAATTCTCTTAATTGTGGTATGAATATTCAGATCTGAAAGATTCAAGAGAAAAGTTCAATATTGACATAGAAATAATAATACTTCAAGCATACTAACTAAGCAATTATGTCTCTTCAAAATAACATGGCCAAAGAAAGTTATCCCTACAAAATCATATAGTCTGGCTATGCTCCATCTTCACCACACAAAGTATTTAAATCATGCACAACCCCGATGACAAGCCAAGCAATTGTTTCATACTTTTGGTGTTCTCAAACTTTTTCAATCTTCACGCGATACATGAGCGTGAGCCATGGACATAACACTATATGTGGAATAGAATGGTGGTTGTGGAGAAGGCAAAACGGGAGAAGATAGTCTCACATCAACTAGGCGTATCAACGGGCTATGGAGATGCCCATTAATAGATATCAATGTGAGTGAGTAGGGATTGCAATGCAACGGATGCACTAGAGCTGTAAGTATATGAAAGCTCAACAAAAAGAACTAAGTGGGTGTGCATCCAACTTGCTTGCTCACAAAGACCTAGGGCATTTTGAGGAAGCCAATTATTGGAATATACAAGCCAAGTTCTATAATCAAAAATTCCCACTAGTATATGAAAGTGATAACATAGGAGACTCTCTATCATGAAAATCATGGTGCTACTTTGAAGCACAAGTGTGGAAAAAAGATAGTAGTATTGTCCCTTTATATATATATATATATATTTTGGGCCTTCCTTTTTTTATTTGGCCTTTCTCCCTTTTTTTCTGGGACAATACTCTATGAATGATGATCATCACACTTCTATTTATTTACAACTCAAGGATTACAACTCGATACTAGAACAAAGTATGACTCTATATGAATGCCTCCAGCGGTATACCGGGATAGCAATGATGCATGAGTGACTTGTACGAAAGAATTATGAATGGTGGCTTTGCCACAACTAAAATGTCAACTACATGATCATGCAAAGCAATATGACAATGATGGAGCGTGTCATAGTAAACGGAATGGTGGAAAGTTGCATGGCAATATATCTGGAATGGCTATGGAAATGCCATGATAGGTAGGTATGGTGGCTGTTTTGAGGAAGGTATATGGTGGGTGTATGATACCGGCGAAAGGTGCGCGGTATTAGAGAGGCTAGCAATGGTGCAAGGGTGAGAGTATGTATAATCCATGGACTCAACATTAGTCATAAAAACTCACATACTTATTGCAAAAATCTATTAGTTATCGAAGCAAAGTACTACGCGCATGCTCCTAGGGGGATAGATTGGTAGGAAAAGACCATCGCTCGTCCCCGACCGCCACTCATAAGGAAGACAATCAATAAATAATTCATGCTCCAACTTCTTTACATAACGGTTCACCATACGTGCATGCTACGGGAATCACAAATTTCAACACAAGCATTTCTCAAATTCACAACTACTCAACTAGCACGACTCTAATATCACCATCTCCATATCTCAAAACAATTATCAAGTATCAAACTTCTCATAGTATTCAACACACTCATAAGATTTTTTTTGTTAATCTTGAATGCCTAACATAATTAAAGCAAATTACCACGCTGTTTTGTAGGACTCTCAAAATAATCTAAGTGAAGCATGAGAGAACAATAGTTTCTATAAAACAAATCCACCACCATGCCCTAAAAAACATAAGTGAAGCACTAGAGCAAAAACTATATAACTCAAAAGATATAAGTGAAGCACATAGAGTATTCTAACAATTTCCAAATCATGTGTGTCTCTCTCAAAAGGTATGTACAGCAAGGATGATTGTGGAAAACTAACAAATAAAGGCTCAAATAATACAAGACGCTCCAAGCAAAACACATATCATGTGGTAAATAAAAATATAGCTCCAAGTAAAGTTACCGATGGAAGTAGACGAAAGAGGGGATGCCTTCCGGGGCATCCCCAAGCTTGGGCTTTTAGGTGTCCTTAGATTACCTTGGGGTTCCATGGGCATCCCCAAGCTTAGGCTGTTTCCACTCCTTTTTCCATAATCCATCAAATCTTTCACCCAAAACTTGAAAACTTCACAACACAAAACTTAAAGTAGAAAATCTCATGAGCCCCGTTAGCGAAAGAAAACAGAACACCACTTCAAGATACTGTAATGAACTCATTCTTTATTTATATTGGTGTTAAACCTACTGTATTCCAACTTGTATATGGTTTATAAACTATTTTACTAGCCATAGATTCATCAAAATAAGCAAACAACACACGAAAAAACAGAATCTGTCAAAAACAGAACAGTCTGTAGTAATCTGTAACTAACGCAAGTTTTGGAACCCCAAAAATTCTAAAATAAATTGCTGGACGTGAGGAATTTATATATTAATCATCTTCAAAAATAATTAACTAAATAGCACTTTCCAAATAAAAATGGCAGCAATTCTCGTGAGCGCTAAAGTTTCTGTTTTTTACAGCAAGATTAAAAAGACTTTCCCCAAGTCTTCCCAACGGTTCTACTTGGCACAAACACTAATTAAACACAAAAAACACAACCAAAACAGAGGCTAGATAAATTATTTTTACTAAACAGTAGCAAAAAGCAAGGAATAAAAATAAAATTGGGTTGCCTCCCAACAAGCGCTATGGTTTAACGCCCCTAGCTAGGCATAAAAGCAAGGATAGATCTAGGTATCTTTAGTTGGTAATTCTTTAATGAGACATCTATCACCCTTAAGAGTTTCTTTTATTTTATCAATTATCAAACTTCTAGGCACAAAACCGAAACAATCATTAATAGCAAACAATTCCTTAATGATAGCAAAAGGATTGGGAGGAATACTTATAGATTTGAGATCCGCAATTTCCTTGCTAAAGGATTCACCCTTATTTTTAGGAACATACATAAGCTTGGTAATTTTAGTTGGAGGACTTGGAGTATTCTTTACGGAAGAAAAAGCGGTTCCCAAGTTGGTAATGATACCCGCAAGTTTATCGATTCTAGTGGAATCCTGATTTATTCTTTCATTAACTATGGGTTCCTTCTCCTTAATATTTTTCAAAGCGACTCCTACTTTAGATCCATATTGAGTAATTTGGTTGTGGATCTTTTTATCCAAATTTTCAATTAACTCTACAGTAGCAACTTTATTTTCAATAATTTCAAGTTTTTGCATTACATGCTCCAAAGTTAACATAGTTCCATTAACCAAAAGAGGGGGTGAGCCAAACAAATCTATCATAGCATTATAGGAATCAAAAGTGTGGCTACCCAAGAAATTCCCTCCGGTAATGGTATCAAGGATATATCTGTGCCAAGCAGTAGTGCCTACATAAAAATTGCGGAGAAGAACAAAAGTAGATTGCTTTCTGGTAGATCTATTTTGAGCATTGCAAATTCTGTACCAAGCGTCTTTTAGATTTTCTCCTTCCCTTTGCTTAAAATTAAGAACTTCATTTTTGGGAGACAACGGAGAAGATAGGGGACTAGCCATAATGACAAGGAAGCAATCCAACACACAAGCAAACAAGAGACGAGCAAGAAGAGGCAAATAGGGAAAGAGAAGGGGGACAGAGAGAGAGAGTGAATAAAATGGCAAGGATGAAGTGGGGAGAGGAAAACGAGAGGCAAATGGCAAATAATGTAATGTGGGAGATAAGGGTTTGTTATGGGTACTTGGTATGTCGACTTTTGCGTAGACTCAATGACAACGGTGCCAGAAATCCTTCTTGCTACCTCTTGAGCACTGCATTGGTTTTCCCTTGAAGTGGAAAGGGTGATGCAGCAAAGTAGCGTAAGTATTTTCCTCGGTTTTTGAGAACCAAGGTATCAATCCTGTAGGAGGCCACGCACGAGTCCCTCGCACCTACACAAACAAATAAAATCCTCGCAACCAACGCAATAAAGTGGTTGTCAATCCCTTCACAGTCACTTACGAAAGTGAGATCTGATAGATATGATAAGATAATATTTTTGGTATTTCTATGATAAAGATCCAAAGTAAAGAAAGCAAAATAAACGGAAAAGGAAATAGCTTGTTGACGGAGGATTAATATGATGGAAAATAGACCCGGTGGCCATAGGTTTCACTAGTGGCTTCTCTCGAGAGCATAAGTATTACGGTGGGTGAACAAATTACTGTTAAGCAATTGACAGAATTGAGCATAGTTATGAGAATATATAGGTATGATCATGTATATAGGCATCACGTCTGAGACAAGTAGACCGACTCCTGCCTGCATCTACTACTATTACTCCACACATCGACCGCTACCCAGCATGCATCTAGAGTATTAAGTTCAAAAGAACAGAGTAACGCTTTAAGCAAGATGATATGATGTAGAGGGATAAACTCATGCAATATGAAATAAACCCCTTCTTGTTATCCTCGATGGAAACAATACAATACGTGCCTTGCTGCCCCTACTATCACTGGTAAAGGACACCGCAAGATTGAACCCAAAGCTAAGCACTTCTCCCATTGCAAGAAAGATCAATCTAGTAGGCCAAACCAAACTGATAATTCGTAGAGACTTGCAAAGATAACCAATCATACATAAAAGAATTCAGAGAAGATTCAAATATTGTTCATAGATAAACTTGATCATAAACCCACAATTCATCGGTCTCAACAAACACACCGCACAAGAAGATTACATCGAATAGATCTCCACAAGAGAGGGGGAGAACTTTGTATTGAGATCCAAAAAGAGAGAAGAAGCCATCTAGCTAATAACTATGGACCCGAAGGTCTGAAGTAAACTATTCACACTTCATCGGAGAGGCTATGGTGTTGATGTAGATGCCCTCCGTGATCGATGCCCCCTCCGACGGAGCTCCAGAAAAGGCCCCAAGATGGGATCTCACGGATACAGAAAGTTACGGCGGTGGAATTAGGATTTTGGCTCCGTATCTGGTAGTTTGGGGGTACATAGGTATATATAGGAGCAAGAAGTACGTCGGTGGTGCAACGTGGGCCCCACTAGGGTGGAGGGCGCGCCTGGGGGGTAGGCGCTCCCCCCTACCTCGTGCCCTCCTAGTTGCTTTCTTGATGTAGGGTCCAAGTCCTCAGGATCATGGCCATTCCGAAAATAACACCCCCGAAGGTTTCATTCCGTTTGGACTCCGTTTGATATTCTTTTTCTACGAGACTCTGAAATAGGCAAAAAAACAGCAATTTTGGGCTGGGCCTTCGGTTAATAGGTTAGTCCCAAAAATAATATAAAAGTGTATAATAAAGCCCAATAAAGTCCAAAGCAGGATATAATATAGCATGGAACAATCAAAAATTATAGATACGTTGGAGACGTATCAAGGAGGCGGCTCACGCCTTCCCTATAAAAAAGGAATAACTGCGGGCGCGCTGCTCACTTTACCCCCTTCCCTGCATCTTCTCCAATCTCAGAGCCGCCGCCCCATTCATTCCTCCTTCTCGAGCTCTCGCTTTCGCTTGCCGCCGTTGCGTCTCCGTCGTCTTCTATCTCGTGCTCCCCCCAGCCGCCATGGCGCCCAAATCCACCAAGGGCAAGGGAGTGGCCAAGGATGCTGGAGTGACGGAGCCGCTAGAGAGTGCGTTGGCGGCGCAGCGGACGCAGCTCGCCTACTTCCCCTCGACGGTCAACGTGTTCGAGCTCCGGGACAGATTCAAGCCCCTGTGGGGGTGTAAGACATGGGGGGGGGGAGGCGGGGCATCCTGCCACGCGCGTCGTCCCCGCCAACTGCGCCAAGGCCGCCCCGAATCGGTACCCGTTTTTCGTCGACTACTTCTCTTGTGGCCTCTGCCCTCCTTTCTCCGATTTCTTCAATGATGTCATGCACACATTTGGCAACAGATCATACCCGGCCGTGGAGTCAACAATCTGGTCGATGCGTGGCAAAGGGAAGGGGTCTTTAGGACAAGCCTTATTGATATCTATGTAGTCAATACACAGCCTCCACTTCCCATTTACCTTGCGCACCACCACCGGATTGGCCAACCGCGTCGGATGGAGCACTGCTCTCACCAAACCTGCTGCTTCCAATTTCCTGATCTCCTCTGTGATGAACTCCTGCCGTTCCAAAGCTTGCTTCCTGACCTTGTGCTTGACGGGCCGCGCATGGGGACAGACAGCAAGGTGGTGCTCAATCACTTCCCTCGGAATGCCGGGGATGTCGGATGCTTGCCACGCAAACACATCGACATTCGCCCGCAGGAAAGCGACGAGCGGGCCTTCCTATTTGCCATCGAGGGTGGAGCTTATGGTGAAAGCCCCTCCCGTGCCCTCTTCCTTGATGGACACCCTCTTGGTCTCTGGCGGCGCAGCTCTGGATTTCTTGCTCTTGCCGGTGGAGCTCTCTGGCACGTCCTCGACGATAGCACAACTCCTCGAAGAAGTGCGCTTGTCGGAGTGGGTGTGAGAGGTCTCGCCGGTCCTCTTCTCTATGGCGTACTAGAGGGTGATTCGGCTCTTTTGAACGACACAGCCGTCGTAGCTAGTTCGAAAGCCCAAGAACACTCAATACATCCACCAAAGCAGGACTAGGGTTATACGCATCCTCGCGGCCCAAACCTGGGTAAACGATCTTTGTGCTGACTGTTAATCCTGCTCTTCTCACGACCCCGCGCCCCGGCAACCGTAGTATGTATTCTTGTGATCCCATAGGTGTCGTTTTCCACTGATTTGGCCTGTAAGTCGCATGTTTCCACGCAGGTGCCTACCCAGCTGGTTTGGCTGGCAGCTGCATGCTAACGACGGTGGTAGTCTTGGCTGGTGCGGGTCTGGCAGTGGCCCTGCTGATGCCCTCGGCAAGGGCCTTGCCGGGGGCCTGGCAAGGTTCTTGCCGTGGCGTTGCCGTCATCCCTGGCAAGGGTCTTGCGAGGGGCCTTGTTGTCTTCCCCTGCAAGGGTCTTGCCGGGGGCCTTGTGGACTTCCTCGGCTTGGATCCCGCTGAGGGTCGCCATCTTCTGGTCCTCATCTGATCCTGAGTGTTTCTCTGTCTTCACAAAGATCTGTATGCCACCATGGAGGTGCCTCTCGAGCCCTGGCCCAACATGGTTGATGGTGTTGGAAACAGTGCGCTCAACGGTGGTTTGCTCTGCTGGCGTTGGGCGAGCTACCTCGGCAAGGGTCTTGTCGAGGCCGCTGAGGCTGCCCCAGCAAGAGTCTTGCCGGGGGTACCTGCTTTGTCCCTCTGCTCTTTGTGCTCTCGGCCTTGGCGTTGTCTTGTTTTCCTTGGTGCTTTGGCTTCTCTCTGGCTTCCCTCCTCTGCCCTGCTAAGTGTGGCCGCAGAGCATGGCTCTGACCGCCCGCGCACAAGTAAAGGGGTCAAAAGGAGAGCCCCTACTTTTGTACACCGACAAGGGTAGACGATGGTGGCGGGGCGCGGTGGACGAGACGGTCGTAGGAGCGGTGCTGGCAAGGTGGACAATGGCGGGGATGAAGCGAGAGGACGGAATGCAAGGATCCCGGTCCAAAGCCGTGGATGAGAGAGGTCGATCTCTTTTAATGGACAAGGGCATCGGGGTATCAGCTCCGACATGGTGGAGGAGGACGAAAGTGGATGGGGTGGCGGACGGAGGAAGCTGGGGTGGAGAGGGTGTTTTGGCGCCCACGGAGTACGAATGGGGAAATGGAGGGAGAGACGAAGGAGGGAACCATGTCTTCAGGGTGCGCTTGTCTCAAATGCCAGGAAATTTACAAACTTAGCCACCGTTTAAAATTTCCTACATCACAGCAATATTAGTCGGTTGGGGATAGGACGGTAATCTCGCATACACCGAATATTTTCCGACAAGAGTTTGTTTTTGGCGCCGACCGTGTATCAATCGGGGAGGGAGTCAATTTCAGCCGAGGAGACACTGTGTTTTGGCGCCCACCATGTATGAATCCAGGTGAGAGGCGGTTATGTCACATTTGAGTGAAATTACAAACCTACCCCTATCGAAACCTATAGAAATCGAGCCGATAGGATTTGCGTGTCAGGGATATGTAGTAATTACCATCTCGCAGATTTTGGTTTCAGGCGGTTTCTGCGACTTTCCCCGCTTCGTTCAAATTTTTGCAGAGCAAGGGTGCATGTTTACCGTGCCAACTCAATTCGAATCCAGTTTGTATTCTATTTTTGTTCGGGCAGGATCTATTCGCGATTGGAATAAAATTCTATATACATCATTTTTTATATATACTTTCAAAAGCACAACACCCTTTATACATAAATATGGTTTACAAATGGCATGATCTCAGATTCATAAGGCCATATCCATCTTAATTTGGATTTCCAAATATTTGAAACCACTTTATGTTGAAATCCAATGTATGCATTACTGTCTCCAATTAATGTGTGTTCCATGCGTTTTTTTACTTCTCAAACATGTATAATGTGTTTCACACACACAACATATAGTGTAATCCTGTTTAGACAATAATTGCATATAAATCATGCATTGTCTCTAATTAAAGAATCTATGGATCACTAATATTGATAAACTATATAACATTACATGTGTCCCCAAATTCAAATGAATATTCATGTTTCATACACCAATTTGCGTTATGATATTATCGATGTCGTGATCTCCAGTTTAAATATTTGAATCCCCTTTAATCCAGATATTTGTTTCATATAGCTTCGTTTCATATAGCTATCACTCATGCTTATATAGGAGTATCTCTCTATACCTATACGTGTTCATCGTCTGTGGGGTATCTCTCGTGCTACCTGTATGTCGACAATGATCTTTTATGTTCGCAACACACTGATAGTACTCTCTCCCTCGACCTTCATCACTGTATCTCTCTCTAAGTATATATCACTCCCTGCTATGTGTCTCTAACTATGATTCTCCATGTGAAATCTCTTTCTCTCACGCAAACACAAACTTCGTCTCCCGGGGTCTCATTTCTCTCTACTATTCCCCTGTGTGCCACTCGCACACCCCCTCTCACATAGAGATGTCTTTCACTCCTTAGATATGAGAAGCTACGACTCTTGCTCTTAAATATCTCTTTCTCACACACAAACACAAACTCTGTCTCCCAGGGTCTCATATCTCTCCACCATTCTCTTGTATGTCGCTCACACACACACTCTCTCCCCTAGAGATATCTTGCGTTCCCTCATATGTCTCTCTAGCTATCACTCTCGTTGTGAAATATATTTCTCTCTCGCAGACACAAAACTCCGTCTCTTGGGATCTCATTTCTCTCTGATATTTGTTTGTATGTGACTCACATGCACTCTCTCTCTATCTCTCTCACACCCACATACATAACTCAACCTTCTGATCCACTCGACTCCTATCTCTAACACACACTAGCTAGCTAGCATCTTTATCTTTCTATTTATCTGTTTCTCCATCAACCTTCTTTCTCGCCCTCACTCTTGCTTCCTATCACGCACACTATATATGTTTCTCTCTACATGCAGTCAAGTGCCCTCTTTTTATCTTTCTCTCACACACACATAACTTCACCCTCTGAACCACCCGGCGGTCATCTCCAACACTCATACTAGCCAATGTCCCTCTATCTAGCATCTCTGTCTCTGTATCTACCTGTAGTTTCTCCGTCAACATTTCTTTCTCACACGCACTCTTGCTTCCTATCACCCACACTATATATGTCTCTCCATACATGCATTTATAGGTTGATCTCTTTTGCACAATCGTTGTGTCTCACTCCCTCTGCTCGCCATAGATGCATGCTCCAGCCCACGCCACTATCTCTTAAAGACAAAAACACATGCTCAATTATCGAGCCTTCTTCCCCGCACTCACACATGCATGCATATTGTCATACCGATCTCTCCCATATCATGGATCTTATGACTTATGCCTTCTTTCTTTTATCTCGATCATGCTCGCACGCGCGCGCACACACACACATCCCACGTATACATGTATACCTCTCGCACATGCACGTTCAAGGTCTCCTATGTCTCCATACATAGTCAATTACCCTCAACCCTAATGCCACATCGAATCGTTCTCTTCTTGTGTGCACATAACTTCCGCCTGGATGGGTAAAACACGCACTCACACTTGACAATCTCCTTCTAGCTACCCACCTCTCTCACTCTTCCCCTATATCCCCGAAACCAATAAGACCATCCCTTCGTTTAATTTCCTCCTACATGCACCATCGATATATAGTAGCCTTCCTCGGTGTCTCTCAAACAAACACGCTCTCTCGATGTCCACTCCTCTCACGCGCACACGCCTTCTCTTCCCTCTCTACAGGCCTTTTCTCTCTCGCACCCCCTCGTTGGTGGCCCCTGTCATACACTATGATGAAGCCACGCACACTTAAATTACATCCGCCACTGAGGACCCCGCATCACACACACACACCCCCACCCCCACATACACACACTAAGACTCCATCTCACGCACACATGCTCTAGGCAGAGCATTTGTTCCTACCACCCTTCGTCCAACCTTACCCGTATGATAAGCAATAACCTTAATTTACTTGTATAAAATGGACAAGATCCACTTTACTTTAGTATTTAGCAAACTTATTATCTCTACTCTTATAAAAAACGAGTTGGTGATGATGGTGTGCCTGCCAGCTTGTAATATGGACCGTCCGATCTATATCTGACAGATAGAAAGCAAACTATGACAATTTTACAAAAGATACCCGCACCTCTCTCCACATTTACAGACAAGGCCTTGCCTCGTTCATCGTCCTTATCTCATGCAACCTCATTTCTGAGCAATTAAAAAAGGAAGTACCTGGAGTAATCTAGCATGGTGGCCGCTGCCCCTTGCCGGCGCCGTCCATCCCCATGCCTCTGCCCAGTCCGACCACCAGTCACCACCACGCTCCATTCCTCCTCACCTTATCTCTCATCTTTCATTTTTTCGATGAAATTGTCGAGACACCAGTTTTCCGATAAAATTCTCGAGATATCATTAGTTTTTACACATGGGATTACTCCTGCATGGGTCAATCACAACACGTGTTTTGTAAAAAAAAGCATATTGATGTTCCGTGCAATGCACGAGCATCTTTCTAGCAATTATATAATGCAAATCACGAGCAGGAAGTGACATTTTTTTTACACAACCACGTTAACATGGCCACATAAATCACTAGCTAAAGTGTAATACCATTATACTTATATCTCGATGCAAAAGGTTGAGTACATGTCTGAAGAGTAGAGTCGCACACGCGCACTCTGTCTCTCAGAGTCTCTCACACACACCAGTTACGTGACACCCACTTAAACACACATGTATGTTACAATTTGTGCACCCGTGGACACACATGATGGTGCACATTTATTTAAGCCGGACGGCGAACCCAAACTGTAGCTGCATTCATTCCCCTCCCGCCGCCTCTTCTTTGGTCGCCGTAGCCCGGTAGCCATGGGCCGGCCGAAGGTAACGACATATGCCGTACTCCTGCCGGAGCAGCGCTTTAATCTAGAAATTTTAGTGGTCATGCATGCATCTTTTTGTGCTAGCACTCCTATATAAGGGTTGACCGGTCGCTTCCCACGGACGTGCGCGGGCGGTGGAAGAGGAAGGAGAAGGGAAGCGGGTTGTGGAGTAACGTTTTTACCACATTTTGTTAGGAAACTAAGTGCAATAATTGAGTAGTTTTGCGAACTACCAGTACTACACCTGAAACGGTTCAAAACCAATACCACCACCACGCCCGCGTCTGACCGCCCTGGCCGACCCAACCCCCCTCCCTTGCCGGCGCGCGCTTCCCACGTGGAACGGTCAGCATCGCTCCAGAACATCAGTGCCGCATTAATGATCGGCCAGAGCGGAGGCGACGTCTCACTAGCGCTGGCTTTGAAGCAGCGAGACGGCCGAGAGAGCGCCGCTTCCCGGTGCATGCGACTGCTCTGTGTCGAGGCTGGCCATAGTTTGGATGAGTCTCCATCATGGGGAGCCACACTAACTGCGATGATATGGACTCCCGTTGCCCATAGTTATGGATCGTTCCATCTATGAAGAACATGTGGGACTGGAACTACGATACGAACATGTACCCAGGAGTGGACGTACGAACCTGAGTAATGTAGCACCGTAAGTGAAGTAGAAAGGCACAAATAGTATGAACATGCGTGGCATATAGGCAGTTGTCTCTTACTACCACTAAATGTTGTACGTGCAATGCCTGGTGATGTTATGGAGTGCGTCCCTAAGTACTCTACTACTACTATATTAATTGGAGGCACACATTAGGTTTTATATTTGTTTATGTGTATGCCCCGAGACCTTCCAACTAGACGTGTCTTTCTCTCTGGGTCACACTTTGTATCGTTCATACCACTAGTACTACTACGTGTGGTCTCCGACCCAGAAGTGCAGACGATCTACCACGCTATTCATGTCCCACTCCTTTCGCTGACATGTGGGACATCTAGCACGTGGCGTGTTTGGCACTCCTTCGTCATAAGAGTTGAAACACTAGCATTCATCAGAAATAAAAAATAAATATAAATCAGCAGTGATACTACACCACGCGGTTTCCTTGCTCCTCGATATTGGAAAGAATACTTCCATTCACCGACATGTGGGACGTCGACCATCCTGGTCCACTTGGCATGTCGGCAGAAATCCAAGGGAGAGTCACCCCGGTCGTCGCGCCACAGTAATTACTAATTAGCCATCAAATCACAGGCCCAACGTTTCCCACTTTGAAGTTGCTCAGACGAAGGAACCATCATGACTCCGTTGAATTCCGCTTCTTGAAGAAAACTACTGTACCAGCAGTACTGGTAGATATAGTAGTTACTCCAGCAGAGTCCTCCTATGGTTCATAGGATAGGAATTTATAGGAATATGAAAATCATAGGAAGTGAGATGACATGCATCTTAATTCCTATAGAGAAAGAGATGCCATTTGATGCATAGGATAGGAATTTTTCCATTGAGTCTAGGCTAATGTACTGGTAATTTTCTCTAAAAACGACAGTAGTAACTAGTAGTACTGATACATGCTTGTAATTAATTAAACAAACATACGGGCGACACAAACACACACTAACTACTAGTACTACTACTTCTCACATGCTGGCCAGACGCCGTCCTTCTCCTTCCCGGCTTTGTCGGCGACACCCCACCTTACTTGGATCTCCGCCGACCTCTCCGCAGCAGCGTGTGCATCCTCTTCTTTCTTGCGGTGACGGGCCTCTCTTTTCTTGAGTGCTTTCTGAATTTTCTGCTCCCTCTGTGCGGCTTTGGCCGCCTCTTGCTCTACAGCCCATTCGGCCTTGGCAGCTTCAAATTCCGCCCACATAGGTGTGAGGTCACGAGCGGCGATGAACTCGGCATGGCGGGACGCCATCGCTTCCCTACCATTCTGTGTGCGGTCGTGGGCCGCGAGGAACTAGGCACGACGGGATGCCATCGCTTCCTTACCGGTTAGTGTGTGGCGCGGTGGCATGAACGACACTTGGTGACAGCAATAGGGTGGAGTGGCCGGACAACCATAAAGTGCATTGGTTTGTCAAGAGCTCAAGGACAGAAGACGAAGGAAATTTGGATTCCCCTTCAATCCTGGTCATTTATTACCGAGTAAAATGCATTGGTGGTCATCGAACTTGTCTTGATAGCTCACCTTAATTATTGTATACGAGATATGGTGATTATACGGTCACTAGGTCAGCATATAGCTCCGTATTTGTCTGGTTAACCAGTCAAATAGTTTGCATGCACCCCATCAGCTTGTTTTCTTTATCTATCTATCTATCTATGCAGGCCTACCTGTTGTCGGCATTCTGGGAACGGGGGTCCCCAGACTTGCCTGCCTACGGCCTGCGGCGTGGCTCAAAGGGGGGCCCAGCACGGCCCATCTTCACCAACACAAACCCAAGACCCTCGCGAGGGGCCAAGCCTCGCGAGGCAGACGACGCGAAGCTTCCTCAAGGCACGGCCTCGTCAGGCTGGCTCACGAGGAAGCGGAGATATCAAGGCGGGGTACCTCACGAGGAGCCCGTGACGCAAGCCATGACGACTCAGGGCGCCAGGCGGGTGCCAGCCCGCGCAGCATCCTCCTTTCCTCTTTGGTGCAAAGGGGGCAAGCGCAGCCGCGGAGTACCGAGGCATCAGGCAAAGGTTGCCATTTCAGTGTAACGAGACCAAGACCAGGAGGACTATGAGATGGAGGTCACCGTGGAGCCCAAGACGGCGTCATCGCCAGAGCTTTGCGCAGGCAAAGACTACTTTTGTCAGGATAGTTGATACTTGTTGTCCCCCTTTAAATTAGCCCGCCATTGTTGGCTCCCTTCCCGCTCAATATTTGGGAAGAGGACCATGGCCTCTATAAATAGGACCAGCCACCCACACAGCAAGGGGGTTCGGTTCCAGTTCGGTAGGTCAGGGAGAGAGAGAGAGAGAAAGGTGGCTGAACTCCTCCTAGCAGTTCATCGCCTCAGCCAAGAACAGACCCTCGCGAGGCTGTTCTTCCTTGTATTGTTCATCATCACCAGCCCAAGAGGCAATCCACAGACCACACACTGGAGTAGGGTATTACACCACAACGGTGGCCCGAACCAGTATAAACCCTGTGTCTCTCGTGTTGTTCTTTCCTTAGTTTAGATCCTAGCACGGCAGAGGGGTGCAGGTAGGTAGGAGGCAAAATCTCCGCGCGCACCCCAGTGTTCGAACCTCAAGGGTCTGCCGGAACCCAAAATCCGACATTTGGCGCGCCAGGTAGGGGTGCGCCGGAATTCGTCTTCCACCACCCCGTTCTCCTCCGAACGTCACGCCCATGTCTGACGCTCGTCGGGCCCGCGCCGAGCGCTGGGCCGCACTCGCTTCCCGCATTGCCCAGACGGCCCCTGTCGGTGGGCATCCATGCCGTTCCCCGTCACCTGCCGTCAACGCCGCCACCGGCCCGGTGGGGGACGAGCGGCAAGCATTGTCCCAGCATCCGTCCGTGCGGCAGATGGCCGCACCGCAACTCCCTCGCTCGCCCCAGCTGGATCTTCGTCCCGCGCGCTCCGCGCGCCCATGGACGCTCGGGCTGCACTCATCGCGGCAAACGAGCTCCTGCGCTACCGTCCCGTCGACGACGTCTACGAGGAATGGCTCGACCGCGTCGCCGAGCTCATCCGCGCTGCAGGGGGCTCTTCCGTGCCGTCCGTTCTGCTGCACCGCACCCCGCCCCACGTGGGCGAAGAGGCTCCGGCGGCGCCCCGGCCGCCTCCTCCTCAAGAAGATGCCATGGCTCCAAGGTGCATGGCCCCTGGGCGGAACCCGCTCCGTTAGGTGCCAGCGCAGCAAGAACAGAGCTGCCAAGAAGTCCCTCGCCCGCCAGAAGCTGCCCGGGCGCTCCTTGCCCCAGCACGTCGCGACCATCCCCCTGCTCCCGCGTGTGGGGACATGCAAGACCAGGCTCTCCGTCACCTAAGGCCTCCCGTGGCCACAGCAGGCTGCCGCGCCTACACCCCCGAACTACGCAGCGTCGCGTGGCCCGGCAAGTTCAAGCCAGACCTGCCTCCTCGCTACGACGGCACGGCCGACCCTGCGGAGTTCCTCCAGCTCTACGAGCTGGGCATAGATGCTGCCAACGGAGACGAGAAGGTCATGGCGAACTGGTTTCCCATGGCGCTCAAGGACGGGGCCGGCACCTGGCTCCTGAACCTGGCTCCAGGCACAATCTCCTCCTGGGAAGAGATGCGCACCCGCTTCATCGCCAACTTCCAAGGTACTCGCGACCGGCCCCCCGCCGTGAGCGACATGCGCCGCATCAAGCAACAACCCGGGGAGACCCTACAGAAGTACATCCAGCGCTTCAATAACGCACGCCTCAAGATCCCCAAGGTGACTGAGGAGGCCATCATCTCAGCTTTCTCTGATGGAGTGCGCGACGTCAAGATGAAGGAGGAGCTGGCGATGCATGAAGACCTGTGCACTTCCTTGGAGCTGTTCAACTTGGTAAACAAGTGCGCCAGGGCTGAGGAGGGGCGTCTCTCCCTCCTTGAGCTGCCTGCTGCAGACCTAGAAGAGAAGAAGCTCAAGGCCAAGGATGTGAAGCGCAAGGGGGCTACAGTGCTCACGGCAGAACCAGACACCAAGCGGGGCAGAGATCAGCCCGAACCTCCCAAGGGCAGCCGGTACTGTGTGTACCACGACCTCCACACCCACAACACCAATGAATGCCAAGAACTCCGAGCCGTGCGTGAACGAAGGATCGGCCGTCGCCCCGACCGCGGTGACCGGGGCTACGGTCGAGGAGGAGGAAGAAACGCAGGACGCTAGGAAGACCGAGGGCCACGGCAAGGGTGGCGCGATCAACCTCGCGAGGATCGCTGGCAAGACCCGCCTCGCGAGAGAGGATGGAGAGATCAGCCTCGCGAGGATCGCCCGCTAGGCAACGCAGGCCTCCCACCGCTGCCGCTGCAGCCAAGGAGAAACGATGACCGCCATCGGGACGAGGAGGCTAGGGGCTTCCAGGAGCCACGCGCGATCGCCTGCATCCTGGGCGGAGCTCAAGCCCTAGCCTCTCAGCGCATCTTCAAGCATTTCGCCCGCGAAGTGAACGCAGTACTCCCCAGACTCGAAGCCACATGCCCTCTCAGGTGGTCGGCATGCGCCATCACGTTCAGCTCAGCAGATCAGCTCAAGTGCACGACAACCGCTGGAGTCCTCCCGATGCTTTGTTCCCCAATCATCAGCAACGTGGTGGTCACCAAGACCCTCATCAATGGCGGGGCATGGCTCAACGTCCTGTCCGTGGAGACGTTCAACAACCTCCAAGTGCCCTACAGCCAGCTTCAGCCAACCAAGCCCTTCTCCGGCATCACTGACGGCTCCACGGTCCCGATTGGGCAGGTCCGCCTCCCTGTCACCTTTGGGGCACGCGACAACTACCGCACCGAACTCATCGACTTCGACGTCGCTCAAATTTGCCTGCCGTACAACGCCATCCTTGGGTACCCAGCGCTGGCCAAGTTCATGGCCGTAACTCACCACGGCTACAACGTCCTCAAGATGCCAGGAAGCGGCGGAGTCATCACGGTGCCCTGTGGAGAGAAGGACGAGGTGTGTTTCCTGGAACGAGCCTTTCAGGCCGCATCACTGGAAGGCCCGGATCGCGGAAGCAGGAGGCTTCCCGAGACCACCCCCAAGAAGAACAAGACATCGTCTGGCTCGACCACTCAAGAGGCAGGCCCCTCTGGGCCCGCGCCTGCCTAGGGGGGCCTCCCTCCATCACATAGGAAAGCGCGCCCGGCGCCCTCCTCAGGCAGGGCTCGGGGGCTCTCCCCTGGAGGGCCACCGACCTAGCTAGGGTCACGAGGGAGGCGCTTGGGCACCACATGGAGGCGTGTTTTGAAGCACGTTTCCCTCAAGAAGGAGCAAGGCAAGGAGATCCAGACCCACAGGAGTTCGTCAGCAAGGCCATTCAAGAGCTACAGGAGTCAAGAGTCATGAGAGGCGCCCGCCGCCTACCAGCAGTGGCCCCCCATCCAGGCGAGGATGGTGGGCTGCGCGTCTGCATTGACATACCAGGGCTCAACCGAGTCGTCTCTCTGGAGCGCCTCTGGCCCTCGCGAGTGGGGCGCTGCAGAGGTCCACCCCACAGCTATGTTCGCATGCCTTACGGCTTGCCGAACGCGGCTGACGCGTACCAGCGCCTCATGAGGGGCATCACGGAGGCACGAGAGGCCAGGCGGTCCGCAACCCTGGCAGAGATGGAGATGGCCCGCGAGGAGCCGCCAGCGCCTCCGGAGCCTCCCGAGGCCCCTGGGCCTGGGGACTCATGAGGATCAGCTCCCGCAGCCCCCCGAGCCTGCTACACCAACACCCCTTCGTCCTCAACATCATCAGGTGACATCTTTCAAGTTTTACTTCCAGCTGGGAGCGCCCCCAGGGCTGCATTATTCCCAGGCCGCGTGGGTCCGTCCCTGCGGTGTGTATCCCTTTATTCCATGTTGTTAGCTTACCTTGCTGGGGGCGCCCCTCAGGCTGCATGATCCCCAAGTCGCTCGGGCCTGACCCAGTGATCTCCGCATTCCCAGCATCTATTTGAACGAATTCACTCCTTCGCGGCTAACGTGTTTTACCTAGTTGCCTACTCAGCTGACGCCAACTAACGGAACTGCTCCCGAACGGCACGACGCTTGCGCATGGTTCCGTCCCTGCAACGTCGACAAACCTGGATGGCTGAGCTCTGGCCGTGGCAGCCCCGCACAGCGTCACCTCATCAAGCCTTCAGTGCCTCACTACCCCTCGGAGGCAACCAACGGCTGACCGTCAATTGTATAGCAACCCCTTGCTTTTTTCTATGATGGACCTGCAGGACCTAATGAAGGAGCTGCGTCAGGCGAGGCTCTCGCTGTGCCTCCTTCGCTCTCATCCGCGCGAACCGCTTGCACGTTAAAGGGGGGGTGCTTGAGCATCGCGACTCAGGGCTCCTACTGGCTCTCCAGCCCTCACCCTCTGGCCTTGACCACGGCATCGCGACCTGGCATACCAGCGACGGCTGAGATTCGCTCGAGGGCCGGGACGCGAGGACGTAGAGTAGAAAGGGGAGCTAAGGCGAGGGGGAGGAGACACACGAGGACCTCGCCAAGCAACCCCGCTCCTGCCGACGCACGGACCCGGCCACACACTAGAGAGCGGCCCCTGATCCTCGAGATAAGTTATCGCCCGGAAGCGCCAGCTACTGTGGCACCATCCCCGCACCTAATGCTATCCCTTGTTAGCGACGCCGCTCCCCTTTCTCACCAAACGATGGCTGCTTGGGCGCCAAAGGGGACCTCCTGAGCATCGCGACTCAGGGGCTCTTACCGGACTCCGGGTTGCTCACCTCCTGGCCTTGACCACGGCATCGCGACCTGGCATACCAGCGACGGCTGAAGCCGCCTTGGGACTGGGACCTATCGGCGCAGAGCACCAAGCCCTCGTGAGGTTCGAAAGGGAGGACTAAGCTAAGATGGAATGAGCAACTTGCGCAATTCTACGAAAAGTGTTATATATAGAAGACAGGATCACAGGCACCTTACAAGCCCCTACGGGACGCGTTTTTGATTCCTCGCAGGGAACGGATCCTAAAGGGACACAAACTACGCGCATCCCTGCAAAAGACACCATCATCAACAGTGGGCCGTCAAGCACCGACGCCAACCCCATCCAGATCAGAGTTGGCGGCGGCCTGACGAGCCCGCCCTGCTCCAGGAGCGGCGCTGGCTCGGGGGCTCGTAGCTGTTGTCGCTCGTCTCCAGAGTCGCGAAGAGATCGCCGGAGTCGCTGGAACCTCCGACGCCTCCACCACCCGAGGAGCCTCCAAGGGAGTGGGTGGCGTGCCCAGTCCTCGTCGCAGAAGGGCCCTAGCCACCTTCCCCGGGGCAGCACTCCAGCCGGCGCCCGCTCGCATCGAAGACCTTGAAGAGCATCACCGAAGCACCGTCGTAGTCCAAGTTGATCGCGAAGACTCCCCTTGTCCTGCAAACCCGGGCGATCTCCCTCTAGCCGCGGGTCATGTAGACCTCACCCGGGGCAACGACCGTGACCTCTGCCTCAGTCGCGAGGGTGCTGCAGCTGGCGTGCTGCAGCCAGAGCTCCAGGGGCTCCCCCTGCAGGATGATGGAGGCGAAGAAGGGAGGCAGGCGAATCCAAGACTGAAGAGGAATGGCGACGTGGAGCACGAGCTCTTGGGAGGAGCCCTCAGTGTGGACCCCAGGGGGGATGACCCACACCTTCGTGACCCATCGGCGCCGACGACGGCGCCGCCCGTGGCGGTCAGCATCATCTCCTTCGGGGCCCTCAACGTGGGCGTGCAATGGAAGCGGGAACCCCCGCGGCGCCCGCTCGCCCCAAGGCCTCGGCACCACCTGAAGGGCCCCTTCGTCCGGGCCACGGGGGATGAGCCGTTTCTTCGGCGGGAGGGGGTCTGGCCCCTCTCGGGGAGCCTTTCCCTTCTCTGCCGCCGAGAACCGGCGGATCGGAGCCATCGCGGCAAGACGGAGCAAGGATCGGGAAGAAGGAAAAGCGAGGAGGAGTGGACTGGAAGGGCGCGCGCCATCCCGTACTTATGGCCGGCGAAGGCCAACCGTCGGACTCCACGATCGCAGGTAATCATGACCCATTTTTTCATGCAGGGACTTGTTTCATCCGTGCAGTTGCCGAGGCGTCATGGGGAAGTGGAGACGCCCACGTCCAATCAACTGCGACGCGATGCCCAAGGCCGCAGGCTGTTTGGGCCCGCGGCGCTTCGCTCTTGCCCTTCCGCCTCCCTGCACGACCAAGTCCGGGCGCGCCTTGGGCCCGGGGGCTACTGTCGACGTTCTGGGAACGGGGGTCCCCAGACTTGCCTGCCTGCGGCCTGCGGCGTGGCTCAAAGGGGGCCCAGCACGGCCCATCTTCACCAACACAAACCCAAGACCCTCGCGCCGGGCCAAGCCTCGTGAGGCGGACGACGCGAAGCTTCCTCAGGCACGGCCTCGTCAGGCTGGCTCACGAGGAGGCGGAGAGATCAAGGCGGGGTACCTCACGAGGAGCCCGTGACGCAAGCCATGACGACTCAGGGCGCCAGGCGGGTGCCAGCCCGCGCAGCGTCCTCCTTTCCTCTTTGGTGCAAAGGGGGCAAGCGCAGCCGCGGAGTACCGAGGCATCAGGCAAAGGTTGCCATTTCGGTGTAAGAGACCAAGACCAGGAGGACAACGAGACGGAGGTCACCGTGGAGCCCAATACGGCGTCATCGCCAGAGCTTTGTGCAGGCGAAGACTACTTTTGTCAGGATAGTTGATACTTGTTGTCCCCCTTTAAATTAGCCCGCCATTGTTGGCTCCCTTCCCGCTCAATATTTGGGAAGAGGACCAGGGCCTCTATAAATAGGACCAGCCACCCACACAGCAAGGGGGTTTGGTTCCGGTTCGGTAGGTCACGGAGAGAGAGAGAGAGAAAGGTGGCTGGACTCCTCCTAGCAGTTCGTCGCCTCACCCAAGAACAGACCCTCGTGAGGCTGTTCTTCCTTGTATTGTTCATCATCACCAGCCCAAGAGGCAATCCACACACCACACACTGGAGTAGGGTATTACACAACAACGGTGGCCCGAACCAGTATAAACCCCGTGTCTCTCGTGTTGCTCTTTCCTTAGTTTAGATCCTAGCACGGCGGAGGGGTGCAGGTAGGTAGGAGGCGAAATCTCCACGCGCACCCCAGTGTTCGAACCTCAAGGGTCTGCCGGAACCCAAAATCCGACACCTGTCAGTGGAGAAAGAAATAAAAACCAAAATTATGCGTATGTGAGGAATCAGACCACGGACTCGTCGCTGCAACGCACACCCGTCAGCCGAATGAAAATGAAATACTTTGCATTAAATGCACAAATGGATTTTTTTTTATACGTGATGCACACATTAGCGCACACCATTTGTTGGTGTCTAAACCAGCGGATCTCGGGTAGGGGGTCCCGAACTATGCGTCTAAGGCGGATGGTAACAGGAGGCAAGGGACACGATGTTTACCCAGGTTCGGGGCCTCTTGATGGAGGTAATACCCCAGGTCCTGCTTGATTGTTCTTGATGATATGAGTATTACAAGAGTTGATGTACCACAAGATCGCAGAGGCTAAACCCTAGAAGCTAGCCTATGGTATGATTGTATGTTGTCCTACGGACTAAACCCTCCGGTTTATATAGACACCGGAGGGGGCTAGGGTTACACAGAGTCGGTTACAAGGGAGGAGATCTACATATCCGTATTGCCTAGCTTGCCTTCCACGCCAAGGAGAGTCCCATCCGGACACGGGACAAAGTCTTCAATCTTGTATCTTCATAGTCCAACAGTCCAGCCAAAGGATATAGTCCGGCTGTCCGGCGACCCCCTAATCCAGGACTCCCTCAGTAGCCCCTGAACCAGGCTTCAATGACGATGAGTCCGGCGCGCAGTATTGTCTTCGGCATTGCAAGGCGGGTTCCTCCTCCGAGGACTCCATAGAAGATTTTGAACACAAGGATAGCGTCCGGCTCTGCAAAACAATTTCCACATACCACCGTAGAGAGAATAATATTTCCACAAATCTAATCTGATGACACGTTTTCACAGCATGACATCACGCCATGGCCCGGTCATTATTCGAACCGTTCTTCTCAACCACCACCACACATATCGCGAGGCGGTTTTGTTGACACGTCTTGTCAAAGCAAAGATCGGGTTCCCCTTATTACGGGATTCTCATCAATACGGACATGGGTAACCCACTCGTGCCCGTTGGTATGACTCCTCAATTTTAGGCGAGTCCAGAACAGCCACGAGGAGGACGCTTGACATTCACCCTCTTTATAAAGAGGCCAAGACCTGTCCTTTTTTCCTCTCGCGCTCAATCGAATCCTTCCCCCGCCTCAAGTTCCAACACCCCAGGCTCAGGTCAGGCGCTTCGGACCTTCAACCATGTCTGAATCCAACCTCCAAGGTCGGTGGATGCCTTCCTCTGTACAGAGGAGGAAATCAAGAAGCTGAGAGAGGCCAGATATCTGACCGCCGAAATTTCGCACAGGCTGCCCGCTCGAGGGTAGGTCATCCCCACTCCCGAACCCAATGAGAGTGTTGTGTTCATGTCTCACTTCCTCCGAGGACTTGGCCTTGCTCTGGATCCCTTTGTTAGGGTACTCATGTTCTATTATGGGCTGGATTTCCACGATCTGGCCCCGGATTCCCTCCTTCACATCTCGTCGTTCATCGTCGTATGTGAGGCCTTCCTCCGCATTACCCCTCACTTCGGCCTGTGGCTCAAGACCTTCAATGTGAAGCCGAAGATGATCGATGGGCGGCACACAGACTGTGGAGGTGCCGTAATAAGCCAAAGCGCTGATGCTCCATGGCCAGAGGGTTCCTTCCCAGAGGTGTCTAGTTTGTGGCAGCAGGAGAGGTTTTATATTACAGCTCCCCGAAGTGCCAAGTGGGCAGCCGCCCCTGCCTTTCGCTCGGGCCCCCCACCACAACTGACATCATGGATCAGCAAGGGGCTGAGCTGGGTCCAGCAAAGGATGTGCCGATATTGCAGAGCCGCATCCGAGATCTCTTTGAGAGAGATTTCAGCCTGGTTATGGTAATGCAAGTTATGCTAGTTCGTCGAGTCCAGCCTTGCAAACGTCGACCCCTCCGTGTGTGCGAATTCAACCCGGAAGGACCACGAACTATTCAGCACTTCCTCGACATGATGCTTGAAGAGATGTACAAATTATTCTTCGGACCCAAAATAGAGTGTCCGGACACCACCGAGGATGCGGGTCTAAGCTGCAACCGCCCTGATACCCAAGTAAGTAATCCCATGACCGAACACGCTATCCTTTTATTTATCATGACATCATTCTGAAAAGTTGCTCTTTGACCAGGACTGGGTAACAAAGGCGAAGATGATCAGGTGTTCGTCCCCCTTCCCAAAGGCTTGGCCAATCCAGTACTGGACAGAATGCTCGAGACGACGCCTTATCAGGTGCCCTCAAAGGAAGATGAAGGGGGGAATAAAGAGGCCAAAAGCGGGCCTCACACGCTACTCGTCCCAACCGGGAGAATGAGCACCTCCATGAGGGAGGATAACCAGGGAGAAGAATCTGACATTCCCTCTCCCCGAGGAAGGAAGAGGACCACCTCTGAAGATCCGGAAACAACGGTTTCCAAATGGGAGAAGAAATCTTCACGAGAGGGTCCTGCCTCGGGGGGTACTCTTGCCGCACAGTGTCCGCAAGGGAATCAACCCTCTACCGAGTTGTAAGTAATCGAAAAGTACTTAGTAGTGAAAATATCCTACCTTACTTCTGAAGAAAATAACCGAAGCTTATATCTTGTAGTTCGGATCATAGCCCTTCTCGACAGAGTTCGTCTTCGGGGGATCTTCTTCCGGAGATGATGGAGAGCGAAACACCTCCCCCTGCCACCCCACCTCATGAGGTGGGCGACCCTGAAGTGTCATCGCGGAGGGTTTCTCCTGATCCGCCAAGGACAGAGGGTAATCCCTTGGCCACCCGGAGTCCTCGGTATTCGGCTCCTAAAGAGAGCAACAGAAAGAGTCCGGAACCGTATAGTGTGCGGTTGGACGCACTGAAGGATCTTCTGGAGCAAGCGGCTATCTCAGAAGCCCATCATATGCTAATGGGTACGGTAATTGAAAGGATTTCATCCACTGAAAGCGGATTGCATGAAGCTTTTATGCGTCTGCTGAAAGGCTTTGAGGTACGGGACATAGTGTATGTTTTTGACAGTACCGCACATGTTAGGTGTGCCCTATGCAGATAGTAGCCACTGAGACTCTGGTTGTCGTTGAAAACAGCGGCGAACAGAGAATCATAGTCCCAGGTAATAACCAGACCGCCTTTATGTGCAGGTGGCTGAAGCTCCGGTGGCTAGCCGGACTAATGGGTTTGCCGAGCTAAAGCGGCAACTTGATGTGGCAGATGCCGACATCGTGCTTGTCAACAAGCGGCTTGACGAGGCACATGGTAAGTGATTTCTCTGGTGATCAACATATAGTAAGAGGAGCAGGATGCTAGTATCTTTAATATGTTGTGACTGCAGATGGAGCTACCACCGTGGAGACCCTCCGGGCGGAGCTTGCCCGAGCCAAGGAACAAGCAAGGAACAGCGATGCGGCCGCTCTAAAGGCGGTCGACGAGCTGAGGGCCGAACAGGCCACGCACGGCCGGAGCAAGGAAAGAATAGCCAAGATGGCCGTTGAGTTAAAAGATGTCGCTAACTGTTACGAGCTTCTTGAAAAAGAAAACCGAGCGAGGGCGAAGGGCCTAGAGAAGACCATGGTACCAGCCAAGGAAGCCCGCTCCAAAATCAGAGCGACGAAGGAGGAGCTGCGTCAAGCTGCGGATATCGTGGCTGGGAAGCCCTTCTTGTTGCGGACTAAGTTCGCAGATCCGAAGTATGCTTCTCTTGATCAACTATGGAGTTCTGCGGACGCCTACATGGATTTGGCGGCAAGTGCTGCTGATGCGGCCGAGTACTTCGAGGATCAAAAAGATCATGAAGTGGAAAAACTGTTCTGGTCACAGTTCCATGCTCTAGTGCGTCCGCTGCTGTTGAATGAGCGAATGACCGAGTGGGCCGAGCTCCATAGGTTGTCCGGACTTGCCATGAGGTCTGTTGTGGATCATCTATGGCCGGGAGGGCCAAGGCCGAATAGTTACTTTAGTTTAGTGCAACAATTCCTTGGTGATGTGTCGCACATCGATGCTATGAAGTGGTCGGCGTCCATAGAGGGTGCACGGATGGCCTTTGCCCGTGTCAAGACATACTGGGCAGAGATGGAGGCCATCACTGTTGCAACACAGGGTTCGGCTGTGGGCCGAGTGGCTGCCGAGCACTAGTTTGAAGAAGTTCTTGAAGGCGCTCGTTCGATAGAGGCTCAGTGCTCGAAGAATATTATGTTCTAGTGACATGTACTCCCATTGTAAAAACAATGTTTTATTGAGTTTTCAAGGTTGTGTTTATGCTTTTGCCTGAAAGTATTATGATGCCTCCTATGCGGCCGTTTATGTATATATGTATATAACCTGAAAGTTTGCAGTCGTCGGCTTCCGCCCCCACGCATATAATGCGGGGGTGTTTGCAAAAAACGCGTATTCACACTTGATCCAACGTCTTGGTCCATTAAGGAGGTGGTAGCGCAGCGAACGAGGCAATCAGACTATATTGCTTTAACACTTTCACTTAGCCATAGGAGTTTGACGGTGGGGCCTCACCTAGGCTGCTCCAGAGGGGCAACCAAGACCTCTCCCAAGAGTGGCCTCAGCTAGGCTGCTTCGGGAGGGCGGAGATCTCATGGAAAGGGCTGCCTCAGGAGGAGGCAGTGACGCAAGCCATGACGAACCATGCCAGCGGGTGCCAGCGCGTGCCAGCGGGCGCAGTTTCCATATCGGTGCAAAGGAGGCCGCGCAGGCGCAGTTTCCCGAGGGGCGAGACAAATGTTTCCCCTTTGGTGCAACAAGACCGAAGACCGCAAGGATGGTAGGAAGGATGTCATCGCCGAGCCCTCCACCACGTCACCGCCTGCCCTCTTTGCAGGCGAAGACCACCTTTTGTCAGGATAGGAGCGTCCTTGTGTTCCCGCTCAAATGGCCGTTGTGGGATTCCCTACCCACCTAAACATTTCGGGGGAAGAGGACCCTGGCCGTCTATATAATTAGCTAGGGTTCCTAGCATAGTAAAGGGACCAACCCATTGGGACTTAGCATAGCAAAGGAGCAAGAACATCCGCTTCCTCACCCCTCTTGAGCTCGCCTCCTGAGCTCAGGAAACCACTGTATTTGTTCATACTCGAGCCCTCGCGAGGCCAATCCACTAAAGAAGGACGTAGGGTTTTACACCGCAAGGTGGCCTGAACCTGGGTAAACTCTTGTGTGCTCTACTTGTTTGCTTGCTTGCATTCCATTCCCACCACCAGGAGAAGAGCGAGGCGCTAGGTAGACGTGTAGTGGGAGAGATCTTTGTCACGCCCCTGTTTTCTAATCTTAAGGGTTTTGCGGAGCCCGGAATCCGACATTTAGCGTGCCAGGTAGGGGGCGTGTCGAAATCTTGCTTCTCCAACGACCTTGCTCCGCTCTTCTCCGCCGACCTCGTTTCACCGCCATGGTGGACACTCGCCGAGCACGCGCCGCCCACCGCGCCGCCAACGCCACTCAGACGGCGCCTGCAGGTAACGGCGCACCACTTTGCCCCAACTCGCCGGTCGCCTACGCGGCCACGAACCCAGCCGTTCACGAGCAGCAGGACTTGTGGTTGCCACTGTCCGTGCAGCGCGAAGGCCGCACGGCGACCCTGTCACCTTCGCCGGCCGCGGCGTCGTCCTCGCTGGTCCAGCGCGGGCCGGTCTACCAGCAGCCTGCGCTACTGATGGCGCGGGAGCTCCTACGCTACCGTCCGGCGGACGACCTCTACGACGAGTGGCTCCGCCGCATCAACGAGCTCGTCAACACCGCCGGGGAGGCGCTCGCACCGACCCATTCCTCTCGCCCTCCGTCGCCCATGTCGGGGAACGAGGACCACGGTGCTCTGCCGTCACCTCCACCACGCGGCGCCAGCCAGGGGCTCAGGCACGAGGCTGCACGGCGCGAACAGCCCCGCAGGGCCCCCGCACGCAACGAGGAGAGCTGCCAGGTGGTCCCGCGCCCCCAGGCAGAAGCGCGCATGCTCCCCGCTCAGCAGCACCAGAACCGCGCCCCACAGGAGGTGGTGGCGCCCACACCCCAAGCTCCAGCACCGCAGGCGTAGGGGGCGCCAGCAATCATGAGCGTGGCTGGATGCCGCGCCCTAGATCCTGAGCTACGGCGCCTCGTTTGGCCCGGAAAGTTCAAGCCGGACGTGCCTCCGCGTTATGATGGCACCGCCGACCTGGCGGAGTTCCTCCAGCTCTATGAGCTTAGCATCGAGGCGGCGAACGGCACCGAGCAGGTCATGGCGAACTTGTTCCCCATGGCCCTCAAGGATGGTGCGCGCTCCTGGCTCCTAAACCTTCCTCCAGGATACATCTCTTCTTGGGTGGAGCTTCGTGAGCGCTTCATCGCCAACTTCGAAGGTACCCGCAACCGAGCTCCAGCGGCCGCAGACCTGCGCCGCGTGAAGCAGCAGCCTGGGGAGACCGTGCAGAAGTACATCCAACGCTTCAACACCGTGTGCCTCAAGATCCCCAGGGTCTCCGACGAGGCCATCATCTCGGCGTTCTCCGACGCTGTCCGCGACGTCAGGATGAAGGAGGAGCTTGCCATCCACAAGGACCTATGCATGGCCCTCGAGATGTTCAATCTCGCAGCGAAGTGCGCCAGGGCAGAGGAAGGCCGCCTCTCCCTCCTGGTACTGCCTGAGGCGGAGGCCGACGACAAGAAGACCAAGGCCAAGGAAGCAAAGCGCAAAGGACCAGCCATGCTGGCCGTGGAGCCAGAAGTGAAGCGTGGCTGCGGCTACAACGACCCTTCA
The DNA here is from genome assembly GCF_056163025.1 of Triticum urartu. Taxonomy (NCBI): domain Eukaryota; kingdom Viridiplantae; phylum Streptophyta; class Magnoliopsida; order Poales; family Poaceae; genus Triticum; species Triticum urartu. Next base: position 450,088,954 of record NC_141877.1, read on the forward strand.
AGAGGCAACCGTCCATACTGCGTCTTCCATGATGTCCATAGCCATGACACCAACAACTGCCAAGAGCTCAGGGCGATGCGCGGCAGGCGCGTCGGGCAGCGCCCTGAGCGCGACAACCGTGGCTACGGCCGCGGAGGAGGCCGTGGCGGAGGACGCTGGGATGGCAGGAACTCGCGCCAAGGATGGCGTGATCAGCCTCGTGAAGACCGCTGGCAGAAGAAGCCTCGTGATGCCCCCTGGCGCGACCAGGCTTGCGAGGGTCGCCCTCAGGGCAACGCGGGCCTGCCTCCGCTGCCACCACCGCCAAGAAGGAACGACGATGACCGCCAAGGAGACGAAGCGGGGGGCTTCCAGGAGCCACGCGGGGTCGCGTGCATCCTGGGAGGAGCCCACGCTCCGGCTTCTCACCGCATCTTCAAGCAGTTCACTCGTGAGGTGAACACGGTGCTCCCCAGGCCTGACGCCACGCGCAACCTCAGGTGGGCCAAGCAGATCATCGCCTTCGACCCCAAGGATCAGCTCAGGTGCACCGCCGCGCCAGGCACTGTCCTGATGCTCTACACCCCGACCATCAGTAATGTCCGCGTGACCAAGAACCTCATCGACGGTGGGGCAGGGCTCAACGTCCTCTCCTTTCAGATCTTCGAGACTCTTCAAGTACCCTACAATCAGCTACACCCGACCAAGCCATTTTACGGAGTCACAGATGGTTCCACCCTCCCGATGGGGCTGGTCCGCCTCCCCGTCACCTTCGGCGACCGCGACAACTACCACACCGAGCTCATCGACTTCGACGTCGCCAACATCAACCTCCCGTACAATGCCATCCTAGGGTATCTGGCCCTCTCCAAGTTTATGGCGGCGACCCATCACGTCTACAATGTCCTCAAGATGCCTGGAAGCGGCGGAGTCATCACGATCGCCTGCGACAAGAAGGAAGTAGTACGTTCTCTGGAGCGCGCCTACCAGACTGCGGCGATCGAGAGCTCCGACGGAGACGGAGCCGTCTTCGCCCTGATGACCGCCCCCAAGAAGAAGAAGCAACTGCCCGACTCTCAGGCCTCGGGGGCTCCCGACGGCACCACCTCAAGTTCCGCGCCTGCTGACGAGGCGCCTTCCGCCCTCGCATAGGGAGGCGTGCCCGACGCCCCTCTTAGGACGGGCTCGGGGGCTCCCCTCAGGGGGACCCCGGACTTGGTTGTGAGGGAGGTGCCCGGGCACCACTCGCGGGCGCGCCCCGCCGTGCGTCGTCATGAGCCCAGCATGAGCCTCATAATGCTGGGGGCTCAGGACCCCATCGACCAAGCTACCAAGGAACCTTACCCACCTACTCAAGACCCAAGCAACCAGTTTCGATTCTGCATTGACATCCCGAGCCTCAACAGGGGCTGCCGCCCAGGGCCTCTTCCAGCCGATGGCGGTCGGCTGGAGGAGGGCCTTCCCCTCTGGCCTCCGCAATGCGGCGGCCACATACCAGAATTTCATACAACAGGCCGTGGGGGCTCAGGTGGCTCAGCGGCAGGCGGTCCTGACGGAGCAGGACCAGGACCCCCGCGACTGCTGAGGGCCTCCGGAGCCCCTGGGCCTTGGGAGCTCGGCTCTCCTCAGGAGCAACCTGCATGGCTCGCGTCTCCAGCTACCCCAACTCCTCTTCGGCGGCAAGTACCAGGTGATGTCTCAGGTATTCCGTCGAGGGTGCCCCTCGGGCTGCATCATCCTCGAGCTGCTGGGGGCTTACCCCCACAGCTGTCTCTTTTTGTGCATGAATCAGAACTAGTTTCTTCCTTTCGCGTTATCTATATTGTTGGCATCCTCACCGCCACTAAGGTCATGAGCCCTTGTGATACCACCCGCGACCACCCCAAGATTAAGGACTGGCACGGCGTTTGTGCTCGGGTCCGTCCCTGCAGCGTCGCTAAAGCCAAGGGCTGAGCTCTATCTCGCGAGCCATTCCCGTGACGTCACCTCCTGTGGTCCTTGGTGCCGTGTTCTCGCATGGGCTAATCGTCGGTGGGTAAGTAGGGGCCCGTGGCAGGTGCCTCGCTCCCGCGGGAACCGCGCGCCGGTTGTTTATATTTTGGACTATGGCATGAGAAGACTGGGCACGGCGTCTGTGCTCGGGTCCGTCCCTGCAGCGTCGATAAATCCAACGGCTGAGCTCTGTCTTACGGGTCGGTCCCGCTAACGTCACCTCCTGGGGTCATTGGTGCCGCGGCCTTCTCATGCAATGCCCTCTGGAGATGCATTCGGCGCAGGTCTAGGGAACCCATCTCTTTTCACATTTTGTAGAAGAAGACTTAGGCGCAACCCGCCTCAGGGCAGGGTCTCGTGAGTGATGCGTAAGCTCGCGAGAACTTCGTCAGAGTCGTTCTGCTCGTCCTGAGGAGGGCCCATATACACCCTGGCTGTCCCGCCGTGCAAGCCACGTGTCCGGACGGGCTATACACGCCCGGGAGTCTCTCCCGGTGGGAGGCTCCCCTCCCATGATCCAGTGGAAGTGCTTAGCTCCGTGCTGGCAAGACCGAGGAGCGGTTGTGCCCACGAACGAGTGGAAGCACCAAGCTCCGCATTGGCCGATATGACCGAGGAGCAGTTATGCCCACACTCCACGCAAGTGTGGTAGCTCTATGCTCCGTGCTAGTTATAAACAACTGAGGGCGGCCCCTAGCGGTCGCACGAACCTCAGGGAGCTTTTCAGCTCACGACGCTCACAACTTCTACTTGGAAGGGTATCACGAGGGGGGCTAGGCACGGGGGCTATGCTCAGGGCACGCCTGGCAGACGCCACCCTACAAGGTGCCCAAACACCTGGCTTTCTCGCGCCCCCATCCTAGGCGAAGGCTCATGAGCAAGGTATGGTGTTCGTTCTCCCTCATGAGAGCAGTTCGTACGTCAACGGGGACCCCTAGGCATCGCGACCTAGGGGCCTCACTAGTCACGTAGCCCCTCACTCGGGCCTGGTGCTCAACGGCGGTCGAGGTATGCGCGGGGCTGGGCCCTGCCAACGCAGAACGCAAACGGGTCGCTTGAGCGTTAAGGGGGACCCCTGGGCATTGCAACCCAGGGGACTCACTAGTCACGTAGCCCCTCATTCCTTAAACCTGCCCTGGTGACCCGGAGGGCTCAACGGCGATCGAGGTATGCGTGGGGCTGGGCCCTACCGACGCAGAGCACTTAAGCAAACATGAATGGAAGCAAGCACGGAAATCACAGAATTCAAAGCCTAGATAATACAATAAGCTCAAGTTCATCAAACTCAAACAAGTCTGATGCCTCCCCGAGGCACTCGCATTCTCCTCAGCAGGAACAGGTCAGGCATCGCCGGACACGCCGTCATCAGCTTCCGCCTCTTCAGACGCATCAGCAGCAGCTGGAAGGAACGCCTCCACCAGCTCTTTGACCTTCTCCGCCACACACTCAGCAGCCGCGCCCCCCAGGCTCGCGGCCAGCGGCTGGGATAGCGTGGCCAGGTCGAAGCTGGGGTCACGAAGGAAGAGATGGCCGCACACCTGCGCCAAGGCAGAGGTAAGAAGCGATCGGCCCTCGGTATCAGCTAACTGACCGATTGCAGATGCCACGTCGCCCAGGGACTTCACGAGCGCAGCTAGGAGCCCGGTGGCTCCATCCTCCGGGGTGGACAGCGGCTCTTTGAACCCCTCCCCATAGGCGATCTGCAGCAGCGTGCGGGCCTCAAGCTCGAAGGCGGCGAGGGCCTCACGGCCAACCGTCGCCGTCTTCTCCGAGGCTGCGAGGGCGTCCTCACTGGCCTTCAGCTCGCCCTCGCTCTTGGCTTGGGACGCCTTGGCTTCCTCGGCCTCTGTCTTCAGCTTCTCTAGACTCGCGCGGTCGGCGAGCTGCTCCTCCTGCAACCGCGATGTCTCGGCCTTCTCGCCCTGGAGCTCCTTCTCCAATCTCTCAAGCTCCAGGGCGTGCTTCGTGCTCTCCTCATGGAGGGTATTAAGTTCATCTTCCGCCTCCTGACGACGCTTCTAGGACGATGCTGCCTGGGCTTCCGCGGTCTCCCGCACCCGTGCAGCCGAGACAGCCTCCTCCCGACCCTCGGCGATGGCTGACGAAGCCTGACTCCAGGTGGCCTGCATAGACTCCTCCGCTTGCAGCCACCCCGAGAGTAGGCCCAATTGGGCGTCCACCGCATGGTCATCGCCGTCCCGAAAGAAAACGCGGAGCTGGTTCAGTGCAGCGAAGGCCGCCTCCAATGCCTCGGGACTAGACCTCACCTGCTGACGAGGGAGCACCACCACGACCGCCCGCTCTGCTGAGGGCTTGGGGGCTCCAGGTCCCTTCGCTGGCATGGCGGGAGTAGAGGTCACCTGGCCTTCGCGAGGAGCTACGACGGAGTCCACTGGAGGCGTCGCTACCATGCGCTCAGCAGTTTGGCTGGTTGAGGCATGTGGCACCACGGCGGCAGCGGCAGCAGCAGCAGGAGGGGCGGGACTTCGAGAAGTGTCCCCTCCCTTCATCTTCTTCAGCATGCCGCCAATGCTACTGCATCAAGAAATGCATGTCAGAAGCGCAACATGCAATAGAATAACGGAAGAACCTGCACTCACGCGTCAGAGGCCTGGCGCGCCCTCCTCTTCGCCAGCAGATCGGCAGCGGCTTCCTTTGCCAGGGGAACGCTGCTGCCCCGAACATTGGCGAGACAGGAGGCCAAATATTTGGGCACAACAGTGGCCGCTGGCCTTGCCGGGGCAGAGCTCCGCCCGGGAGTCGCTGCGTCGCCCCCTCCGGACGAAGAGCGTCCAGATCGACGCGGGGTGACGGCCTTGGGCTGCCCAGCGACTCCAGCCCTCGGCAGCAGCTCCTCAACGGATTCCGCGGAGGAGGCGTCATCAAGATTCAGGTCCATGTCCCCGAGGGCTTTCTCAGAGTCTTCCTCCTCCTCCTCGCTCTCCTCTTCGCCACCAGAAGACACATCAACCGTGGCCGGAGCAGGTGCGGCCACCTCGACATAGCCCGACACGGCCTCCAACTACTTGGCCTTGTCAGGACGACGGTACAGCGGCAGGTGGGCCATTGGAAGGTCCGCAGGCATCATCTCCAGGAGAATGCTTGAGGTGAGGTCCAGATCAGAAGAGGGAAGCATCCCCGAGCGTAGTCGGAGCTTATCGTCATCCCCCATCAGCTCCCACATGGGACGCGAGTGCGCCTGGAGTGGCGCCAGGCACTGCCTTAGGAACTCCTTCACGATCTATCCCCCCTCGAGCCTCGAGGCCATATCGTCCTCAATCCTCGCCAAGACGGGCCCAGCCTCGGGATCAGTAATCTTCAAATGGCTCCAGCAGGCGCGCTTCCACGGACGGGCAGTAGGCAGCGCCAGCAACGGGTGCATGCGCTGAGCATCCAGATAGACCCATCTCTTCCGATGGGTGTCTATCTTCTTCCCCGCCTTCATCAACCGGCAGCCCTTGCGCTGAAAGACGAAGGAGATGCACACCGAGCACGGGCCCTCCTCGTACAGCCGGACAGAGAAGAGGTGGCGGAAGAGGGCGACAGTCGGCCTCACCCCCACGAACGCCTCGCAATAGAAGGCGAACAGCGACAAGACGAGGTGGGAGCGAGGCTGGATATGAAGGGCGTGCACCTGGTAGTGGTCCAAGATCGCATAGAAGAATTCAGAGAAGGGCGGCACAAGCCCAACGGAGATGCTGTGGAGGAAGAAGGGGTAGCAGGTCGTCATCAAGGCCGGCGCAGTAGCCGACCCGATGCTACGTCTTGAGCTTGCGTTGGTTTTCCCCGAAAAAGAAGGGATGATGCAGTAGAGTAGCTTAAGTATTTCCCCCTACTTTTGAGAACCAAGGTATCAATCCAGTAGGAGCCCACGCTCAAGTCCCTCGTACCTGCACAAAGCGATAGCTACTCGCAACCAACGCGATTAGGGGTTGTCAAGCCCTTCACGGTCACTTACGAGAGTGAGATCTAATAGATATAATATTTTTGGTATTTTTGGTATAAAGATGCAAAGTAAAAAGTAAAGGAAAAGTAAAAAAGCAAAGCAAGCTTAAAGTAATGGAGATTGATATGATGAGAATAGACCCGGGGGCCATAGGTTTCACTTGTGGCTTCTCTCAAGAGCATAAGTATTCTATGGTGGGTGAACAAATTACTGTTGAGCAATTGACAGAATTGAGCATAGTTATGAGAATATCTAGGCATGATCATGTATATAGGAATCATGTCCGTGACAAGTAGATCGAAACGATTCTGCATCTACTACTATTACTCCACTCATCACCGCTATCTAGCATGCATCTAGAGTATTAAGTTAAAAACAGAGTAATGCCTTAAGCAAGATGACATGATGTAGAGAGATAAATTCATGCAATAGAAATATGAAATAAACCCCATCTTGTTATCCATGATGGCAATGATACCATACGTGCCTTGCTGCCCCTTCTGTCACTGGGTAAGGACACCGCAAGATCGAACCCAAAGCTAAGCACTTCTCCCTTGGCAAGAACTACCAATCTAGTTGGCCAAACCAAACGGATAATTCGAAGAGACTTGCAAAGATAACCAATCATACATAAAAGAATTCAGAGAAGATTCAAATATTATTCATAGATAGACTTGATCATAAACCCACAATTCGTCGGTCTCAACAAACACACCGCAAAAAGAAGATTACATCGAATAGATCTCCACAAAAGAGGGGGGAGAACTTTGTATTGAGATTCCAAGAGAGAGAAGAAGCCATCTAGCTACTAACTATGGACCCGAAGGTCTGAGGTAAACTACTCACACTTCATCGGAGGGGCTAGGATGATGTAGATGCCCTCCGTGATGACGGCCCTCTTCCGGCGGAGCTCCGGAAGAGACCCCAAGATGGGATCTCGTGGATACAGAAAGTTGCGGCGGTGGAATTAGGTTTTTGGCTCATGTTCTGATCGTTTGGGGGTACGTGTGTATATATAGGAGGAAGAAGTACGCCTGAGGAGCAACAAGGGGCCCACGAGGAAGGGGGCGCGCCCTAGGGGGGCGCCCCCCACCCTCGTGACCGCCCCTTTTGTTCCTTGGAGCAGGGTCCAAGTCTCCTAGATCACGTTCGGTGAGAAAATCACGTTCCCGAAGATTTTATTCCATTTGGACTCCGTTTGATATTCTGTTTCTTCGAAACACTGAAATAGGCAAAAAAACAGCAATTCTGGGCTGGGCCTCCGGTTAATAGGTTAGTCCCAAAAATAATATAGAAGTGGAAAATAAAGCCCAATATAGTCCAAAACAGTAGATAATATAGCATGGAGCAATCAAAAATTATAGATACGTTGGAGACGTATCAGGTATCCCCAAGCTTAATTCCTGCTCGTCCTCGAGTAGGTAAATGATAAAAACAGAATTTTTGATGCGGAGTGCTACTTGGCATAATTTCAGTGCAAACCTTCTTAATTGTGGTATGAATATTCAGATTAGAAAGATTCAAGACAAAATTTTATATTGACATAAAAATAATAATACTTCAAGCATACTAACAAAGCAATTATGTCTTCTCAAAATAACATGGCCAAAGAAAATTATCCCTACAAAATCATATACTCTGGCTATGCTCCATCTTCACCACACAAAGTATTTAAATCATGCATAATCCCGATGACAAGCCAAGCAATTGTTTCATACTCTAACTTTTTCAAAGCTTTTTCAATCTTCATGAGCATGGGCCATGGATATAGCACTATAGGTGGAATAGAATGGTGGTTCTGGAGAAGACAAAAAGGAGAAGATGGTCTCACATCAACTAGGCGTATCAACGGGCTATGGATATGCCCATCAATAGATATCAATGTGAGTGAGTAGGGATTGCCATGCAATGGATGCACTAGAGCTATAAGTATATGAAAGCTCAAAAAGAAACTAAGTGGGTGTGCATCCAACTTGCTTGCTCATGAAGACCTAGGGCAATTTTTTGAGGAAGCCCATCATTGGAATATACAAGCCAAGTTCTATAATGTAAAATTCCCACTAGTATATGAAAGTGATAACATGAGAGACTCTCTACTATGAAGATCATGGTGCTACTTTGAAGCACAAGTGTGGTAAAAGGATAGTAACATTGTCCCTTCTCTCTTTTTCTCTCATCATTTTTTTAGTTGGTCCTTTTCTCTTTTTTTATGGCCTCCCCTATTTTTGGGCTTCTTTGGCCTCTTTTTTTTATTTTTTTTCGTCCGGAGTCTCATCCCGACTTATGGGGGAATCATAGTCTCCATCATTCTTTCCTCACTGGGACAATGCTCTAATAATGCTGATCATCAAACTTCTATTTTTCTTACAACTCAACAATTACAACTCGATACTTAGAACAAAATATGACTCTATGTGAATGCATCCGGCGGTGTACCAGGATATGCAATATGACAATGATGGTGTGTGTCATGATAAATGGAATGGTGGAAAGTTGCATGGCAATATATCTCGGAATGGCTATGGAAATGCCATAATAGGTAGGTATGGTGGCTGTTTTGAGGAAGGTATATGGTAGGTGTATGATACCGGCGAAAGGTGCGCGGTATTAGAGAGGCTAGCAAAGGTGGAAGGGTGAGAGTGCGTATAATCCATGGACTCAACATTAGTCATAAAGAACTCATATACTTATTGCAAAAATCTAGAAGTTATCAAAGAAAATTATTACGCGCATGCTCCTAGGGGGATAGATTGGTAGGAAAAGACCATCGCTCGTCCCCGACCGCCACTTATAAGGAAGACAATCAATAAATAAATCATGCTCCGACTTCATCACATAACGGTTCACCATACGTGCATGCTACGGGAATCACAAACCTTAACACAAGTATTCTTTAAATTCACAACTACTCAACTAGCATGACTTTAATATTATCACCTCCATATCTCAAAACAATTATCATGATTCAATCTTTTCTTAGTATTCAACACACTCAAAAGAAAGTTTCACAAATCTTGAATACCAAGCATATTATTATTAAGCAAATTGCCATGCTATTAAGAGACTCTCAAAATAATTTAAGTGAAGCATGAGAGATCAATATTTTCTTTAAAACAAATCCACCACCATGCTCTAAAAGATCTAAGTGAAGCACACAGAGCAAAATTATAATGCTCAAAAGATATAAGTGAAGCACATAGAGCAAAATTAATACGCTCGAAAGATATAAGTGAAGCACATAGAGTATTCTATCAAATTTTAATTCATGTATGGCTCTCTCAAAAGCTGTGTAGAGCAAGGATGATTGTTGCATACTAAGATACAAATACACAAATAATACAAGACACTCCAAGCAAAACACATATCATGTTGGTGAATAAAAATATAGCTCCAAGTAAATTACCGATGGAAATGGACGAAAGAGGGGATGCCTTCCGGGGCATCCCCAAGCTTTGACTTCTTGGTGTCCTTGGATTATCTTGGGGGTTCCATAGGCATCCCCAAGCTTAGGCTCTTGCCACTCCTTGTTCCATGATCCATCAAAATAATTCACCCAAAACTTGAAAACTTCACAACACAAAACTCAAAATAGAAAACTCGTGAGCTCCGTTAGCGAAAGAAAACAAAAGACCACTTCAAGGTACTGTAATGAACTCATTCTTTATTTATATTGGTGTTAAACCTACTGTATTCCAACTTCTCTATGATTATAAACTATTTTACTAGCCATAGATTCATCAAAATAAGCAAACAACACACGAAAAACAGAATCTGCCAAAAACAGAACAGTCTGTAGTAATCTGTAGCTAGCGCAAGATCTGGAACCCCAAAAATTCTAAAATAAATTACTGGATGTGAGTAGTTTATCTATTAATCATCTTCAAAAAGAATTAACTAAATAGAACTCTGTAAATAAAAATTACAGCAGTTCTCGTGAGCGCTAAAGTTTCTGTTTTTTACAGCAAGTTCAACAAGACTTTCCCCAAGTCTTCCCAACGGTTCTACTTGGCACAAACACTAATTAAACACAAAAAACACAACCAAAACAGAGGCTAAATAATTTATTTATTACTAAGAAGGAGCAAAAAGCAAGGAATAAAAATAAAATTGGGTTGCCTCCCAACAAGCGCTATCGTTTAACGCCCCTAGCTAGGCATAAAAGCGAGGATAGATCTAGGTATTGCCATCTTTGGTAAACAATCCATAAGTGGCTCTCATGATAGTTTCATATGGTAATTTTATTTTCTTTCTTGGAAATTGTTCCATGCCCTTTTTTAATGGAAATTGAAATCTAATGTTCCCTTCCTTCATATCAATAATCGCAACAACCGTTCTAAGGAAAGGTCTACCAAGAATAATAGGGTAAGAAGGATTGGAATCTATATCAAGAACAATGAAATCTACGGGAAAATAATTCCTATTTGCAACAATAAGAACATCATTAATCCTTCCCATAGGTTTCTTAATAGTGGAATCCGCAAGATGCAAGTTTAGAGAGCAATCATCAAAATTACGGAAATCTAGTAAATCACACAAAGTCTTGGGAATAGTAGAGACACTAGCACCCAAATCACACAAAGCATAAAACTCATGATCTTTAATTTTAATTTTAATAGTTGGTTCCCACTCATCATAGAGTTTTCTAGGGATAGAAATTTTCAACTCAAGTTTTTCTTCATAAGATTGCATCAAGGCATCAACAATATGTTCGGTGAAGGCTTTATCTTGACTATAAGCATGTGGAGAATTTAGCACGGATTGAAACAAGGAAATACAATCAATTAAAGAGAAACTTTCATAATTAAATTCCTTGAAATCCAATATAGTGGGTTTAGCAACATTTAGATTTTTATTTCTTTCAATCCCACTTTCATCAATTTCATCATTAAGATCTAAATACTCTGAATTTTTAGAACACCTTCTAGGTAAAGGAAGATCATATTCAGTTTCATCAAGATTCATATTGCAAAATAAAAATTTAATAGGAGACACATCAATAACTTTTAGATCTTCATCTTGATTTTCATAGGTATTGGAAGAACACGCTTTAATAAAGGCATCTTTGGAAGCACGCATCCTAGCGGTTCTTTCCTTGCACACATCAATGGAAATTCTCATGCCTTTGAGAGACTCATTGATATCATGCTTAGGAGGAATAGATCTAAGCTTTAAAGAATCAACCTCAAGAGAAATTCTATCAACGTTTCTAGCCAAATCATCAACTTTAAGCAATTTCTCCTCAAGCAAAGCATTAAATTCTTTTGTGAATTCATAAACTCTTTAACACTATTCTCAAATTCAGAGGGCATCTTATTATAATTTCCATAAGAGTTGTTGTAGGAATTACCATAATTATTAGAAGGATTACTAGGATATGGCCTAGGATTAAAATTCCCTCTATAAGCATTGTTACCAAAATTATTCCTACCAACAAAATTCACATCCATAGATTCATTGTTATTCTCAATCAAAGTAGACAAAGGCATATCATTAGGATCAGAAGAAACACTCTTAGTAGCAAATAATTTTATAAGTTCATCCATCTTTCCACTCAACACATTAATTTCTTCTATCGCATGCACTTTTTTATTAGAAGATCTTTCAGTATGCCATTGAGAATAATTAACCATAATATTATCTAGGAGTTTAGTAGCATCTCCTAAAGTGATTTCCATAAAAGTGCCTCCCACGGCCGAATCTAAAAGATTTCTAGAAGCAAAATTCAATCCGGCATAAATTTTTTGTATAATCATCCACAAATTCAAACCATGAGTAGGGCAATTACGTATCATTAATTTCACTCTCTCCCAAGCTTGTGCAACATGTTCATGATCAAGTTGTTTAAAGTTCATAATATCGTTTCTAAGAGAGATGATCTTAGCAGGAGGACAATACTTAGAGATAAAAGCATCTTTGCACTTGTTCCATGAATCAATACTATTCTTAGGCAAAGACGAAAACCAAGCTTTAGCACGATCTCTAAGCGAAAAAGGAAATAGCTTCAATTTAACGACATCATTATTGACATATTTTTCTTTTGCATATCACATAAATCAACGAAGCTATTCAGATGAGTAGCGCCATCTTCACTAGGAAGGCCGGCGAATTGATCTTTCATAACAAGATTCAACAAAGCAGCATTAATTTCACAAGATTCAGCATCGGTAAGAGGAGCAATTGGAGTGCTAAGGAAATCATTATTGTTGGTATTGGTGAAGTCACACAATTTAGTAGTATCTTGAGCCATCGCGACAAGCAAGCAATTTAACACACGAGCAAACAAAAGCAAACGGGCAAAAAGAGGCAGATAGAGAGGGAGGATAGAGAGAGAGGGCGAATAAAATGGCAAGGGTGAATTGGGGTGAGAGGAAAACGAGAGGCAAATGGCAAATAATGTAATGCGAGAGATAGGGATTGTGATGGGTACTTGGTATGTTGACTTTTTGCATAGACTCCCCGGCAACGGCGCCAGAAATCCTTCTTGCTACGTCTTGAGCTTGCGTTGGTTTTCCCTGAAGAGGAAGGGATGATGCAGCAGAGTAGCGTAAGTATTTCCCTCAGTTTTTGAGAACCAAGGTATCAATCCAGTAGGAGCCCACGCTCAATTCCCTCGTACCTGCACAAAGCGATAGCTACTCGCAACCAACGTGATTAGGGGTTGTCAAGCCCTTCACGGTCACTTATGAGAGTGAGATCTGATAGATATAATATTTTTGGTATTTTTGGTATAAAGATGCAAATTAAAAAGTAAAGGCAAAGTAAAAAAGCAAAGCAAGATTAAAGTAATGGAGATTGATACGATGAGAATAGACCCGGGGGCCATAGGTTTCACTAGTGGCTTCTCTCAAGAGCATAAGTATTCTACGGTGGGTGAACAAATTACTGTTGAGCAATTGACAGAATTGAGCATAGTTATGAGAATATCTAGGCATGATCATGTATATAGGCATCACGTCTGTGACAAGTAGATCGAAACGATTCTGCATCTACTACTATTACTCCACTCATCGACCGCTATCCAACATGCATCTAGAGTATTAAGTTAAAACAGAGTAACGTCTTAAGCAAGATGACATGATATAGAGAGATAAATTCATGCAATATGAAATAAACCCCATCTTATTATCCTTGATGGAAACGATACAATACGTGCCTTGCTGCCCCTTCTGTCACTAGGTAAGGACACCGCAAGATCGAACCCAAAGCTAAGAAGTTCACCCATGGCAAGAACTACCAATCTAGTTGGCCAAACCAAACGGATAATTCGAAGAGACTTGCAAAGATAACCAATCATACATAAAAGAATTCAGACAAGATTCAAATATTATTCATAGATAGACTTAATCATAAACCCACAATTCATTGGTCTCAACAAACACACCGCAAAAAGAAGATTACATCGAATAGATCTCCACAAAGGTGGGGGAGAACTTTGTATTGAGATTCAAAGAGAGAGAAGAAGCCATCTAGCTACTAACTATGGACCCGAAGGTCTGAGGTAAACTACTCACACTTCATCGGAGGGGCTAGGATGATGTAGAAGCCCTCCGTGATGACGGCCCTCTTCCGGCGGAGCTCCGGAAGAGACCCCAAGATGGGATCTCGAGGATACAGAAAGTTGCGGCGGTGGAATTAGGTTTTTGGCTCCTGTTTTGATCGTTTGGGGGTACGTGTGTATATATAGGAGGAAGAAGTACGCCGGAGGAGCAACGAGGGGCCCACGAGGCAGGGGGCGCGCCCTAGGGGAGGCGTGCGCCCTCACCCTCGTGACTGCCTCTCTTGTTCCTTGGAGCAAGGTCCAAGTCTCCTGGATCACGTTCGGTGAGAAAATCACGTTGCCGAAGATTTTATTCCGTTTGGACTCCGTTTGATATTCCGTTTCTTCGAAACACTGAAATAGGCAAAAAATAGCAATTCTGGGCTGGGCCTTCGGTTAATAGGTTAGTCCCAAAATTAATATAAAAGTGGAAAATAAAGCCCAATATAATCCAAAACAGTAGATAATATAGCATGGAGCAATCAAAAATTATAGATATGTTGGAGATGTATCACCCGACCAGGAACCTCATCGGGCCATGCTCGTTGTGCTCGCTTGACAAGAAGGACTGGACTTCCGCATAGTCCCCCTCCGTGGCGACAGAAGACTTCTCGAGCGCCGCCACGGGAGAGGAACCAGGCCCGGACGCTTGCGCGGCGCCCTTGCCCTTCTTCGCCATTGCCGAAGGTGTCGTGGAAGGTAAGGGATCCGAGAAGATTGGAGGCGGAGGAGAAGGGGATCTGAGCAAGAAGGAAGGGGAGCAATAACCCCTGTGCGGCGAAGACAGTCTCTTTTGTCAAACCACGCGGGTACCAAGGCTGCATGGGGAGTGGAGTCATCACGTCCCATCCAACTATCACGCGCCACCCTGGCCCGCAGACTTTGGGGCCCGCGGCGCTTCGTCCTCGACCAGGCTTCACCCAAAAGCCAACTCCGCGCGCGCCTTGGGCCCGGGGGCTACTGTCGGTGTACTGGGAACCAGGGTACCCAGATTTGCCTGTCTGCGGCCCACGTCGCGTTCCTGGTATGGCCTGATAGGGCCCAGATGATCGACCAGCTGCTCAAGACCCTCGCGAGGGGGCCAGCCCTAGCAAGGAGAACGACCAAGACCTCCTCAGGGAGCAGCCTCACCTAGGCTGCTCCAGAGGGGCAACCAAGACCTCTCCCAAGAGTGGCCTCAGCTAGGCTGCTTCGGGAGGGCGGAGATCTCAAGGCAAGGGCTGCGTCAGGAGGAGGCAGTGACGCAAGCCATGACGAACCATGCCAGCGGGCGCCAGCGCGCGCCAACGGGCGCAGTTTCCATATCGGTGCAAAGGAGACCGCGCAGGCACAGGTTCCCGAGGGACGAGACAAAGGTTTCCCCTTTGGTGCAACAAGACCGAAGACCGCAAGGACGGCAGGAAGGATGTCATCGCCGAGCCCACCACTGCGTCACCGTCTGCCCTCTTTGCAGGCGAAGACCACCTTTTGTCAGGATAGGAGCGTCCTTGTGTTCCCGCTCGAATGACCGTTGTGGGATTCCCTTCCCGCCTAAACATTTCGGGGGAAGAGGACCCTGGCCATCTATATAAGTAGCTAGGGTTCCTAGCATAGCAAAGGGACCAACCCATTGGGACTTACCATAGCAAAGGAGCAAGAACATCCGCTTCCTCACCCCTCTTGAGCTCGCCTCCTGAGCTCAGGAAACCACTGTATTTGTTCATACTCAAGCCATCGCGAGGCCAATCCACTAAAGCAGGACGTAGGGTTTTACACCGCAAGCTGGCCTGAACCTGGGTAAACTCTTGTGTGCTCTACTTGTTTACTTGCTTGCATTCCATTCCCACCACCAGGAGAAGAGCGAGGCACTAGGTAGACGTGTAGTGGGAGAGATCTTCGTCACGCCCCCGTGTTCGAATCTTAAGGGTTTTGCGGAGCCCAGAATCCGTCAAAAACATGGGAGCCGGGCAAACCAACATTTGACCAAAGACATGATTCAGAGCTGATGCATATAAGGCCAAACTTGCGACGCCAGACACTCCCTAAGGTATTCGGTCTTTATAACATATGTCGGGCTGAACAATGCCCTTAGTAATAAACCCCGGGTGTCCAGGTACGTGCAATATCCTAATGTGGCCACATGACAATAACGTCAGCATCCTTCTCGGTTGTATTGAATATCCAGAGGATGTGGACAACAGGAGAAAGTAAAAATGGTTTACGCATGGTCTTAATCTGAAAAGAAACCTTTGAGCGGGTCCCTGCTGCACGTCTGTGCCTGTGTCTCCATTGTGCCGTGTCCTGGACAGGTGTAGCAAGATTGTCATCTATAAAAGAGAAGAACTTATGTAAAGTTGTCGTGCCAGACAATTGGTTATTATCAATAAACCATTAAAATTCAAGATAAGTCAAGTTGAGCCGGACTAGCCCTGATTACAGGCGGGAAGCCCCTGGTACCGTCTAGGAGGGTTTGATCATCAAACCAATCTCATGTATATGTAGTGGTGCACCGGACTCATCTAACCGTGTCCGTGGTCTTGACGACCTGTCATTTTTTCTGGTTGGTGAGGCCGTCTAGTGCTCGGTGGCTAAAACCGCTGCACATTCTTCCGCGCGTAGAGAGCGATCAGTGTTTCTGCTAACTGTGATGGTGCCACATGGACCGGGCATCTTAAGCTTGAGCGAAGCGTAATGCGGTATTGCATTAAAACGAGCAAAATCCGCTCTTCCGAGTAGTGCCTGATAGCCACTTCAGAATGGAGCGATGTAGAAAGTTAACCTTTTGCTTCGAAAGTTGTCGGAAGAACCGAATACAACCTCTAGTAATAGAGAGCCCGTGCAGCGGGCCTCTAGGCCTGGTATTACTCCCTTGAAGGTAGTAGTACGATGGCTTATTTTTGTCGGGTCTATCCCCATTTTGCAGACTGTGTCCTGATATATCAGATTTAGACCACTTCCGCCATCCATGAGGACTCGTGCGAGATGGTATCCGTTTATTATTGGGTCTAACACCAACGCAGCCAATCCTTCGTGTCGGATGCTTGTCGCGTGATCCCCGCGATCAAAAGTGATCGGGCAGGCCAACCAGGGGTTGAACCTAGGGGTGACGGGCCCTATGGCGCGTGTGTCTCGGAGTGCATGTTTGCTTCTCCTCTTCGTCACATGGATCATGTTTATTGTTTTAACCTCTGGTGGGAATGTTTTCTGTCCTCCAGTGCTTTGTTGGCGAGGCTTGTCCTCGTCTTCGCTTGGTGTCTCCCCCCCCTTGTGTTCGGCGTTTAGCTTAGCGGTCTGCTTGCAGACCCAGCATTCTCTGTGGGTGTTATTTGCAGGTTTATCAGGGGTGCCATGAATCTGACATAGTTTGTCAAGAATCTTGTTTAGGCCAGAAGGTCCGTCTCTGCTGCCTTTGAAAGGCTTTTTCTGCTAACCTGGTCGAGAGACCCTGAATCCGGCGTTTACTGCCGTATTATCTGGGCTATCTTATTTATTTCGATGCTTGCTTTTATTGCGTCGTGGTTTTCCATTGCCATCCCTGACTTCGGATGTGCTTGGGTCGCTGGTGCTACTGCGGGCTAACTAGTTGTCTTCGCCCGCACAAAAGCGGGTCATGAGGCTTGTTAGGGCTGCCATTGTTTTCGGTTTTTCTTGGCGGAGGTGTCTGGCGAGCCATTCGTCTCGAATGCTGTGTTTGAAAGCTGCTAAGGCTTCGGCGTCCGGACAGTCGACGATTTGGCTCTTCTTGGTGAGAAACCTGTTCCAAAGCTTTCGGGCGGACTCTCCGGACTGTTGAATTATATGACTTAAATCGTCTGCATCCGGAGGTCAGACGTAGGTCCCTTGAAAATTAGCCCGAAAAGCATCCTCGAGCTCCTCCCAACTTCTGATTGAGTTTTCGAGGAGGCTTTTCAGCCTGTGCCGAGCTGGTCCTTTAAGCTTGAGGGGGCAGGTATTTGATGGCGTGGAGATCGTGTCCGCGAGCCATATGGATATGGAGGATAAAGTCCTCAATCCAGACCCTAGGGTCTGTGGTCCCGTTCTACGCCTCTATGTTCACTGGTTTGAATCCTTCTGGGAATTCGTGGTCCAGCACCTCATCGGTGAAACATAGGGGGTGTGCGGCATCCCTGTACTTGGATGTGCCATGGCATTCGGACGGTTGTAGTATTCGGTTTTGATTTTGTGCCGGAGCGCGCTTCCTAGATCCATAGATGGATCTGGTCATACCGGATCTTTGGCGCAAGTCCTCATGTAGATCGTGTGTTGACTTATCTGCGACCTTGTTAGCCGCTCTATCGTGGTCACAGGGTGGTTGATCCAACCTGTTGGCCGTTTCATTTTTTGGCTGTGTGGGCTCTAAGGCCTCGTCGACGAATTCAGGTAATAGCTTGCGCTTTGGATAGCTCTTTGTGTGGTAACTTCCACCATACTTTGCTTCGTTGTCGAGCACTTTGTTCCACCTGCTGTTGAGTGTATTTTGTGCGGCCCTAAGCCTTTGCTTCTGCTTCTTCAGACTCCTTGCTGTGGCAATAAGCCTTCTGCGGAGGTTCTCTTGCTCCAAGTGCGTTTCCGGGATGATGTGTGCATCTTCGTCCGGACTGTTTTCCTCCCCAAAGGGGGTTTGATGAGGTTTATCCTCGGCGTCGCCGTGTTCGGACGTCGGATCCGTACTATGTTTGCCGCTTGCAGCTTCATCGTGCTCTGCCGCCGGGGAAATGTGGTCGTCGTTTCCTCTGGAGTCGACTGGAGTGTTATTTTCTCATGCGCTGTTATCACTGTTTTTGCTATGGCGGGACTTAGAGCAGCGCCGCTGACATTGGCGCTTGGGTTGCTTCTTGGAGGGGCCATCCTCCGCTGTCTCTTCGCCATTGCCTTCTTTGGGTGTATCCATGATGTATATGTCATGTGATGAAGTGGCTGTCCGGCGCCCTGTAGGCATTGGTTCCTATTCGTCTCCTGCATCTTCGTCCATGCCGTCGATGTCTTCGGAGTCGAAGTTGAGCATGTTGGTTAAGACGTCGACAGTGGCTACTAAGTGGGTGGTGGGTGGGCAGCGAATTTCTTCGTCTTCCGCATCCCATTCTAGCTGGACATAGTTCAGCCAAGGTTCTCCTGACAAGGAGAGAGACCTTAATGAATTTAGCACATCGTTGAAATGTGAGTGTTGAAAGATATCCGTGGAGGTGAACTCCATGATCAGTGCCCGGTCGGATTCGATAGGCATGGATGCAAGTGGCTCGGAGTTCGTGGCCGGAGACGAATCCAGTGGTTCGATGACACGGCTCTCGTAGGGGGTGAAGTCAGTATCCGGCTCTATCGCCACTAAGAGTGCGGCCTCCATGGCGGGGTCTATCCCTCTGCTCTCGGATGGCGCGATTTGCTCCGGATTGGCGGCCGGAGTAGTTGTAGATGCGATCTTCCGAATATTGTCCGACGGCAGAGTTACGTCATGCTCGTCATGACTGTGTGGCGCACCTGACAAGGGCTCGAATCCGTCAAAGATCAAGTCTCCGTGGATGTCGGCAGTGTAGTTTAAGTCTCCGAACCTAACCTGATAGCCAGGGGCGTAGCTCTCGATCTGCTCTAGATGGCCAAGCGAATTGGCCCGCAGTGCAAAGCTGCCGAATACAAAGATCTGTCCGGGGTGGAAAACCTCACCCTGGACCGCATCGCTACCGATGATCGAAGGAGCCATCGAGCCTTACGGTCACGACACAGTGGAACTCTCAATGAAAGCACCAGTGTCAGTGTCAAAACTGGCGGATCTCGGGTAGGGGGTCCCGAATTGTGCATCTAAGGCGGATGGTATCAGGACGCAGGGGACACGATGTTTACCCAGGTTCGGGCCCTCTTGATGGAGGTAATACCCTACATCCTGCTTGATTGTTCTTGATGATATGAGTATTACAAGAGTTGATCTACCACGAGATTGTAGAGGCTAAACCCTAGAAGCTAGCCTATGGTATGATTGTATGTTGTCCTACGGACTAAACCCTCCGGTTTATATAGACACCGGAGGGGGCTAGGGTTACACAGAGTCGGTTACAAGGGAGGAGAACTACATATCCGTATTGCCTAGCTTGCCTTCCATGCCAAGGAGAGTCCCATCCGGACACGGGACGAAGTCTTCAATCTTGTATCTTCATAGTCCAACAGTCCGGCCAAAGGATATAGTCCGGCTGTCCGGAGACCCCCTAATCCAGGACTCCCTCGCCGTCCATAGAGGCAAATAGCATGTACGCGTGCAGACAGCCAGACACTCACGCTCACGCTGTCAAACCATGCTAATGCATGCATGTCACCCTCTCAATCAAAGTCCTGCCCATGGCACAATGCAAACGGCGAGCCCGTCACCTGCGCGCCCCTGCGGTGCGTGACATTACTGTTTAGACGTTTGCTAGAGGCCTCCGCGAACACCGAGCATGTATTCACCTGGCTCAACACCAACGGTCATATTTGTGAGTCGGCGCCTTGCTCATGTATATCGTCCATCACAACGACAATCTATAAAACAGCCTAGCTAGAGAGGGTACTATGGTACAGAGTATGTACTATTGTGAGCAACCGATCATAGTGCCACTGCACACGAGTGTGTGTCTGATTGATTCGTCCATTATTCGTAAGTTATGCATGGTCGTGTGGTGTCTAATGGTGGTCGTCGAAGGCCAGCTGGCGACAAGAGCGGTTGCATGGACGCCTAGTTGTTAATACATGCTGCATACGCTTCAAAGGCTCACCATCCATGAGTTCACATTTTACCACTACGCCAGCGTCTGACCGCCCTGGCCAACCGAAACCCGTTCCATCACTAGCGCACGCTTCCCACCTGAAATGGTCACCGTTTCTCTAGAACGTCAATGCCGCATTCACCGGACTTAACCGCATGTGCAATTGGTGTGTCACTGACATGCGGGCCAGATGCCCATTGGGCCCAAATGACAGTGATCCAACGCACCTGTGGTTAAGTCACCGAAGCAGCGTCCGCATTCACGCCCAACACGACCTCTCACTGGCGCCGGCATTGCAGCAGCGCGACGACCGACAGAGCGCCACCTGCACGGCATCCCGGTGCAAGCGACTGTTCCGCGTTAACGACCACACAGCAATCCTTCTGCCCGCCGCCCACATTAATGACACGCGGCCGCCGATGAACCTACTCTGGCGCCAGCCGTGCATCCGTCTGTCATGGCTCATTGCCATTCGCCCGCTATATTAAATTGAGCCCCAGCTCCCAGCCATAGCCAAATACCCACACTCATTCTCCTCCGGCCCCTTCCTTCTGTCGGCACCACTCCAACCATGGCCTCCTGGCACTCCAAAGCTCTCTTGGACGTACTTTCATAGGAGCAAACAAAGGGCATCGATGACTCCGCTCCGGGCGCGCTCCAAAGCTCTCTTGGACGTACTGTCGCAAGAGCAGATGAAGGAGATCACCGGCTCCCCCCCAGCCGCCCTCCGCTGCCACGACCACGAAGCCGGCGTGCGTGCGCGGGCGCAGCCGACAGCAAGGAAGAGTAGTACACGGTAGGCTGCCACCATTCTGGTCCTAGCAAGGCCACCGCTCCTCCACTCAGTCGATGCTAAACTTGGTGGGATAAACATTGGCGACCGATTAGCCGCTTGACGGCGACGTGGAGGCGGAAATCTTTAGAACCTTGTCCTCCAGAGGAGGAGGTTATCGAAGCGGATGAGGAGGAGGCAAAGACAATGGCCGGCTTTCTCGGGTTCATGGCCGGACATGGTGGTCGGGCGCCGGCAATCGTTTAGATTAGGTTTACAGCAGGTTTTAGTGTGGTTTGTGCGAAATATGTAATGAATTTCGTCCGGTTTATAGGATTTTTTTCGAAATGTAACTAATTTCATCCGGTTAATTTGAAATTTGCTTTGTTTGCACGAATTTCATCCGATTAGTTCATATAGTTGTCGAAAGGCATGCATGCAGCATTGGATGGCATCCATCAGCGGCTTGACTCAAAGACGCGAGCGTCCGAGCTCGCGACGGCTATTGAAAATGCCAAGTTTGCCAAGGCCGAATCCCAGAAGACCCTCCAGGAGTTGGATGTAGTGAAAAAGATAGCGGCGGGTAAGGCATTATTTATGCAAAGCAAACACATAAACGTGAGTTACTTGTTACTTACCCGAATCCGGAGCTCTCCAGGAGCGTTCGCAGATCTTCCCCGTAGCGTGTCCGATGGCGCCGCATTCTATCGAGTCAAGGAGGGTAGCTTGACAGAGAAGGTGTTCTGGTCTCAGTATGCTGAGGCCGGACACCCCGTGCCCCTGAGCGACCAGCTGAAGCAACTGGTCGAGCTCCACAAGGTGGCCGAACAGGCCAAGAAAGGCCTCATAGTTTGGCTGTGGCCTGGAGAGGCTCTGTCTGGGAGCTATTTCGGGCTGGTGCGGCGGCTGGTGGAGGCCTATCCAAGGCTCGAAGTCATCAAGCGCTCCGTCTGCATTGAAGATGCCCGTAGGGCCCTTGCCCGTGCTAAGGTGCACTGGGGCAAGCTGGATGCTGAGAAGCTTGTGAAGGACGGGCCGCTGCTGGGGAAAGAGCATCACAAGCCCGAGAATTATTATAAGGATGTTCTGAAGGGTGCCTGCCTTGTGGCGGATGAATGTTCCAGGGATGTAATTTTTGAGTAAAACTCGCTCGTTTTGTCCTGTGCGCTGAAAACTTGTTCATATGCGCTAAGTAATGCTGTTGGAATTTAAAATATTACCTTCTGTGTGGCTGTTTATCAATTCTGAGAGATGGCGAGTCGTCGGCTTCTGCCCCCGTGCTGCTAGTGCTGGGGTGTTCGGGGATAAACCTGAGCGCTCTTTTTCCCATGTTTGGGTCCTTCGAGGGAGGCGCTCAGCACAACGAACAAGGCAATCAGACTATAATGCGTGAACACTCTCACTTAGCCATAGAATTCTATAATTTTAAATTTCGGCGAAGCCCCTGGTATTCGGAAGACCGAGTTCAGGGCGCTATCCACGGCTTGGCCGGACAGAGCCGACTCCTCGCTCTAAGCGGCATAAGTCTTTAGGGACTCGAAAAACCTCTCGAACAGCGACCAGCTCTCGCTTCATCATGACAGTCAGTTTTAGCTTTCTCTACTGAGGTGCTCGACCCAGCTCAACTGGGGCACAATCGCAGTAGTTCTCCTAGTGCTACCTTAGCCGATATAGCGGAACGTAAGGCACCAAAACACAGGAGCCGAGCAAACCCAACTATTGACCCAAGACATGATTCGGAGCCGATGCATATAATGCTATAAGTTCGGGGTGCCGCACTTGTTAAAGTGTTCGGACTTCTCACACCATATTGAGGGGTACCAAAGTCCCTGGCGTATTTTGGTCGTACCAAAGTGTACGGGTGCAACATGTCGTTAAGGAGCATATATTTGTAAAAAAGAGTAATGCAAAAATAGACAAAAGCTATGAATTTTTTATTAAAAAGGGCTGCGATCAAAGCAGAATGATACAAAATAATGCGATAAGAAAAAGGTTGGACTATCTAACATGTCCGTTCCAGGGGCAGGTTGCGGAATGGTATGTGAAACAGGTATACTGCTCATGATAGAGACCACCTGGGAGTTCCGTAATGCAGCATGGCTTGTCTGCTTCCCAGGTTCTTGCATCGTTTGTGCGGCAATTGAACTGCCGAATAGGCCTTCTGAAGAATGGAGTCCTGAATGTAAGAGAAAATTAAAAAAAATCGGCAGCCCCTGGTGCGGTTTAAGCCGTGTTTCGGGTGTGCCGTTATGGTGCCCCTCCCCCTGTACCCATGGTATTTCTAGAGCGTAGTTATGTACGTGAAGCACTGGCATCGCATTTTTGCGAGGGCTGGGGTTGGGGCTGCATTGCTACGCCTACTCAGAACGTGCCAGGCGGTCTTGTTGAAGGTTACTCCGGGCACGCTTGACGGTGTCCGGACGTTTAATGGCCGGACTGGAGAACTGCCTGGAGAGGCTGCTTTGTACTTCCGCTGCAAGGGCCGCCGTGTGCTCCTCCGTTCGGAGAGAGCGTTCGGTGTTTCCATTGACCGTAATTACTCCTCGAGGGCCTGGCATCTTGAGCTTAAGGTATGCGTAGTGCGGTACCGCATTGAACTTGGCGAATGCGGTTCGCCCGAGCAGTGCATGATAGCCACTGCGGAATGGGACTATGTCGAAGATTAACTCCTCGCTTCAGAAATTATCCGGAGATCCGAAGACCACTTCAAGTGTGACTGAGCCTGTACAGTTGGCCTCTACACCTGGTATTACGCCTTTAAAGGTCATTTTGGTGGGCTTAATCCTCGAGGGATCTATGCCCATTTTCCGCACTGTATCCTGGTAAAGCAGGTTCAGGCTGCTGCCGCCGTCCATAAGGACTCTAGTGAGATGAAATCTATCAATAATTGGGTCCAGAACCAATGCGGCGAATCCTCCATGATGGCTGCTAGTGGGATGGTCCCTTCGATCAAAGGTGATCGGGCAGGAGGACCATGGGTTGAACTTTGGGGCGACTGGCTCTACCGTGTATACGTCCCTTAACGCGTGCTTCCGCTCCCTCTTGGGGATGTGGGCTGCGTATATCATGTTCACCGTCCGCACTTGTGGGGGAAAACCCTTCTGTCCACTGTTGTTCGGCGGCCAGGGCTCTTCGTCGTCATCTCTACGCAGCCCCTTGTCAGTATTTTCGGCATTTAACTTGCCTGCCTGCTTGAACACCCAACAATCCCTGTTGGTGTGATTGGCCGGCTTTTCGGGGGTGCCATGTATCTGGCACAAGTGGTCGAGTATTCGGTCCAAACTGGAGGGGCCCTAGGATTTCTTTTGAATGCCTTTTTCCGCTGATCGGATTTATAGCCTCCGATCCGGCATTAACTGCCGTATCCTCAGCATTGTCGCCATTAATGTGGCGCTGCTGCTTGTTGCGACGCGACCTGCCACTACTGTCCCTGGTATCCGAATTACCAGGGTTCTTGGTCATATTGTTGCTACGAGCAAGCCAGTTGTCTTCTCCCGCGCAAAAGCGGGTCATGAGTGTCATGATTGCTACTATAGATTTCGGCTTTTCCTGTCCAAGGTGCCGGGCAAGCCACTTGTCACGGATATTGTGCTTGAAGTCTGCTAGGGCCTCTGCGTCCGGACAGTCGACTATTTGATTTTTCTTTGTTAGGAACCATGTCCAGAATTGCCTGGCCGATTCATCTGGCTGCTGAATTATGTGGCTTAGGTCATCTGCGTCTGGGGGTCGCACATAAGTGCCCTGGAAATTGTCGAGCAATGCGGCTTCCAAGTCCTCCCAACAACTGATTGATCCCGCTGGCAAGCTGTTAAGCCAATGCCGAGTTGGTCCTTTAAGCTTGAGTGGGAGGTATTTGATGGTGCGGAGATCATCGCCGCGGGCCATATGGATATGAAGGAGATAATCCTCGAGCCATACCGCAGGATCTGTTGTGCCATCATATGATTCGATGTTTACGGGTTTGAAACCCCCGGGGATTTGATGATCCATTACTTTGTCTGTGAAGCATAGTGGGTGTGCGGCGCCTCTATACTGGGCTATATCACGATGTAGCTCCAATGAGCTTTGTCTACTGTGTTCGGCCCTGCGGATTTGTGTTCGGCGTGACGGTTACCGTCTCGAGTCGTGGGGCGCCCACGTGATCCGTAGATCGATCTTGTTTGCCTTGCCTTGTCCTCCAACATATCTCGCAGGTCAGGCGCATTTTCCCGTGCCTTGGTATAGGGTGCGGCTTGAGTGGAGGGCCGAGAGGCCTCTCTGTCGCGGCCATGAGGTGGCCGGTCGGCCGTATCAAGCGCTCGTGATGTGGGTTTAAGTGCTTCCTCCTCTAATCGGGGTAGCAGCCTGCGCTTTGGGTAGCTCTTGGAGGGGCGTTCGAGTTTATGCTCCTCGGCCGCAAGGACTTCAGTCCATCTGTCGGCTAGCAAATCTTGATCAGCTCTAAGCTGTTGTTGTTTTTTCTTGAAGCTTCTTGCCGTGGCCATAAGCCTGCATTGAAAATGCTCTTGCTTGACGGGATCCTCTGGCACGACGAATTCGTCATCGTCGAGGCTTGCCTCATCTTCGGAGGGAGGCATATAATTATCGTCCTCGACCTCTCTGTCTGCCGCTCTCTCATGAGGGCTGGCTTCTCCATCCTCCTGTGCTGAATCTTGCTGGAGGGGGTTTTCTTCGGCACTCTCCGGAGTATTATTATCTCCTGTGCTGGAATCACCGTATTTTCTTTGGTGGGATTTTGAGCGGCGCCGCTGACGCGGCGCTTAGGCTGTTTCTTGGAGGGGTCATCCTCCGCTATTCCATCGCCATCTCCTTCTTTTGGGGTGTCCACCATGTATATGTCATATGACGAGGTGGCTTTCTAGGGCCCAATAGGCGCTGGTTCTTCATCGTCTCCTGCATCGGTGTCCGTACCGTCGATGTCTTCGGAGTCAAAGTCGAGCATGTCGGTTAAATCGTCGACAGTGGCTACATAGTGGGTGGTGGGTGGGCTTTGAATTTCTTCATCGTCCGTATCCCAACCTTGCTGACCGTAGTCCGGCCAGGGCTCTCCTGATAAAGAGAGAGACTTTAGTGTCTTCAAAATATCGCCGAAAGGCGAGTGCTGAAAGATGTCTGTGACAGTAAACTCCATGATCGGCGCCCAATCGGATTCGATAGGCAGGGGCGTGGAGGGTTCGGAATCCGGAGAGGAGTCCGGCTCCTTGGAGTCACGAGTCTCGTGGAGTGCGGGGCTGGTGTTCGGCTCGATCGCCATTGGGATCGCAGCCCCCGAGGCGGCGTCCAACCACCTATCCTCGATCGGCGCAGTTGGCTCCGAATTAAGGGTTGAAGCCGATGCAGGTGCGGCCTCCAGGGCACAGTTCAGCGGCAGAGCTAGATGATGCTCGTCGTGACAGTGCGGCGCGCTCGGCAGTGGCTCGAATCCGTCGAAGATCAAGTCCCCGCGGCTGTCAGGCGTGTAGTTTAAACTTCCAAATCTGACCTGACGGCCAGGGGCATAGCTTTCGATCTGCTCCAGATGGCCAAGTGAATTGGCCCGCAGTGCGAAGCCGCCAAAGACGAAGATCTGTCCGGGGAGGAAGGTCTCACCCTGGACTGCATCGCTATTGATGATCGTAGGAGCCATCGAGCCTGACGGCGACGACACAGAGGAACTCTCAATGAAAGCACCAATGTCGTGTCAAAACCGGCGGATCTCGGGTAGGGGGTCCCGAACTGTGCGTCTAGGCCGGATGGTAACAGGAGGCAAGGGACACGAAGTTTTACCCAGGTTCGGGCCCTCTTATTCGAGGTAAAACCCTATGTCCTGCTTGATTAATATTGATGATATTGGTAGTACAAGAGTAGATCTACCATGAGATCGGAGAGGCTAAACCCTAGAAGCTAGCCTATGGTATGATTGTTGTTGTGTATGTTTTCCTACGGACTAAAACCCTTCGGTTTATATAGACATCAGAGAGGGTTAGGGTTACACAAAGTCGGTTACAAATGTGGGAGATCTACATATCCGTATCGCCAAGCTTGCCTTCCACGCCAAGGAAAGTCCCTTCCGGACACGGGACGAAGTCTTCAATCTTGTATCTTCATAGTCTAGGAGTCCGGCTGAAGGTATAGTCCAGCAATCCGGACACCCCCTAATCCAGGACTCCCTCATCAACCCTTATGGCTGCTTTGGTGAAATATGCCGATTCAGATAGTACCAAAGACCCTGAGTCTGAGGAGGACAAACCGGGGAAGGGGAAAAAGAACGGCAATACCAAGGGGCAGCAGCACAATCCGGCAGGTCATGGGAATAATGGTAAGCGCAAGGCAGACAATAGTTTGGACTTTGTGGCTAACACCAATGCTCAGGACAATAGTCAGCGTCGTAAGGGTAAACAGCCCCAGAGGGGCGGAGGGTTAGGACCCAATCTGGAGCGCCTGCTAAATCAACCTTGTCCAAAGCACGGATCAAAGGAAAGGCCAGCTTCACATCTTTGGAAGGATTGTTTCATCATGCGGGAGTTCAAGAATTCCAATATGTTCCAATATGACAATGGCCCACCCGACAGTTCAGGAGGTGGTTTTCATGGGCCAGGTTATGAAGGCAGCAGCTCCGATTCAGGATTCCCAGGCAATCAAACCGGACATGGAAATCAAGGTAATCAGGGAATCAGGGAGGTTACAACCATCAGGGGAGTCAGCAGCAGCAGTCGGGTTACCAGAGCAATCCGAAGCAGTTGAATAGTGGGTAGTATCATGTTTTCACCACTAGCTTGTGCAAGCGTGATTAGAAGCTTCACAAGAGGGCCGTGAACTTTGTTGAACCGACAGTGCCTCAGTATTTGCACTGGTATGAAGAACCAATTTTATGGAGTCGAGAGGATCACCCACCCCGGGTTGATAATCCGGGTCATCTGCCCTTAGTGGTGGCACCTCAAGTTGGGAGGTATAAGTTCACCAAGGTGCTTATGGATGGTGGAAGTAGTATCAACATCCTTTACTATGATACCTTTCGCCGTATGGGATTGACAGATAAGAATCTTAAACCGTCGAACACCATTTTTCACGGTGTGGTGCCTGGTAAGTCTACATATCTAGTGGGCAAGATAGCCCTATAGGTGGCTTTTGGAGATGATCATGACTCAAGGTCAGAAACGTTGACTTTTGAGGTGGTGAAAATCAAGAGTCCGTATCATGCCCTGTTTGGACGACCGGCTTATGCCAAGTTCATGGCGAGGCCGTGTTATGTTTATCTACAACTTAAGATGTCGGGTCATAAAGGACCATCACAGTACATGGGAGCAGGAAGATTGCTTTGGAATGTGAAGAGGGTGATGCGGCTTATGTTGAATCGGTTTGTGCCACAAAGGAGCTGAAGTTTTATAAAGACAAGGTTGATCCGGCAGACATGACTTCTTTGAAAAAACCAACTACGGATCACGATCCGACATTGAAGTTTAAATCGGCTACAAACACTAAGACGGTTGATTTTGTCCTGGCGATTCATCCAAGTAGTTCAGCATCAGCGCTAACCTGGATCCCAAATAGGAAAGCATGCTCATTGAGTTCATCCGTGAGAACCGGGACATCTTTCCATGGAAGCCTTCTGACATGCCAGGTGTACCGAGGGAACTCGCTGAGCACACACTTAATATAGATCCTAAGTTTAAACCGGTCATGCAGTTTCCCCTCCGCTTCAACGAAGAAAGGCGTAAGGCTATTGGTGAGGAGGTAGCTCGGCTGTTGGCCGCAGGGTTTATCATGGAGGTCTTTCACCCGGAGTGGCTGGCTAATTTGGTGCTAGTCCTTAAGAAAAATGGCACTTGGCTGATCTTGAACAAGGCTTGAACAAGGCTTGTCCAGCTGATCCCTTTGCCCTCCCTCGTATTGATCAGATTATTGATGCTACGGCAGGTTGTGACCGTTTGTGTTTTTTGGATGCTTATTCTAATGATCATTAGATCAAAATGGCAGTTAAGGACCAGTAGAAGACAACTTTTATAACTCCCTTTGGAGCCTTCTGCTATGTCTCTATGCCCTTTGGGCTCAAGAGTGCCCAGGCGACTTATCAGCGTTGTGTTCAAAATTGTCTTCGTAAGCAGATAGGGCGCAATGTTCATGCATATGTGGATGATATTGTGGTGAAGTGCAGGAAGGAGGAAATATTGATGGATGACTTGAGGGAGACTTTTGACAACCTCCGGGTTTATAAGATGATGCTTAATCTAGACAAATGCGTCTTTGGTGTTCCGGCAGGCAAGCTCTTGGGTTTTCTGGTGTCTGACAGGGCATTGAGGCTAATCTGGAAAAAAAATCAGCTATCACGTCCCTGGCTAAACTGGCGTGCATCAATGATGTTCAATGTTTAGCAGGCCGGATTGCGTCTTTCAGCCGGTTTATCAGTCGTCTTGGGGAGAAAGCTATCCCTTTATATCAGATGTTAAAGAAAACGGATGACTTTGTCTGCAGTGACGCGACTGATCAAGCTTTTGAGGCTTTGAAGAGACAGTTAGGTGAACTGCCTGTCCTTGCGGCTCCGGTCGATAAAGAGCCTTTACTGCTATATGTGGCTGCTAACGCCCGGGCTGTCAGTGTGGCTATTGTTGTGGAGCGCAAGGAGGCTGGAAAGGAGTATCCGGTTCAACGGCCGGTTTATTATATCAGTGAGGTGCTTATCGAATCAAAGCAGAGGTATCCGCATTGGCAGAAGCTGGTGTATGGAGTTTTTATGGCAAGCCGGAAGCTCAAGAACTATTTTCAGGGTCATCCTATCACATTTGTTAGTTCAGACCCTTTGGGAGATATCATCCAAAACAGAGAGGCGACTGGCCGGATTGCCAAGTGGGCTATTGAGCTTGGACCTCACGGGCTCAAGTATAGACCTCGCACAGTGATAAAATCTCAAGCACTCATGGACTTCATCAATGATTGGACAGAGTTGCAGGCACCAGAGGAAAAGCCGCCAGACAACACTTATTGGACTATTCATTTTGATGGGTCCAGGCAATTGGAGGGCTCGGGGGCTGGAGTCATATTAACTTCCCCACGAGGTGACAAGTTTTGTTATGTTCTTCGTTTAATGTTCCCTTGCACTAACAGTGCAGATGAGTATGAGGCCTGACTCCATGGTCTTCGGATGGCTAAGGAGATGAACTTAAGCCGGGTTAAGTGCTTCGGTGACTCGGACCTGGTGGCTCAACAGGTATCTGGCACTTGGGATTCTAAGGACCAACTCATGGCTGCATATTGACAAGAGGTGGACATAGTGACTGGTCATTTCAAGGGCTATCAAGTTGACCATATAGACCGGCGAAAGAATGAAGCGGCGGACGCTTTAAGTTGTCTAGGCTCTCAGCGTAAACCGGTGCCACATAATGTCTTCCTCGACGTACTTCATAATCCGTCGGTCAAGATACCCATAGAGGAGGAGTTGGCTATTCCTGACCCGGAGGCCCAGTTGGTGGCGGCTTTGCATGTTATACCGGATTGGACAGTCCCGTACCTAGCTTACATGAACTGGGGCAAGTTACCGGAGGATGAAACCTTGGCCCGGCAGATAATCCGGCGATCCAAGTCAATGACCATTGTCAATGGGGAGTTACATCGTTACAGCATCACAAGAGCAATTCAGCGTTGCGTGTCTCCTCAAGAGGGTTATGAGATTTTGCGAGAAATCCACGAAGGAGATTGTGGTCACCACGCCGGTTCAAAATCCTTGGTGGCTAAGGCTTTTCGTCATGGCTTCTATTGGTTGATGGCTCATGCTGATGCTGAGGATTTAGTCAAAAGGTGTGAAGGTTGTCAGAAGTTTGCATGCCACGCCCATGTTCCGGCCCAGGAATTGAGAATGATTCCAATCACTTGGCCGTTTGCAACTTGGGGCTCGATATGGTTGGACCCTTTAAGAGATCCAAGGATAAAAAGACCCACCTGTTGGTGGTGGTTGACAAGTTTACAAAGTGGGTAGAGGCAGAGCCAGTCAGTAAGTGTGATGCAGCCACGGCGGTTCAATTCATCAAAAAGGTGATATTTCGGTTTGGTTTTCCACACAGCATTATCACTGATAATGGCACTAATCTGTCCAAAGGTGATATGGAAGAATTTTGTCAACGTGAGCACATCCGGCTTGATGTAGCATCAGTGGCTCACCCCCAGTCTAATGGTCAAGCAGAGAGGGCAAATCAAGAAATTTTGAGAGGTATCAAACCCCGGCTTATGGTTCCTTTAAAGCGGACGCCGGGTTGTTGGGTGGAGGAGTTACCTTCCGTATTATGGAGTATCAACACCACACCAAATAGATCTACGAGTCACACGCCTTTCGTCATGGTTTACGGAGCAGAGGAGGTTCTCCCTAGTGACATCCGTCATGACTCACCCCGTGTGACGGCTTATGTTGAAGCTGAGAATGAGAAAGCACGTCAGGACTCACTGGACCTGTTAGATAATGAGCGTGATTTAGCAGCAGCACATTCGGCGATTTATCAACAAGATCTCCGACGTTATCACAGCCGCCGGGTTAAGACCATAACTTTTCAAGAAGGCGATCTGGTGCTCCGGCTCATCCAGGATCAGACTGATATGCACAATTTATCCCCACCTTGGGAAGGACCTTTTGTGGTCAGCAAAAACCTGCACAACGGGTCATACTATCTCATCGATGTTTGAGAGCACAAAGACTCATGCAAATCAGAGGAGGAGACCCAGCGGCCCTGGAATATAGCTCTTCTTCGGCCTTACTATACTTGAGCCATAGGCTCTTCTTATGTACATACTTATGACAATGTATATATTATATAATAAACCGGAGCCTTAGCTAAAGCGGGGTCTCTATTCTTTTTTACATCATGTATGGTTCCATGGGGGCTTCTATTTACAAAGCGGAGTTCTATTAACCTGGCCTACAAAGCCACACAGATATGAAGGAAATCACTAGGGGGCTTGGTCGTATCCGAACCATAGCTACACCTCTTGATCGGTTTAAAACCAAAAAGGGAAATCACTATGGGGCTTGGTTGTCTTTACACCATAGCTACACCTTTTTATAAGCTTAAGGCCAAAAAGACATTATGTGGAACCAAAGAGAGTCTGTTGCATAAAGCACAACTCAAACATAGGTAACCACTGAGCATAGCTCAAATATTACCGGGGGGGGGGGGGGCTCCTTGCTTCTCAAAGAACAACGAGCTTGTACCCTTGTAATAGGCTATCAAGCCAGGCTTGGAAGCCACGTGTATTCACCTAAAACCCCGGGTTATCCTGCCTCTTTAAGTAAGCCACTCCGTCCAGGTAAACCTGGTATGACCCATCGAACATTTGACAAATCAATCTCATAGACCCTGGACTTGTCAAAGTTAAAACAGTGATTGGTTAAAGATTGAGGTCCATCTTAAAAGGCTTTGCAAAATGGTTTAACTCAGCGGCCTGGCAGCCCATGAAAAGCCTCGATTTAGGGCCTGGCAGCCCATGAAAAGCCTTGCATATTTCTTTTGTATTTGTTGTTTTAAAATCTTTTATCAGGGATTTATGAATATTTTCAGATAAACCGGTGTTTATTACAACCCGGCGTGGCTTTCAACGCTCAGTTGTCAGTACATGATCAGTTTTAAACCGGCAGTAAGTTGCTCTGGTGTAGTTTTGACTAGATGTCACCAGCATTATACGAACAAATCGATGGCTATGATAGCCCTGTATGGTTTTTATATGAACCGGCAAGAGGGCAAGGAGTCATCAACACTCCAGATTGGTGTTTTTCACCCTTACTATACAAACAGTTGGTCAGCCAACGAGGTATATCACAGGTATCATTTATTTTCTATCTAATTATTATAATCTTGGTTATCTATCCAAGTTATGTATATATTTTTTGGGTATCATGACCCATCCAGTGGTAAACCACTAGGACACTTTCAAGTTCTTATATGCAGGAACAAAAACCATAATTGACTATGCATATAAAAGATCACAAAGGCATGGCAAGTTCTCTGTATCAAGGAAAAACAAACATGCTCAATGGCATGACAGATAAAGTGTTCACGCTATCCTATTACAAGATGCTTTAAGTAGCCCAAATTGAATAATTGTTTTAAAAGGAGTGGCAGACTGCAACTGATAAACCGGCCACCAGTTTAGGATTCCTCATCTGGACGGCTTGACGATTGAGGGTCATCTTGGGCGGTCACATTTTCTTCATCCCTACCCAGTCGCTGGAAATCAATCATTGACCAATCGATTCCAGTTAAAGCTTGAAAAAAGGCCTCTTCATGAATAAGGTTGGAAGGGTCAATGTCAGGAGCATAAGTATGCTTACGGATTGGCGGCACAAGATCTTCTACATTATGAATCAGCGCGGGTTGTCTCCCCTCAACATCGTAAACCAGTTGAAAATGAGATAGATCTGTGTCATCTGCCAATTTGCTTGCTATGGTCCGCATCTCCTTTGTCAGCCTTCGGAGATCGTCATTATTGAAGTTTGAACCGTCTTATTTCACACCAGGATAGCCTTTGATGATATCTGCCGGTTCAAGATCCAGAATCCATGCCTTGGCCCAGATTAGCACGGTCAGTGCACCTGACCTTGTGGTTGATCTCTTCAGTTCGTCGATCCGAGTAGGCAGCATGGCCAGCTTTTCGATAGTTTCTTTTATCAGCGATGGCGGAGGCTTGTTATAAGCTACAGTGCAAATGGCTTGTTGGGATCTAGAAAATAGCTGTTCTATCAAAGTGTAGGCCGCTTTAAGCTTCATCTGCATGTCGGAGCCCAGATGAGTAATGCGGGTCCCTGTCATGGTTAAACATTAGTAAACCAGTCATTGATAAGATATTACGAATTACAAAATCTTCATGAGAGTACTTACCAAACACAGCAGAAGTCATAGCATTAATCTTCCGCTTTAAGCCAGCCAGTTCTTCAACCACCTGCTTTAGGGATACTTCTACGTCTTCGGCCTTCTTTGTTAAACCGGCCTTTTTTGTCTCCCAGTCTGCACGCTCTTTGTCAAAGGTTTCTTTCAGCTTCTCCATGACCGCTAAGGCATTTGTCAGTTCTTCCTTGGCCTTGGAAGCCTCTTCTTGCTGAGATTTAACATTCTCCTGAAGGTCAGCGGTTTGATCATCCTTCTTATTTAGCTCGGCCTACAAGGGCAAGATATATCATCAATGGGCTATGAAGTACCAAGCATATAACAAGTTATGCACTTTGCACTTGGGGGCTAATGCCTATTTGCTCTGTCATCAAAATATTTTTTGCAAGTCTCAAGTACAATGCAAGCATTATCTTTGACACTTGGGGGCTAATGTACATCTGTTCAAAGTTGAAGCATTGATTTCAGACCCGGTTTACCTTGGAAAGATAAACCGGACCTTGGTGGCTACATAGATGAAAATTACAGGACTACAACGATACAATACCGGTCTTTTTTAAAAGGATCACCTTACATATGGGGGATAAGCATGCAAGGGCTGAGATATTACAAAGTCCCGATTTATGATTGCTATCATAAACCGGCCCTTGGGGGCTACTAGAATTGGCATTTACGATTGGACCTAAGAAAGGAAAAGTTATGTCAGTACCTCATAGCGCTCCTTCATTAGATTCACCAAACCGGCTTCATGATCACGGTTTGAGTACAGACGGTTTAGGAAGCCAGAGTGGAGTTCTTGAGCACTGAAGTGGGCATAGCTTGATAAGTCGGTGCTCCATTTGCCTTTATCCATGGCAGCACGTTCTTCTTTGGCACTATGTTTCGCCAATACAGCAGGTTGACCAGGAGAGGTGTGCCCAATACTGGTAATGATAACTTCATCTTCTTTGTCTCCAGAAGCCTTTTCTGGAGTTGATGGAATGTCAGTAGTTCTCACTGAACTAGAAGGTCTGTCATCAGTCCGGATTGGATTTTCCGGATCAGCTTCTGCTTGTTCACCAGTGTTATGATCTTGAGGGGGTGGTTCATCAAATATGGCCTCAGTATTTGG
This sequence comes from Triticum urartu, assembly GCF_056163025.1. NCBI lineage: Eukaryota > Viridiplantae > Streptophyta > Magnoliopsida > Poales > Poaceae > Triticum > Triticum urartu. The sequence goes on from NC_141877.1 coordinate 450,123,840, forward strand.
AGCCTCCGGTTCAATAGCCTGCTCCAGTTCAATAACCGCCTGGTCTTCGGGCGGATCATTCACCCGAGCCTTTTTACTGGGTCTGGCTTTCGCCCTAAACATAACAAGATGCAAAGGTTAGCATAGTATATAAGGTATGCAACATCAAAAGAAGGGGTGAAGTACTGACCTGGCTACGGTTTTGAGAGGAATGGGAGTTGGGTCGATGTTGATTCGCCAGAAGATGAAGGAGGTGTTGATACGTCTCCAACATATCTAAAATTTTTGATTGCTCCATGCTGTATTATCAACTGTTTTGGATGTTTATGGGCTTTATTATACATGTTTATATCATTTTTGGGACTAACCTATTAACCCAGAGCCCAGTGCCAGTTTCTGTTTTAACCTGGTTTTAGGGTTTCGAAGAAAAGGAAACTCAAACGGAGTCCAATTGACCTGAAACTTCACGGAACTCATTTTTGGAAGGAAAGAAGCCCAGAAGACTTGAAGTGCACGTAAGGGAAGCTTCGAGGAGGCCACGAGGTAGGGGGGCGTGCCCACCCCCCTGGGCGCGCCCTCCATCGTCGTGGGCCCCTTGTGGCCCCCCTGACGTACTTCTTCTGCCTATATATCTCCATATACCCTAAAAACATCCGGTAGCACAATAGATCGGGAGTTCCGCTGCCAGAAGCCTCCGTAGCCACCGAAAGCCAATCTATACCCGTTCTGGCACCCTACCGGAGGGGGAAATCCCTCTCCGGTGGCCATCTTCATCATCTCGGTGCTCTCCATGACGAGGAGGGAGTAGTTCTCCCTCGCGGTTGAGGGTATGTACCAGTAGCTATTGGTTTGATCTCTCTCTCTCTCATGTTCTTGAGGTGATACAATCTTGATGTATCGCGAGCTTTGCTATTATAGTTTGATCCTATGATGTTTTCTCCCCCCTCTACTCTCTTTTAATGGATTGAGTTTCCCCTTTGAAGTTATCTTATCGGATTGAGTCTATAAAGATTTGAGAACACTTGATGTATGTCTTGCCATGTGTATCTGTGGTGACAATGGGATATCACCTGATTCACTTGATGTATGTTTTGGTGATCAACTTGTGGGTTCCGCCCATGAACCCATGCCTAGGGGTTGGCACACGTTTTTGTTGTGATTCTCCCGTAGAAACTTTGGGGCACTCTTTGACGTCCTATGTGTTGGTTGAATAGATGAATATGAGATTGTGTGATGCATATCGTATAATCATACCCGTGGATACTTGAGGTGACATTGGAGTATCTAGGTGACATTAGGGTTTTGGTTGATTTGTGTCTTAAGGTGTTATTCTAGTACGAACTCTAGGGCTATTTGTGACACTTATAGGAATAGCCCACCGGATTGATTGGAAAGAATAACTTTGAGGTGGTTTTGTACCCTACCATAATCTCTTCGTTCGTTCTCCGCTATTAGTGACTTTGGAGTGACTCTTTGTTGCATGTTGAGGAATAGTTATGTGATCCAATTATGTTATCATTGTTGAGGGAACTTACACTAGCGAAAGTATGAACCCTAGGCCTTGTTTCCTATCATTGCAATACCGTTTATGCTCACTTTTATCACTTGCTACCTTGCTGTTTTTATATTTTCATATTACAAAAACTATTATCTTCTATCCATATACCACTTGTATCACCATCTCTTCGCCAAACTAGTGCACCTGTACAATTTACCATTGTATTGGGTGTGTTGGGGACACAAGAGACTCTTTGTTATTTGGTTGCAGGGTTGCTTGAGAGAGACCATCTTCATCCTACGCCTCCTACGGATTGATAAACCTTAGGTCATCCACTTGAGGGAAATTTGCTACTGTCCTACAAACCTCTGCACTTGGAGGCCCAACAACGTCTACAAGAATAAGGTTGTGTAGTACACATCAAGCTCTTTTCTGGCGCCGTTGCCGGGGAGGTGAGTGCTTGAAGGTATATCTTTAGATCTTGCAATCGAGTCTTTTAGTTTCTTGTTTTATCACTAGTTTAGTTTATAAAAGAAAACTATAAAAAATGGAATTGAGTTTGTCTCATATGCTTCACCTTTTTAATATCTTCCATGAGTATGATGGAACGGATAATTGTGCTCAAGTGCTAGAAGAAGAAATCTATAAAATGTTTGGCACTAAATATTTGAATGATGAGCATGATTGCAATGTTGTTAGTATGAATTCCTTGAATATCCATGATGCTAATGATATGCAAAGCCACAAGCTTGGGGAAGCTATGTTTGATGAACATGATATTTTTTGTCCCCCAAGTTTTGATGAGAAAAATTATTATGATGAAACCAAGACTCCTATTTATGACGATTATATTGATGAAAGTGGATTTGGAGAGGTCATGACTTTATTTTGTGACGAATCCACTATTCCGGAAGAGGCTCCAATTGATTATGAGAACAAAGTTCCTATATATGATGATTATTGTGATGACTTGTATGCTATAAATAATAATGATATCCATGAAACTTGTCATCATGATTTTAGTTTTCAATTGGATTATGCCTCACATGATAATTATTTTGTTGAGTTTGCTCCCACTATTATTCGTGAGAAGAATTTTGCTTGTGTGGAGAGTAATAAAATTTCTATGCATGTAGATCATGAAAAGAATGATTTAGGTGCTGGTTATATTGTTGAATTCATTCATGATGCTACTGAAAATTATTATGAGGGAGGAACTTATGCTTGTAGGAATTGCAATAATATCAAGTTTCCTCTCTATGTGCTTAAAGTTTTGAAGTTATGCTTGTTTTACCTTCCTATGCTAGTTGATTATTGTTCCCACAAGTTGTTTGCTCACAAAATGACTATGCATAGGAAGTGGGTTAGACTTAAATGTGCTAGTCATATTCTTCATGATGCTCCCTTTATGTTTCAATTCTTATCTTTTATGTGAGCATCATTGAAATCATCATGCCTAGCTAGAGGCGTTAAACGATAGCGCTTGTTGGGAGGCAACCCAACTTTATTTTTTTTCCTTGATTTTTGCTCCTGTTTAGTAATAAATAATTTATATAGCCTCTGTTATGATTGAGTTTTTATGTTTTAATTAGTGTTTATGTCGAGTAGAACCGTTGGGAAGACTTGGGTAAAGTCTTGTTGATCTTGCTGTAAAAAACAGAAACTTTAGCGCTCACAAGAATTGCTGCCATATTTTATTGGAGAGTTCTATTTAGTTAATTCTTTTTGTATATTATTAATATATAAATTCCTCACGTCCATCAATTTATTTGAGAATTTTATGAGTTCCATAAGTATACGTTTGATCCAGATTACTACAGACTATTCTGTTTTTGACAGATTCTGTTTTCGATGCGTTGTTTGCGTATTTTGATAAATCTATGATTAGTATCGGAGGGTATGAACCATATATAAGTTTGAATACAGTAGATATTACACCAATATGAATTTAGAATGAGTTCATTACAGTACCTTGAAGTGGTGATTTATTTTCTTATACTAACGGAGCTTACGAGTTTTCTGTTAAGTTTTGTGTTGTGAAGTTTTCAAGTTTTGGGTAAAGATTCGATGGACTATGGAATAAGGAGTGGCAAGATCCTAAGCTTGGGGATGCCCAAGGCACCCCAAGGTAATATTCAAGGACAACCAAAAGCCTAAGCTTGGGGATGCCCCGGAAGGCATCCCCTCTTTCGTCTTCGTCTATCGGTAACTTTACTTGGAGCTATATTTTTATTCGCCACATGATATGTGTTTTTCTTGGAGATTCAATTTATTTTGTTAGAATTTTATTGCTGTTTAGAACAATGTTTTGCATATTTTATTTCAATAAAAGTGGCACTGATAGCCTTTACTATGCCTATTTTAGAAGTCCACATGTTGCTGTTTGAAAACAGAAAGTTTACCGCTGTTGCAATAATTCCCTAGAAAAGTCAAAATGTGATAAAATGTTAAAACCTTTTGCATATTAAGCTCTGATAAATTTACTACAGTGGTAATTTTCTTTCATAATTTTTGGAGCTAGGGAAGTATGGATGTTGCTACATTCTTTACAGACTGTCCTGTTTAGGCAGATTGCTGTTATGTTTGCATATGTTTGCTTCTTTAATGATTCTATTTGAGGATAGGACTATTAAATATGCACACATTTAATATGCAATGTTGAATAATAATTTTAGTGATTCGCTATAGTAGAGTATGATAAGGTTTTTGCAATGGTTTATACTAACTTATCTCATGAGTCCTTGTTGAGTTTTGTGCCCTGTTCAAGAATTCATCCGATTAACCAGTTAACTTGCCAATTAATCCCTACTCATAGGGTCACCGAGTAGCCGATAAACTGATAAATTGTCTGGTTAATTGACTAAATGGCCGATTAACTTGCCGATTAGCCTATTAATCCCCTACTCGCCAGCCAACCGAGCAGTTACCAGTTAACGATTTCCTCAACAATGGTTTTGTGTGGATGAAGCTCTTGAGATTTAGGGAGACCGTGATATGAGAGGAATTAAGGAGACACAAAAGCTCAAGCTTGGGGATTCCCAAGGCATCCCAAGATAATATTTCAAGAAGTCTCAAGCGTCTAAGCTTGGGGATGCCCCGGTTGGCATCCCACCTTTCTTCTTCAACAACTATCGGTTAGTTTCGGTTGATCCTAAGTTTTTGCTTCTTCACATGATGTTTGCCATTCTTAGAATGTCATTTTATTTTTGCTTTGCTTGCTGTTTGAATAAAGTATCAAGATCTGAATTACTAAATGTTAGAGAGTCTTCACATAGTTGCATAATTATTCGACTACTCATTGATCTTCACTTATATCTTTCGGAGTAGTTTGTCATTTGCTCTAGTGCTTCACTTATATCCTTTTAGAGCACGGTGGTGGTTTTATTTTATAGAAATAATTGATCTCTCATGCTTCACTTATATTATTTTGAGAGTCTTAAATAGCATGGTAATTTTCTTAAATAATCCTAATATGCTAGGTATTCAAGATTAGTAAAAACTTTCATATAAGTGCATTGAATACTAAGAGAAGTTTGATACTTAATGATTGTTTCGAGATATGGAGGCAATAATATCAAAGTCATGCTAGTTGAGTAGTTGTGAATTTGAGGAATACTTGTGTTGAAGTTTGTAAGTCCCGTAGCATGCACGTATGGTAAACGTTGTGTAACAAATTTGAAACATGAGGTGTTATTTGATTGTCCTCCTTATGAGTGGCGGTCGGGGACGAGCGATGGTCTTTTCCTACCAATCTATCCCCCTAGGAGCATGCGCGTAGTGCCGAGGTTTTTGATGACTTGTAGATTTTTGCAATAAGTATGTGAGTTCTTTATGACTAATGTTGAGTCCATGGATTATACGCACTCTCACCCTTCCATCATTGCTAGCCTCTTCGGTACCGTGCATTGCCCTTTCCCACATTGAGAGCTGGTGCAAACTTCGCCGGTGCATCCAAACCCCGTGATATGATACGCTCTTTCACACATAAACCTCCTTATATCTTCCTCAAAACAGCCACCATACCTACCTATAATGGCATTTCCATAGCCATTCCGAGATATATTGCCATGCAACTTTCCACCATTCCGTTTATTACGACACGCATCATCATTGTCATATTGCTTTGCATGATCATGTAGTTGACATCGTATTTGTGGCAAAGCCACCGTTCATAACTCTTTCATACATGTCACTCATGAGTCATTGCACATCCCGGTACACCGCCGGAGGCCTTCATATAGAGTCATACTTTGTTCTAGTATTGAGTTGTAATCATTGAGTTGTAAATAAATAGAAGTGTGATGATCAACATTTTCTAGAGCATTGTCCCAAGTGAGGAATAAAAAAAGAGAAAGGCCATAAAAAAGAGCAGGCCCAAAAAAAGAAGAAAAAGAGAAAGGCCATAAAAAAGAGAAGGCCCAAAAAATAGAAAAAAATAAAAAAATGAGAGAAAAAGAGAGAAGGGACAATGCTACTATCCTTTGCCACACTTGCGCTTCAAAGTAGCACCATAATCTTCATGATAGAGAGTCTTTTGTTGTGTCACTTTCATATACTAGTGGGAACTTTCATTATAGAACTTGGCTTGTATATTCCAACAATGGGCCTCCTCAAGTGCCCTAGGTCTTTGTGAGCAAGCAAGTTGGATGCACACCCACTTAGTTTCTTTTGTTGAGCTTTCATACATTTATAGCTCTAGTGCATCCGTTGCATGGCAATCCCTACTCCTTGCATTAACATCAATTGATGGGCATCTCCATAGCCCATTGATTAGCCTCGTTGATGTGAGACTTTATCCTTTTTTGTCTTCTTCACATAACCCCCTCATTATTCTATTCCACCCATAGTGCTATGTCCATGGCTCGAGCTCATATATTGCGTGAAAGTTCATAGGTTTGAGATTACTAAAGTATGAAACAATTGCTTGGCTTGTCATCGGGGTTGTGCATGATTAGAGCATTCTTGTGTGACGAAAATGGAGCATGAGTAAACTATAAGATTTTGTAGGGATGAACTTTCTTTGGCCATGTTATTTTGAGAAGACATAATTGCTTAGTTAGTATGCTTGAAGTATTATCATTTTTATGTCAATATGAACTTTTGTCTTGAATCTTTCGGATCTGAATATTCATGCCACAATTAAGAAGAATTACATTGAAATTATGCCAAGTAGCACTCTGCATCAAAAATTCTGTTTTTATCATTTACCTACTCGAGGACGAGCAGGAATTAAGCTTGGGGATGCTGATACGTCTCCAACGTATCTATACTTTTTTATTGCTCCATTCTATATTATCTACTGTTTTGGATGTTTATGGGCTTTATTATACACTTTTATATCATTTTTGGGACTAACCTATTAACCCAGAGCCCAGTGCCAGTTTCTGTTTTTACCTTGTTTTAGGGTTTCGAAGAAAAGGAAAATCAAACGGAGTCCAATTGACCTAAAACTTCACGGAACTCATTTTTGGAAGGAAAGAAGCCCAGAAGAGTTGAAGTGCATGTAAGGGAAGCTTCAAGGAGTCCATGAGGTAGGGGGGCGCGCCCACCCCCCTGGGTGCGCCCTCCACCCTTCTGGGCCCCTCGTGGCCCCCTGACGTACTTCTTCCGCCTATATATCTCCATATACCCTAAAAACATCCGGTAGCACAATAGATGGGGAGTTCTACCGCCACAAGCCTCCGTAGCCACCGAAAGCCAATCTAGACCCGTTCCGGCACCCTGCTGGAGGGGGAAATCCCTCTCCGGTGGCCATCTACATCATCCCGGTGCTCTCCATGACGAGGAGGGAGTAGTTCTCCCTCGGGGCTGAGGGTATGTACCAGTAGCTATGTGTTTGATCTCTCTCTCTCTCTCTCTCTCGTGTTCTTGAGGTGATACGATCTTGATGTATCGCGAGCTTTGCTATTATAGTTGGATCCTATGATGTTTTCTCCCCCCTCTACTCTCTTGTAATGGATTGAGTTTCCCCTTTGAAGTTATCTTATCGGATTGAGTCTATAAAGATTTGAGAACACTTGATGCATGTCTTGCCGTGCGTATCTGTGGTGACAATGGGATATCACCTGATTCACTTGATGTATGTTTTGGTGATCAACTTGCGGGTTCCGCCCATGAACCCATGCCTAGGGGTTGGCACACGTTTTCATTGTGATTCTCCGGTAGAAACTTTAGGGCACTCTTTGAGGTCCTATGTGTTGGTTGAATAGATGAATATGAGATTGTGTGATGCATATCGTATAATCATACCCGCGGATACTTGAGGTGACATTGGAGTATCTAGGTGACATTAGGGTTTTGGTTGATTTGTGTCTTAAGGTGTTATTCTAGTACGAACTCTAGGGCTATTTCTGACACTTATAGGAATAGCCCACCGGATTGATTGGAAAGAATAACTTTGAGGTGGTTTCGTACCCTACCATAATCTCTTCATTTGTTCTCCGCTATTAGTGACTTTGGAGTGACTCTTTGTTGCATGTTGAGGGATAGTTATGTGATCCAATTATGTTATCATTGTTGAGGGAACTTACACTAGCGAAAGTATGAACCCTAGGCCTTGTTTCCTATCATTGCAATACCGTTTATGCCCACTTTTATCACTTGCTACCTTGCTGTTTTTATATTTTTCAGGTTCCAAAAACTATTATCTTCTATCCATATACCACTTGTATCACCATCTCTTCGCCGAACTAGTGCACCTATACAATTTACCATTGTATTGGGTGTGTTGGGGACGCAAGAGACTCTTTGTTATTTGGTTGCAGGGTTGTTTGAGAGAGACCATCCTCATCCTACGCCTCCTATGGATTGATAAACCTTAGGTCATCCACTTGAGGGAAATTTGCTACTGTCCTACAAACCTCTGCACTTGGAGGCCCAACAACGTCTACAAGTATAAGGTTGTGTAGTAGACATCAGGTGTCACCTGATAATTCGAATCGGACGGATTAAGAGGTTGTCGGAAACAGCCTGCCTTGGGATAAGAAGTGTCAGAAGTGGGTGAGACCTCAGATCGGCGTTTTCGAGCCGGGGTGTCCGGTAAACCGGCCGAAGTAACCTTTTGGCCACTGTGCCGGGTTGTGCGGCGAGCCTCGTGCTGCTGCTTCTTGAAAATAAATGTTGGATCCAAGTGAGCAAGAGGATGAGAAAAGCTTACTTTTCGGATCGCTTGAGGGATTTTTTTGTGTTAGCAGAGAGTCTGAACCGGAGGAAAGGATAATTACCTCTGCATCGTTAGCTTGGCTACCCTCAACGTCCTCCTGATAAGTATCATTGTCAATGAGATGCATGAAAAGTGAACCAAGTGAATCAAGTTCTACCTCAACTTCCGGTTCATCCGGGTCGTCATCCAGTTCCATACTGATGTGTTCAGGTGCCTTCCTCTTGGTGGTTTTCTTGACGGATTTTGTTTTAGGGCGGGAAGGCTTTGCTGCTTTTTCTTGAGGCTTCTTCTTCCAAAACAGATCATCACCCTGTTTAAAAATAAGAAGAAGGGTATTCAAAGATTGTACAGTCTAAAGAAATCAAGTATAAAGCGGAAGAACAATACTTACGGCAGGTGGTTTGTTTTGCATGTAAAAAGGGTCTCATCTGGTTTGGCGACAGACAGCTTCTGATTCATTCAATATTTTCTTGACAACTTTAGTAACTTCTTCATCTATTAGCTGAACATTGGTATGACATTGGGAGTCTTCTACTTCACCAGTATACTCGCACATTAAGCCGGAGTGGTGACTTAACGGCAAGATACTCCAGGATATCCAGCAATAGACGAAGTCTACACCTGTTAAAACCGTTGGCCAAGAAGGCTATCAGCTTCGCGAGTTGAGGTGCGTACGGGGCCTGTTCCTGGGCACTTAGTCGTTGTGGAAGTGGATGAGTATTGGCAAGCCGGTGGGCACGGTAACCCGGCAGAGGATTCTCATCTTCAGGGGAGGTGTCTTTACAGTAGAACCAAGTTTGATTCCACTTTTTGGGGTGACTGTGCAGCTTGGCATGAGGAAATTCAACCTCTTTTCTTTTCTAAATGGAGACACCACCAAGTTTAGTATTGGGTCCATCTACAAATTCAGTGCGCCGGTTCAGATGGAAGAAATCCCGGAACAGCTCAACAGTTGGCTCTTCTTGTAGGTACGTTTCACAAAAAACTTGAAAGTTGCATATATTGGATACCGAGTTGGGTCCAATATCTTAAGGGTAGAGTTGAAAGCTGGCAAGCACATCCCGGAAAAACTTTGATCTGGGCGGTTTGAAACCACGGCCTATGTGATCAACAAACACCACTACCTCACCCTGCTTAGGGTGGGAGGATTTTCCGGCCCAGGAACTCGCCACTGGATCTCATTCTTCTTTGGTAAGGTGCCGATCTTGACCATTCCATTCAGTTGCTCCTCTGTAACCCGGGAGGGTGCCCAGTTGCAGGAATAAAACTATTTCACCATTGCAAGTGAAAGGTCGAGAAGAAAAATAATGCTGGTTTACAATTCATTAATGGTGATGCACAAGGTACGGTAAGGAAAAGGAATCCAAGTATGTGCAATTTGGTAAACCGACAATAGGGTATTTATGAATGATAAGGAATGAACACAAGCAGAGATATATACATATTGTTAAACCGGAGTATAAAATTGGCGGTTTAACAGGGGACAAATGGTACCTGCCAGATTATCATACTTCAAAAAGTTAAACCGCCCATGTTGGTGTGAAGGGTATAGATCTAAAAATGTCTAAGTGAGGAAAAACAGATTTCGCAAAGATCACATTAGCATTTCGGATCTACCACGGGTCAGGAAAGCAAAAAGATTTAGACCTAAAAAGGTTGGTCCCGAAGTGATTCGCAAAAAGTCCATATCGGTTTTTTATGTGCATTAGGGTTTGTTTTGATAGCAAAGACAAGGAATGCTATAGCTACCACACGGAATGCATCAAGCTTAAGGTCTTTCATCTATGGACTGAAGAGGAACAGGGAAGAACAGTGTCGGAGCTTCGATGAACTTTGATGAATACTGAAACCCTAGATAGATCTAAAGAGGAGGAAAGGGGAAGACTTACAGCGGCTGTTGAAGCAGCGGAGATATGCCATGACTCTCTGGTGCGATCAGGTCGATGCAGCGGCCAAAGGAGATGCAGAGGCGGAGCTCGGTGACGATGGCGGCGGTTGGGTGTAGGGGCATCGCGAGGTGGAAGAAGAAGCGAAGAGACGGAGGGAAAAAGGAAATGACCCTTGGCCCTATTTATAAGGTAAAGGTGGGGGTGACAGGAGCGAGAATCGATGAGCCGAAATATTGGATACCTAACAGGAGCGGTCGCCTCGATTGTCGGAGGCTCATTAACTGAAGGTGAGATGTATGATTTTTAAATAACAAGGTGACGTCATGGCGATTTATCATGATCCTGGAGTATGACGTCACGGCGGTTTACAAGATCAAGGTGAAGATGCAAAGGAGGAATTTTTCTAAGTGTTGAAGATTGACATGAACAAGCTCAAATCAATCTGGGGCCTAATGTTGGGGATATTACTACTGGACGTAAACCGGCCAGGAGTAGCCGAATTGACTCTATGAAGATTAGAAGCCCATGAAGACGTAAGGATGGTGGCACTTTACGAAGTCCCAAGGCCCAAAGGCGAGTTAAGGCCTGTAGATGTAAAACGGTTCTCTCATGTAACTTGTATTGTAAGTTAAAGGAATAGAGACCGAGCCGGACACGTTTATGATTCGGCCTCTGTACTCTGTAAACCGGCGGGCGTTAACCTCTATTTATATAGGGACTACCCGACAGCGGTTTAGGGACAATAGACAACAACTCGAGAACCAGGCAAAGCGGATTCGCTCCCTGGTCATCGAAACCCTAGCAATACCAACACAACTAGACGTAGGCCTTTACCTTCATCGAAGGGGCCGAACTATTATAAAAACCCTCGTGTCCCTTGTCCGGTTTAACCCCTTTAAGCTAACCCATAGCGATGGCTCCACGACTAAGTCCTTTCACGAGGACATCTGCCGTGATAAAACCACGACAACCCCTCTATGGGCTACTATTCAACCAGCCCTCCACCGGCTACTGTTCAACCAGCCCTCCACGGGGTCCTGTTCATCCAGCCCTCCACGGGGTCCTGTTCATCCAGCCCTCCACGGGGTCCTGTTCATCCACCGGCTCGATCGATTGGTGTATTGTTCCTCCAGCAGCAACGACCTCTACTACCACGGGGTCCTATTCTTCCAACCCCCCACCGGGAACTGTTCATCCAAACCCCCCAACAATGCTCACTATTCATGCAGAGGCAGCATCGATCGGCTTCAGTTAGCAGCAGTACCAAAGGAATCACTCAGCTTCAGTTAACAGCAAGGGATCGATTGATTGCTCGGGTTCAGTAACGCGTAGCCTGCAGTGCAATCGCTCGGGTTCAGTTAGATCCCAATGCCTCGCACACACGCGCATACATACGAGAGAAACGCGCGTCGCTTGGCCCCCGACCACCCACCGCAACCGGGAACTCCCCGATATTTTCTGCGCCCTCGCTTCTACCATGGATTTTTCCATAATGGACGGCCCAAAGAATGTCATGCAACTGTGTCTCCGGCCCACCCAGGATGAAAATCCCATTTTTTCTGTCATGATTTTTTGTCATAGAAGTAGGAGCCCATCACATCTATGATGATACTAGTTTTTGTCACAATTATCATCCTAGAAGTGTCATAAGAGTGACAGAAAAAAAATTCATACGGCCCAAAATGTCATGGATGTGTCTTTCTTTGTAGTGGTGTCCAGCGCACAAATTGTCTTCGGCATTGCAAGGCGGGTTCCTCCTCCGAATACTTCAAAGCATCTGAACCAAAGGACTGTATTCGGCTTTTACATCTTTGGTCATGGTAAGGTGAATTCTTCGAACAGCTCGGCTTTACATTAAATGTTATACCCTTCGGCTTCTGTGCCATCGTCGCCCTGGCTTTCACGTGTCAGACGAATACAAAGGGTCCAAGTATTTTTACAAATAACACCCGGGCCATGTAGGGAAGGCGCCTATTTAAGGAGATTGAATCTCAGATGCCATTCCACACCAGGCGGAAAATCCTTAAAGCTTGCTACAAGAAACCGCACAAACATGGCTAGCGCTCCCAGTTCTTCCTCCCACCCCCACGACCCTGAAAAAGGCGATTGGAGAGCTGCTCAGAATCTCACGCCCAGCTGACCAAGCTCCAGACCTAGGGATATCTCCCTCACGTGAATCTAGTCCCTGTTTAGGCGGGATTAACTTCCATCAACGGCGAAGCCCTGGCGGAAAACTTCCCCAATACTACCGAGGGGGAGCGAGTGTGCTTCATTTCCTTCCAATTAAGAGGTGTTGGATTTCTAATCCACCCTTTCCTATGAGGTCTCCTGGAGTACTATGGCCTCCAACTGAACAATCTCACGCCGGGCTCCATTCTGCACATCGCGGGCTTCATCGCTCTTTGCGAGCTATTCCTATGCTCCGAGGCCCATTTTGAGTTATGGAGGAAACTTTTCTGCCTCATCCCGCACTCCCAAAAGGGATCCGTATTCGCTGTGGGCGGCGCTGAAGTGTGGCGTATAGCCGAAACAGGATACCTGTCCGGCACTCCGAAGAAGGCATCCGAAGAGTGGCCCTGGGAGTGGTTTTATATTGAAGATGTTGTTCTCCCAGATCCGATCAGATGGGGCCTTCCCAAATTTTCTAGCGCTCCGTTAAGGAAACGCCATAGCTGGCGCCCCCAGAGCCTCGAGGAGGAAGACAGTGCAAAGGTCAAAAAGTTAATGAGCAAGATAAAGACACTCGCCCAGTCCGCATTATCGATAATTGAGGTAATGTCAATTTCAATAGCGCGAGGTGTCCAACCACTCCAATCCAGAGGACTCCCCATGTGGCACTACAACAAGGAAGATGACGCATCGCGCTGTGGGCGCAAGGGTCCGGACAACTTTGCCGCCTTGGCCACCATGTTGGCTAATCTTTATAAAGGGGAAAAAGATGAGTTCACTCGCCTTAAGTGCCGAGAGGGCTTTTCCATGTACAGCCCTCCTAGCCGGGTGAGCTTTCAATCCGTAACCTTACTCAATCATCTTCCTGAGTCGTGCCTAGTTAAACTGAACCCAACCATTTTTAACAGGAATGGAGGAAGGTTGCCGCGGGGATCTATAGCCCAGCTCCGCAGCCGGAGGACCATATTCAGGACCTGGATCCCGAATTTGAAGAGGATCCAGATATATTCGTGGAGCTCAAGAAGGGGGTCCTCTAGCAAGCGAGCTACGACGGCATAGAAGTGGCCATTGTAGCCGATTACCCCGGCCTTCTCCCTTCTTCCCACGTAAGTACCCCGGGGGCGTCTTCTCCTAAAGAATTTTCCCATTGCGCCTCATCCACTGCACTGTCTTGTGCTTCAAAGGGGCAGCGCTCGTCTCGCCACCCCGCATCAGGATCGTCCCTTAAGAAAGCAATGCCTACACAGGGCGGGTCTTCGAAAAGAAAGGCGAACGACGATCCTTCCAAGCCCCTACCTTCATCAAAAAGGTACGGTTTGTTAATACGCCCCATGGCAATCATACTGAATTGTGACGTTTTCTGCTATGCCATATTTCAGGAAGAGCATTCACCGGATTGTATCCGGAAACCTCGCCGGACATGCGTCCACCAATCCGACCCCAGACCCTGCCTCCAGGGCTAGAGTTCATACGGTTGCAATGCCGGATTGTCCTCTCTCCAAAGATTCAGATAATGTATCCGTCACCAACTCCGAAGTGGAGAGTGCAATGAACCATCATCGCTGGAGGGTAGCTATGCGCGACCCCAAATTTATCGAAGAGGCATTCAATGCCTTCAGCTCAGCGGATGCATACATCCGAGCTTCTCGGGATGGGCTTGCTGGAGCCACTTACCTGCTTTCAAAGGATATGCGGGTAAGATCGTATTGTGTTGATTTAATAATCACATACCAGTAGCCCCCGAGACATGAAGCAGTTGAAGCAACTGATTTTAAGGAACGTTGTATAATCAGGTACTCACGGAGAAGAACATAATGCTATCTCAGGAGCTGGAAAAGTGTCAGACCCAACTAACTACTGTAACCCCCGAACTGGAGAAGTCCAAGGAGGCACCGACTGGTAATGTCCCCTTCTGTCCGAAAAATATAATCATGTGCCAGTAATGTTTATTCAAATAAACACTATTGTATTTATGATGGTAGGATCATCGGATCAGCTGGAAGAGAAGCTGAAGGCCACGCAGGCGGATAAACAACATGTCGAAAGGCAAGAGGCCGCTGGTCAACGTGTACTAACACGGACCAGGGATGAGAAGAACAAACTGCAGGATGCCAACACCCAGCTAGGCGAAGAGCTGAAAGACGTGCCAGCCCAACTAGCAGACGCCTTGAAGGAGAACAGAAAGCTGAGAGGTGGCATATTCAGTATGCCTTTTAACTTACTTTCGTACAGTTCGCTAATGCGAATCTTAACAAGTTTATTTCTATAGGTGTGCTGACTAGGCGGCCCGAAGAAGAGGTGTATGGATTTCAAGGCGACCTGCTACAAGAGCTGTCTAAGGTGCATGAGCGATCTCAGAAGGCAATGATAAACATCGCTAAGGCTTTATGGCCAGCCGATTCTCCTCCAGGAAGTATGGAGGAACTCGTGAATTTATTAAGGGAGCTCGGTGCCGTTTTGGGCTATGGAAGATATCAGCATGCCGAGAAGGTTCTCGGGAAGCCTGGGCCATGGTGAAAACATGGTACACCGGACTTGATCCAAATCATATGGCACGGGTTGGACATTGAGGATCCGATGGACAGGAAGTTCCGGTCAGCCTGGTGTACGACCAAGTGAATATGGCCGCAAAGTTTTCACAACAGAATTGTAAACTAGAAAACCTGTTAGAGGGTCTAGAGGAAGAAGAAGTTTTTGAGTCCAAGTAGCAATGTGCTTTTATCGATAAACTTGTCTCCAGCCGAATTTGTAAAACGATTGTCATGGCAGACTTTCTGCTTCGACCTCCTAAAACCCTAGGTTTGGAGTGTTTCCGAATACTATACCGTAGGTAAACACCAAAGTATGTTCGGAAACCAGGCAGTCTGGTCATAGTTGCTTGAGGAGTTATGTTATATTACATTTGATTGTAAGAAACATCTTCCAGTAGAATAGTTCCGTTAAGGGTTCCTTTCCCTGGGCCAGCATGCGTTTTTTTGTGCATACCGAAGCTGTGATGCTAAAAATCATAGTACACGTTATAGTCTGGGGGTTTTGTATTGCAACTAGGGTAGTTCGTCTTTTCCTTGCTGGCCAATTATTCCCTTAAGAACGCTAGCTTTCGGCTTCACCCGTCTGAGGTACATGTCCGGATAACTCGGCTGTAACAATCGCAGAGGTGCTCCCTTTATGCCCTAGACGAACAAGCAGGAACGTAGGGCATAAGCATAGGAGCCAGGCAACCCAGCTTGGCAAAAACTTAAGTCATAAAGGTGCATATAATGGCGGAGAAAAGACATATATGAGTAGACGACACACATATATACGGTGAGCTTGATGCTCCAAAAGTAATAATAAGCTTCTTGTGAAAAGAAGCCCCCAGGTATTGTGGGGTATGTACATTTAAGGATGTATACCCCTCAGGTGTGCGGTTTATCTGAACACGGGCAAGAAGTCGTATAAAAACGAGAAAAAAGAAAATAGTGAAATGGAGAAAAGAAGGAACAAGGAAAAAAGGTATATGCGAGGACTTAGGCGTAGAATCTTCGGAGCCTTGCAGCGTTCCATGGGTTTGGCTCCAAGCGATTATCCGAAGCATTGCGAAGGCGGTAGGCTCCTCCAGTGAGAACTTCATCGGACCCTCCCATTTGGGCTTGAGCTTGTCCTTTTTCTTCTCTGGTAGGCGTAGAACGAGTTCACCGACATTGTAAGTCTTTGCCCGTACTTCTCTGCTTTGATATCGTTGAGCCTGCTGTTGGTAGAATGCGGAACGGGCCTTCGCGACATCGCGCTCCTCCTCCAGGCCATCCAAGTCATCCTGCCTATCGAGCTCGGCTTCCCTCTCTTTGTACATGCGCACTCGAGGTGTGTCATGAATAATGTCGCAAGGCAAGACCGCCTCCGCACCATACACCATGAAAAAAGGTGTATACCCGGTCGCGCGATTAGGCGTGGTCCGCAGCCTCCAGAGTACGGAATCGAGTTCCTCAACCCAGTGCTTGTCTAATTCTTGCAGAGATCGCACTAGTCTGGGTTTGATGCCTCTCATTATCATGTCGTTAGCCTGTTCGACCTGACCGTTTGTCTGAGGGTGATGTACGGAGGCGTAATCGAGCTTGATGCCCAAATTGGCGCACCAAGTTTTCACCTCATCGGCTGTAAAGTTAGAGCTATTGTCAGTAATAATACTGTGTAGGACACCATAATGGTGTACTACACCGGATATAAAGTCTATCACCGGTCCGGCTTCAGCCGTTTTAACTGGTTTGGCTTCTATCCACTTAGTGAACATGTTTACCATAACCAATAAGTATTTCTTCTTATGGCTTCCCCCTTTAAGAGGTCCGACCATGTTGAGCCCCCAGACCGCAAGGGGCCAAGTGATGTGGATTGTTCGTAGGGCAGTGGGTGGCATATGGCTTTGATTAGCGAAAAGCTGGCATCCAACGCAGCGCTGTACGTGGTCCTGTGCATCTGCCCAGGCCGTGGGCCAAAAGAAACCCGTACGGAAGGCCTTACTTACAAGGGCACGAGCTGCAGCGTGATGGCCACCAAGACCAGCGTGTATTTCAACCAAGAGTTGTCGTCCCTCTTCTTCGGAGATACATCTTTGAAGGACTCCGGTAGTACTTTTCTTGTATAGTTCTCCATGAACTTTCTAGGCATTTGAGCGTCGAACGATACGACGGACTTCAGTATGATCCTTAGGGAGCTCATTCCTAGTAAGGTAGGTAAGGAAAGGCTCGGTCCACGGGGCAATTATAGCCATGATTTCGTGGGCCGATGGTGTTATTTCGGTGCCCAAGCCCCCGATGATATCGGAACTGTGTTCAGAATCTGGGGGTATGATCGGCTCCGAACCAGTGTTGCCGCTCTCGTCCTGCCACACCACGGATGTCTTGAAGAGCCTTTCCACAAAGGTGTTAGGTGGGACGAGGTCGCGTTTAGCACCCATGCGAGCAAGGACGTCCACGGCTTGATTACTCTCTCAAGCCACGTGATGAAACTCGAGTCCCTCAAACCGAGCTGATATTTTGAGTACGGCATTGCGGTAAGCTGCCATCTTCAGATCTTTTGCATTGAATTCTACGTTTATTTGGGATATTTCGAGGTTTAAATCCCCGCACACCTCGAGGTGTTGTATGCCCATGGAGACAGACATCTGGAGACCATGCAATAGGGCCTCGTATTCAGTTGCATTGTTAGAGTCTGTATACAATATTTGGAGCACATAACGGACTGTGTCTCCTATGGGGAATGTTAAGATGACACCAGCCCCAAGTCTGGCTAGCATTTTAGAGCCATCGAAGTGCATCACCCAGTTGGAATACGTGCCGTACTCTTTAGGGAGTTCGGCCTCTGTCCATTCGGCGACGAAGTCAGCCAACACCTGAGATTTAATGGCTCGGCGTGGTTTGTACGTTATTTCAAATGGTAAGAGCTCAATGGCCCATTTGGCAATCCGACCGGTGGTGTCCAGGTTTTTTATAATATCATTGAGTGGTACTTCTGAAGCCACCGTGGTCGAGCACTCTTGAAAGTAGTGCTGCAACTTGCGGGATGCCATAAAGACCGCATATGCTATCTTCTGATAATGCGGGTATCGAGATTTGGATGGTGTAAGGACCGTCGATACGTAGTATGCTGGTTTTTGGAGTGGGAATTTATGCCCCTCTTCCTCTCATTCGACGACGAGCACCGCACTCACCACCTGGTGAGTTGCAGATATGTAGAGCAACATCGGTTCACCGACGTTTGGTGCGGCTAGGATTGGGTTGCTCGCTAGCAAAGTTTTTATGTCCTCCAGTCCGGCTATTGCAGCGTCCATCCACGCAAAGTGGTCGGTGCGTTGGAGCAGGCGATACAATGGAAATGCCTTTTCCCCTAATCTGGAGATAAAACGGCTCAAAGCTGCTACACACCCGGCTAGTTTTTGGACGTGCTTGAGGTCAGTTGGTATTGCCAATTGTGACAAGGCTCGGATATTGGCTAGGTTTGCTTCAATTCCCCTATTGGATACAATGAACCCGAGCAGTTTGCCAGCGGGAACACCGAAAACACACTTTTCTGGATTGAGCGGTATATCATATGTTCGGAGGTTGTCGAATGTAAGGCGTAAGTCGTCCACCAATGATTCAACATGCTTGGTTTTGATGACTATGTCATCTACATATGCCTCCACAGTCTTGCCGATTTGCTTTTCCAGGCACGTTTCAATCATGCGTTGGTAAGTGGCGCCAGTGTTCTTGGGCCCGAAAGGCATAGTTTTGAAGCAGAAAGGCCCATATGGGGTGATGAATGCCGTTGCGGCCTGGTCGGATTCCTTCATCTTAATTTGATGGTATCCGAAGTATGCATTGAGGAAACACAATGAATCGTGTCCCGCGGTTGCATCAATAATCTGGTAGATGCAAGGTAGTGGATGGGGTCCTTAGGGTAGGCTTTATTAAGGTCTTTGAAATCGACACACATGCGCCAGGATTTATCCTTCTTCGGTACCATGACCAGGTTTGCTAGCCAGTCCGGATGTTTGATCTCTCTGGTAAACCCGGCTTTGAGTAAATCGGCTAGGCTCCTCCCCCATAGCCTGTCGTTTGGGTTTGGAAAATCGCCGCAGCGTTTGCTTGACCGGCTTGTATCCCTTCAGTATATTGAGACTATGTTTGGCCAGTCCGCGTGGGATTCTTGGCATATCAGAAGGGTGCCAGGTGAAGATGTCCCAATTCTCGTGGTTTTTTTAAGCGCGGAATGCTATGTCTGGATCACTGGTGATAGTGATAACTCCGTTGGGCCCGAGCATTTTGAGCTTCATATACCTGTAATGGGGCATAGCTTGAAAGTGTGTGAAAGCGTCTTGCCCCAACAGGGCCTGCTGTTGAAAGGTTCCACATGGAAGAGTAACTCTTCGGACCTATAGTTCTCCGGCGTGACGAATACCACGTCGAGTTTGATTTTCCCTGAGCATCTTGCTTCCCGACTGGGTATAATGCCTCGAAAGGTTGTATTACTCTGCTCAATGCGACTCCTGTCCATTTGCATTTTATTGAGCGTGTCCTCACAGATGAGGTTTAGTCCGCTGCCACTGTCCATTAACACTTTAGTGAGCCGAAATCCATCCACGATTGGGTTTAGGACCAAAGCGGCTGGTTCCTGGACTGAGCGGGACCTTGGTTCGTCATCGGCATTGAAAGTAATCGCCGTATCGTTCCAAGGGTTTATTGCTGTTACTTGGTAGACTTCGGTGAGGTCGCGGAGCGCCCTTTTGCGCCGATTATTTGATGAGAAGGTCTCGAAGACCGTGAATACTTTGAGATCGTCGTCCTCCGAAGAGTACTTCTCTGGGGTAGTGTTGGTGAGGATACCCTCGCCGCTCTTGGCCACTTGCCGGAGTATCCAACATGCCCGTAGGCTGTGTGTTGGTTCGATATTTGGCGTCATGTGTATTTGACACGGCCTATCGAGCCATTCTTCGAAGACAGTTCTATGTCCCATAAAGGGCTTAATTTTCTTGTCCACGGGATGATGATCAGGTGCCTCGCGAGGGTGCATCCATTTTGCCCGCCCGGGAGATGGCTTAAAGGCCTGCGGTTCCCAGCGGGTCGTCTGAGTTTTCCAAGCGCTTTCCATTGTGCAGTACTTCTGTACTATGTGATCCAAATCTGCAAAGTGCAGTATGCGACAGCGGTTGAGGGCATTAAGGATTCCCTCATCCGTATAGTTGTTGCGAAATACTGAGATCGCGTTGTCGTCGCATCAATCTTTTATCTTTTTTAACAAGGAGGAATATGGCCCGAATGTGATGGACTGTCTCCCGAGGCTGCTGCCGCACATACATTAGGCCGCATATGTCTGGAGGACCGAAATTTCTTGGAGAATATTGCTTATGGAGGGTGAGAAAGCTTAAATTCGCACCCTGACCCACAGTGGAATCCAGATTTTGAGGAATTTCCGAGGTTACCAGCCCGGGCTCCAGAGTGTCTTGTGAATTCTCAGGCTTAACGTCCGATTTTGTGTTTGGAGGACGGGGAGTGTCCTCCCGAAGATGGGTATCCGGCTCTCCGGGCTCGGAAATCCAAACGTAGTTTGTTCTCAACGTAGGAGAAGAGTTATGGTCGGCTTGTTCCTCCACAACCGCTACCTGATGGGTGATCGGTGGAGATTTGATTTCTCTGTGATCGGGTTTAAGCCTGATCCGATCATAGTCAGTTGAGACCCCCAGGGCGGTGATGCGATCTACCATCTCGTTCAAAGACAATAGATCTGCCGGATCCATCTTGTCGGAGTATTCTGGGCCGATACGGAGATGGTTTTCGGTGACTTGGGGGATTGCCTTTGGCTTAATGGCCGAACGGGCACCCATGATGAAGCTGCCAAGCCGGAGGGTTTGCCCTAAAACTAGGGCTCCTCTGGAAGTGATACTGTCCTTGAAGACAAGGTGATCCATTGATCCTTCTGTCGACGCCACAGAGGAACTCTTAATGAAAGCACCAATGTCGGTGTCAAAACCGGTAGATCTCGGGTGGGGGGCCCGAACTGTGCGTCTAAGGATCGACGGTAACAGGAGATAGGGACACGGTGTTTACCCAGGTTCGGGCCATCTCGATGGAGGTAATACCTGTTCGCACACGAACACGTCACCTTGTACCCTCGACGCCGGCGGTTATGCACCGCAGCTCACGTCGAAGGAGACCTGCCGGAAGCGCAGTACGCAAGACAATCCGGCGGGCGCTTTTGTACACCCGAAACCCCACACACCTGGGAGGGACCCTGTCAGGGCGCGGCGACGGCTATGGGCTGGCCTAGGTCAGCCTGACCGCCCCTAGGGCCTCGAGGTTCGCCACCCTGCAAAATAAGAACGAACAAAGAACGAGGAAGAAGAATAACAAGAAAGAAGATAAAAGATAAAAAAGTGGTAGATAATTGTTCAATTCTGTGTTGTTGTTCAATCGTCCATCACCTCTTATCTATATAAGAGGCGGATGGACTTCCCGTACAAGAAAAGGACTTGCCTTTCCATCCAAATCATCAAAATCTAACCAAATTCGGACTTCTCACGACCTCCGGCCCGGATGTCCGGCTCTAGGCCCGGATGATCCAGCGAAGCCCAGATTTCTGACAGCAGTCCACTAATCAGGCTGTAACTTTTTCATACGAACTTGTATTAAAATGATTTTTATATAACAATCGACTGCTTCGACGAGACGCAAAACTTTTCTGTTGGACACTTTTCGATTTGATGTCATCTTAAGGGAGTTTCGGGTGTTTTCTAACATCTGTAGCAGAAAAAAACTGTCCGGACGTTTGGACTTCTACCTGGATCATCCGGCCTCCACCCGGATCATCCAGGACTAGACGCAGATCATCCGGCTTCATCACAAACCTTCTGTTGTCATCATGCTGCAATTTCCCGGATGATCCGGACCCCGGCCCGGATAATCCGGCCAAACATTGCTGCAGCGCACGGTTTTGCCTATAACTTTTGCGTACGACCTCGGATGGGGACGATTCATATATCAAAATCGTCCGTTTTGATGAGACGAAGAACTTTGCTGTTGTAACTTTTTCCATATGAGGCCATCTTAATTACGTTTCATGTCATTCTTTAATCTGGTGTCAATACGAGCATCTCTAAGATTGGCATAACTTTTGCATCCGAGCTTCGTTTTGGACGATCTCTATATTTATTTTGATCGGCTTGAAGAGAGTCATCCAGTGGTGACATGAAATCATGAATTTGACGTCATCTTGCTATAGCCTCAACTCACTCTCTGCGATCATGCCATTTTTGAGCGTCAACACATACCCCTGTTTTTCGGCAAAGCTAGCGTGCCGAAAAATAACTTGTACAGTGTTGGTTCTAAGGACGATGTCAACACTCCATCGGCCACTTTGCATGTGCTTAGGGTGATAAATCTATATCGGCCATTATTTGTTTCAATCCTTGATGCAAACTTGGGTGAAACAATCTCAACTTCATTAACAATCCAATGATAAACTTGGGTGAAACATTCTCAAGGTCATCCTCGGAACCATGTTATTCACCCTTTTGCTAAGATTTTGCAGATAATCAACAATAAACTCTCTCCAATCCTTACTTTCTCCTGCATAAAAATTTCATTAGTGTCCGAAGCGGTGGACTTCAGTTCGGCCTTATCTATGTTGATGAGACTAAGCATCGGCTATTAAATGCAATACACCATGATTAACATAGAAGCCGGATGCTTGCTGTGCCAACTCTCTTGAATTGTCATGCCTAGAAATATGAACAATTTTAAAGCAACCCAAGGTAAATTTTTCATCTAGACATACCTCAAGATAAACTATAAGTGATTCGTCAAAACACTGATAACCCTTGCACTACTCATAACGAATCACCGAAAGCCACAATATGTATAGCACATTGTCTTGCTTTCCAATTGAACTAATAACGATGTTAGCATAGTACACCGGCCATGCATTGACATAATCTTAGGACGATAGATAAATATCGACCATTACCACAAGGTCCATGTAGAATTCACCCACCAAAGTATGTATAGCCGAAATAAGCAAATGAAATAGTAATAAAATATTTCGGCCCCTTTGTATTAGCAACAAAAATGCAACTAACCAAATGTATAGTGATTTGGTAATACCCTCTCATGATATAGAAAATTATGTTGCACCCATGGATTAAAATAAATCCATGGAGGGTAATTGATCATACCTAGGGATGAATTCCATGTCAAAGGCATCAATGGCATGGTTGAAGAAAATGGATGATGTGCTAACCGAAGATTATGATGTTGTGATGCACGCCTTTGGCTTAATTTTTTGTTGCCCCCATCCTTTTATTTCTTCAGTTTTATTGTACTTGTTGCAATATAAGCATGCACATCATTTTTGTTTTGATTGGTCCTCTTGGGAACCCATGCCATGTTCTTATTTCTCAACTCTTGTGCACTAAGATTTTGTAATTACTTCTTTTGCCAATATGATAAGCTAAGTGGGCATCTCGACTGTGATTCTGTTACGACCAATGGCAATTATTTTTTGGCCTTGTGCACTCTCAACTTCTTTTCTTCAGATTTGGCACTCTGATTTTTATCAACTGATTGCTTCACTTCTTTGCCTTTTGTAGCCAATTTCAACATTTTAATTGGCTCTTTGTTATTTGAGATCAAATCTGAAGTAGCACACTTAATACCATCTCTTTTCACGCGGTAAACTTGCTTTACCACCTCTTTCTTCTTCCTTGAGCTCTGGACCTATTCCTTGTGATTGAAACGGTCTTTGATGCGTGATTGTTCAAATGTTGATCTTCTTGAAGCTGCATAGTACTGGTGAGATGGTCTAAAATAAGATGGAGAATGTGCACTTGTATCATACCTGTCCAATGATGAATATGGATCTATATGAGCATAGGGAGGCATCCATGGCATTGGCATTGGCGGCCCAAAATAAGGATATGAATATGTTGCATTAAAATTCTCACTTTGCCAATACAATCCTCATATTTGCTCCTTGGGGGTGATCTTGGTTTCTTTGCATGATTGGGCCGATAAGCATTCTTCCCTTCACTCTTCTTTTGATATTTATCCAATAGTTCAGCGAAGGTGATTTTTGATCTCCTACACTTGCACTTTTTTCGGCCTTTGTTTTCTTTTGGTTTGCCTTCATCGATCATTGGATTTGCTTGCTTCCCCCAGTACTTGGCGTCTCCATTGTAGGTTCGATGGAATTCTCACCCTCAAGATTATGTCCATTATGCTATTCAACAACTACTTTATTTGAAAGCTTAATCCCATCACCTGCAGTTTTTACCTTCTCTTTAAATGGATCAGCTTGAAGCAACCAATGCAAAAACTTTCTGCCATCGGGACCAACCGGAATAGACTGGTCATCTCTTGGTTTCTTAACAAATTTCAATCATCCTTTATCAATGGCCGATTTAACTATTTGACGAAACATATTGCAATCCTCAAAACAATGCTTAAACGAATCATGCAACTTACAATACATTTGTCCTTGTATTGATGGCTTGACATGGTGATCAAGAATTCTTATGTAATTATTTTTCAACAACAAATCAAATATCTGATCACACATGCTTGAATTGAAGGTAAACTTTTTATTCTCTAGACGATCTTGTTGTGAGAACGGCTTTGGAGAGCATGATGATTGCATGGCATGAATAATATCGTGCTTTGCTTTTGGATGGCTTCCCAACACCGTGTCACAATTTTCTTCTTGATTCCGTGCATCATAAATTTGAAGATCTTTTTCAACCGAACTTTGTTCGGCTACTTGTTCTTGTCCTTGAAGCTCGTCAATTTCTATGGCACGAAACCCATAAGGCAGGAAGTAGGTTCCATTAACTTCAAAAAAATCAAGCATGACTGCCTTGCTATGCTTTCCATGCCCTTTTTCAATAATGCTTGCCTCTTTGGATTTGACGGACTCAGAATATATACTACTTGATTCGGCTTTTCTAATAACTGAATTTTCTTTTTTACCTGAATCAATAACTTTATCTTTTTGAATTTGCAAGGCTTCTCGCTCTTGTCTAATTTTAGCCCACATCTCAGCTTGGAGAGCTTTGAACCTTTTCATCTCGATTTCCATCCACTCCCCATGAGATTGGCCCCCAATACTTTGAGACTCTTTCGGCAATGAGGTGCCAAAACTTTGCAATTGTTTAGGTGGTACACTGGATGGTACAACACTGGGTGACTGCATCATTTGCACAACTCTAGCTTTTACTGCAGCAAAATCATGAGGCTTCCTACCTTCTATTAGTTCCTGTCGAATGGAGTAGCACAAATCCCAAGAGAATGTAAGCTTGTTCTCGACCACCCAGTCTGGATATGGTTGCCCCGGATGCTTTTAGACTCTTTCGACAATGAGATGTTACCGAAATTCTGTAATTGTGTAGGGGGGACATGATATACCACAGTAGTAGGTGAAGGCATTTGTGCCCCTGCAGAAGTTTCACTTATTCGGCCATGACCATGATGGTGCGGAGCCAAATTATGGACATCAACAGTTACGTATGGTGCCAAAAAATTAGTACCATTAGGTGTAGCATATGATGTTTGAGGGTAATTGGCCAAATAACTAGTAGTAACATGGCCAATTCCCCTATCCACCGGCATGTTTGGATTAACGTACTGCAAGTTATTTGCCAATGAACAAAAACTTGACACACTTTGTTGCATACTATTGGAAGTTCCTACATAGGGTATCTCAACTTGATTAGCCGAACTCATCATGTTATTCATCGGCATATAAATTTGTGGGGTTGCCGATGCATGGGAGTTGGGATACATATGTTGCATGTTGCTAAAATTATATGAAGTAGAATCATGGAGATTTTGTTCATCGGCCCTTGTACATAATTAGATGCATGATTGATAAAGCTAGGGCTAGCCGATACATTATGCTCATTAGATGATCTAGCAACCACATATGCATTATTTGCATCTACATATGTGAATTGGGTATTCATATTACCTTTGTAGATTGCAAACCCAAGATGAGGATCTCTTCGTAGCAAGAACGGGCTGGAGACCGTTCGAAGCTTTGTCCACAGCGGAGTCGCCAAAAAGTGTGTTCGCACACGAACACGTCACCGTGTACCCTCAACGCTGGGGCTGATGCACCGCAGCTCACGTCGAAGGAGACCCGCCGAAAGCGCAGTACGCAAGACAATTCGGCGGTCGCTTTTGTACACCCGAAACCCCACACGCTCGGCAGGGACCCCGTCAGGGCGCGCAGCGGCTATGGGCTGCCCTAGGTCGGCCTAACCGCCCCTAGGGCCTCGAGATTCGCCGCCCTGCAAAAGAAGAACGAACGAAGAACGAGGAAGAAGAAGAACGAGGAAGAATAAGAACAAGGGAGAAGATAAAAGATAAAAAAGTGGTAGATGATTGTTCGATTGTGTGTTGTTGTTCAATCGGTTGTCACCTCTTATCAATATAAGAGGCGGATGAACTTCCCTACAATAAAAATGACTTGCCTTTCCATCCAAATCATCAAAATCTAACCAAATTCGGACTTCTCACGACCTCCGGCCCGGATGTCCGGCACTAGGCCCGGATGATCCAGCCAAGCCCAGATTTCTGACAGCAGTCCACTAATCAGGCTGTAACTTCTTTCATACGAACTTGGATTAAAATAATTTTTATATCAAAATCGACTGCCTCGACAAGACACACAACTTTTCTGTTGAACACTTTTCGATTTGAGGCCATCTTCGCGGAGTTTCGGGCTGTTTTCTAACATCTGCAGCAGAAAAAACTGTCCGGACATACGGACTTCTACCCGGATTGTCCAGCCTCCACCCGGATCATCCGGAACTGGAGCCAGATCATCCGGCTTCATCACAAACCTTCTGTTGTCTTCGTGCTTCAATTTCCCGGATGACCCGGCCAAACATTGTTGCAGTGCACGGTTTTGCCTGTAACTTTTGTATATGACCTCAGATGAGGACGATTCTTATACCAAAATCGTCTGTTTCGACGAGATGAAAAACTTTGCAGTTGTAACTTTTTCCATCCGAGGCTATCTTAATTATCTTTAATGCCATTCTTTAATCTGGTGTCCATACGAGCATCTCTAAGATTGGCATAACTTTTGCATCCGAGCTTCGTTTTGGACCATCTCTATATTTATTTCGATTGGCTTGAAGAGAGACATCCAGTGGTGACATGAAATCATGAATTTGACTTCATCTTGCTACATCCTCAAGTCACACTTTACGATCATGCCATTTTTGAGTGTCAACAATACCCTACTTCATGCTTGATTGACTTTGAAGAGTATAAGAGTTACAAGAGTTGATCTACCTCGAGATCGTAATGGCTAAACCCTAGATTTCTATCCTGTATGATTATGATTACCTCTATGGGCAAAACCCTCCCGTTTATATAGACATGGAAGGGGCCTAGGGTTGTACAGAGTCGGTTTATAGAGGAAGGAATCTTCATATCTGAATGCCAAGCTTGCCTTCCACGCCAAGGAGAGTCCCATCCGGACACGGGGGAAAGCCTTCCATCTTGTATCTTCACAGCCCATGAGTCCGGCCCATGTCACATAGCCCAGATGCCCAAGGACCCCCTAATCCAGGACTCCCTCATACGCCATCACCTTCGACTCTACTGACTAGCTCAAGTGCGCGGCCACTGCCGGCGCCCTCCCAATGCTATGCTCGCCTACCATTAGCAATGTCCTTGTCACCAAGGCACTCATCGATGGCGCCAAGGGCTCAATGTTCTCTCGGTCGAGATGTCGACCGACTCTAGGTGCCCTACGACCAGCTTCAGCCTACCAAACCTTTCTCAGGAGTCACCGATGGCTCCACCAGACCGATAGGGCAGATCCGCCTCCCTGTCACCTTTGGCAAGCGCGACAACTACCGCACTGAGCTCATCAACTTCGACGTCGCCCACATTCGCCTCCCGTATAATGCCATCCTCGGGTATCTGGCCCTGGCCGAGTTCATGGCTGCGACACACCATGGATATAATGCTGTCAAGATGCCAGGGATCTGCGGCGTCATCACGGTTGCCTGCAAGGAGAAGGACGCGGTGTGATCTCTCGAGCGCGCCTACCAGGCCACGACGGTCGAGGACTCGGATGATGAGGGTGCTGTCTACCCTCCTGAGGCTGTCCCCAAGAAGAAGAAGTTGCTCCGTCAAGGACCTCGGGAAAGTGGGGTCTCTGGTGGCCCTGCCTCGGGATCTGCGCCCACTAACGGGGAGCCTCCCCTTCTCGCATAGGAAGGCGCGCTTGGCGCCCCTCTCAGGCTGGGATAGGGGGCTCTTCGGGGGATCTGGTCTGGAGGGCCTCTAACCTGACCAGCGTCACGAGGGAGGCGTTTGGGCACCATGTGGAGGCGTGCTTCAACGCACGCTTTCGCGACGAGAGCGCATGGCGCGAGGCGTCAGACACTCAGGAGTTCCTCACCAAGGTGATTGAGGAGCTTTAGGAAGCAAGAGCCATGTGAGGTGAGCGTTGCCCCGCACCATCCAGCGCAGCTCCCTCCCCCGGCGAGGGCGGCGAGCTGCATGCCTGCGTCAACATCCCAGGGCTTAACACGACCGCGTCTCAGGAGCTCTTCTGACCGTCCCACGTTGGTCGGTGCGAGGGCCCACCTCACAACTACGTTCGCATGCCTTTCGGTCTGCTGCACAGGGCTGCCATGCACCAACGCCACATGCGGGGAGTCCTAGCGGCTCATGAGGCCAGGCACCAGGCGATCCCATCGGAGGTGGCGCCGGATCCTCGCAAGCCTCCTGGACCCCCAAAGCCTCGCGAGGTTCAGGACCCAGGCGACTCATGATGAGCGACTTCTGCAGAAAGCGTCTTTAGCTACTTCAACACTTCTTCAACAACGGTGCCAGGTGACAGTTTTTGGTTTGTTCAATTGGGGGCACCCCTCGGGCTACATTATCCCCAAGCCGCGTGGGTCCGTCCCTGTGGTGTGTATCGTTCTTTGCATCTATCAGAACCGGCTTTACCCTCTTCCATGAGTTGCTTTATGATTATCACATGTCTGTCCGGTGCCTCGTCGCCCTTCGTGACCTCCGCGCATTGCTAACCCGCATCTATTAAAGAAACTCTAAGCATATTTTTTTAGCAAAAGAGGGTTTCCCCTCCGATTTCTATTAAAGAAACCACCACGGAACCAACATGATCAATTAAACCCTAAGCATGATCAATTAAACCATATTATGGCTGTGCCATGGCAGATTTGAAGCTGCAAACCAGAGAAATGATATTTAGCATCCATTATTTGCTTCGAACTAAGAACTAAATTCTAAGAGCTGAAAAGAAAGTAGAGTAACCAAGTTAAGACCCCAGCAAAGAGGACGACGACGCCAATGAAGCGGGAGGACGTGATACAAGGCTATTGGTCTGTCGCCGTGGATGAGAAACGTCCATCTCTAGCAGTGGACGACGCGGTCTTGGTAGGCGCTCCGGCATGGTGGAGGACGGTGGTGATGGGGGTGGCGGACGGAGGCTGGTGTGGGGATGGGGTGTTCTAGCACGGATGGTGTATGAATGGGAAAATGGAGGGAGAGGTACGGGGAACCATGTTTTTGGGACGGGCCTCTCTAAAATATGGGAAAGTTACGAACTTAGCCCCCGTTTAAAATTTGGACGTCTCGTCGGTTGGGGATAGGACGGTAATCTCGCATCTCGCCAATATTTTCCCAGAGCGATTTCGGGCGAGGGGAGGGTGGTTGGCGCCCATGGTTGGCGCCCACGGTGTATGAACGGGGCTGACAGGTAGGGCGGTTGTGTCATGTCTTAGTGAAATTACAAACCTGCCCCTATTGAAAATATTTGCCTACATTGATTTCGGCCGAGTTGAGTTTGTTTTGCCGCCCACCGTGTATGAATGGGGAATGGAGGGAGAAACAAAGGTCTTTCGAACGAGCTTGAATCAAATGAGTTTTGCCACCCATGTTTGACGCCCATCGTGTCGGAATGGGCTCAGAGGCGGTCGTGTCACGTCTAATTGAAGTTACTAACCTACCCCTATTTAGAGCAGTGGAAATCAGGCCGATGGATTGTCCGTGTAATGGGTAGACAGTAATTTCCATCTCCCAAACACTTGGCTTCGGGCAGCCAACGTGGGAGTGGACATTTTGCTGCTTCTTTCAAATTTTGGGACAATAAGCATCCACGTTTACCCTGGCAACTAAATTCGAATCCATTTTGTATTCCTATATTAATCTTTATAAATCATTCTATGTGTTTTTATATATCTTCAAAAGGACGACGAAGATGTATTCCACTGTCATATATGAATATGGTTTACAAATGCCGATACTCAAATTCAAAAACTAGAATCCAGTTTAAGGTGAATTCGAATATTTGGAACACTTCATGTGCAACTCAAATGTCACAGGCAGTATAATGTGTACTCCCATTTAGATATGTACACAAGCGATGTATCAAGATTCAAATACCGAGTCAATCAACCAAGAATGTACGGAACTAACAGACATATAAACACTTATAGAGTATATGGATCAATAATATCAACTAACATACATAAGCCAGGCCGCTGTACTTTTTTTGGCTACAACAGCATCCTTTTTTAGCCAGCATCTTGGCCCTTTCCGATGCGTGCCACTTATGGTCCATCTATACTACTACTATTGCTGAATGCACATTCAGCCCGATTGGCATATTTGTAGGTCTGGCACAGCAATTCAAATGAAATGTCTCCGAGTCTTATCAATTAATACAGACTTGTGCTCAAATAAAATTACAAACCAAAAAACAAAAAAACAATTATTACATGATCTCTAAAACAAATGGTTTGATTGATTACATGAACAGACAACACAAAGATTATTCAACTATGGAAAGAACATTTCACCTATGATTTACCAAGTAGGAATTTAATTTCCTTTTTTCCTTCAGGACCTTAACAATCTGGTCAGTCTCAGCTTGCTTCGTTTTGAAATCCACCAAATATTTAATGGTTGTCTTGAGTACTACTTGTCATTGTGTTGTTTGCTTCCTCAACATGTCAACTTCATCTTTAAGTGGAGAAGCAGAATCTCTGTCTACCACTAGTTTAGCCTCTAGAGCATCAGCAGTTGGCAATTCATAATGCACGATTGGGCCGGTGCCAGTGATGTGGGATGATGCAACGTCCATGGGGACCTCTCTCTTTGATCTTGGGCTAACCTATTTTGCCATTAAAGTTCCGATTGGATTCAGAAAAGTTGAAGTTAGCAAAACATCTCAACTGGGAGTTATAACAGCAAACCAGTTAAACAAACAAGGAATTAAAGAGTTTCAATTGGATGCTGAAAAGTAGTTATTAACATCATTGTAACCCGCTGTTGCAGCAGCAAAGCAGTTAAACAAACAAGTAGATATTGAAGTTAAGGCAAACAGGTAATTCTTAATAGTAAGTATCAAACACATAGATAGGCGCAGTCTACAATATGATTAACAGGCTATGCCATTATGTAATCAGTAGCAAACTAAATTAAGCCCAGCAACGTAATTGAACAATTTTACAATAAGTGGCTAACTAAAATTCCGAGAAGCAGGTAACTGAACTTACGCTAGTTCTTTGTACAGGCACACTGCAACTTCTTTTTCGCTTACAAGGTTGTACGAAGGAGTCCATGGCATCAATTGCTTGGATACACAGTCCCAATACTTCTTTCTTCCCACACTGCATGGGTAAGTCGAATGCTTAATCTGGTAAGATGGTGCGTCCTTGATATGTTATATGAGGACGTGTAGTCAGACTAGTTGTAGCCAAGCACATCACACTGGCTTTTACTGTATATTTCATGCGATTACTTTTGGCATATCGAGATCTAAGCAATCTACAATAGGATGAAAAGACTGGCATCCTTCACATTATTGGCGAACTCTTCATAGAAACAAGCAATTCAACCATTCTGTGGGTAAATCAAAAGTGCCATGGGAATATTTTTCACTGTCCAATCATACACGCAAAAAGGGGCGACACCACCATAGGGGCTGGTATGGGCGGCCGACTCAGGTGGCTGGAAAGTGTGCACCTAGTTTGAGTCGTCCAGGTTGGCCCATGCTAGTTTTGTTCGTCCCAATGCACGAGCAGGCAATGTAAAAAATTAAGAAAAATGTTTCAATTTGGATGGGCATATAACATAAGTGCAAGGCAGGCCCTATAGCAGGCTCGCGGCCCAAACGAGCGCCTCCGATATCGATCGAAAGCAGGAAAAATCCCAATTCATTCGCTCCAGCCTCTAGTCTGGTTCGCTCCTAACCTAGCCGCCGCTGGACAGACCGACATAGCACTTCCTTGCGCCCTCGTTGGAGGGCGGTCGTCGGGCTTCAAGCAAACGGAAGGACAAGAAGATGAAGATCCAACCCTGGGTGTAGCCTGCGTGGAAGGCAGCGGCGACAGCATGGGCATGGCATCGAGCTTGCGCAAACAGACAGCCGCAGCTTGCAAGAGTAGCATGCGCAACGAGCAGGTACATCACATCCCTGATTATATCTAATTCAACTCTTCAATTTCTGGCCAATAGTTAAACCTGACGGTGTTGTAAAACTGCTTGTATGTAGGGAATCTATGAGAAAATGAAACCAATTTCTACTTATTTTATAACTCCCCCAATCAATACTGAATTGACTGAATCTGATGTATCTAATCAAGTTTCTGGTGCAAACATACAAGCTCATGTTGTTCTTGAGCCTGAAGTGTCTAATGAACAGACTGCTAATGAAGGATTTGATGCAAACATTTTACATGCTCCTGGTGATGAACATATAGTATCTAATGAGGGATCTAATGCAAGCATTTTTCAAGCTCATTGAAGGATTTAGTGTCTAATGATGATCTACTATGTTGAGAGAGACAGAGATTTGCAGGCATTGATGACAAGCAAATTATAGTGCATTTTCATAGCTTGAGGAAACGTCGAGGCCATCTACCAGAAAGTCCCCGTATCATGACAACATAGCATAAATACTTTTCTAATTTGTTGTTTGAAACTATTGGCATACTTGTGCAGGATAGATATATTGATATGCAGTTTGCGCACTGGTTATACGTGCAATTACACTTCGATATTTTCAGCCAGAGAACGAATAATTCAAGCAGGTACAGACCATGTTTGTAGTCCTTGTACACCATGTTGCATTTTGTGTTTTTTGGTGCTTGCATCATTTAGTGTTTATAATCTGAACTACTTTGGATCATTAGCTCGTTTTGAAAGTGCATGTAGCTTCACATTTCTCAAGTTATGTTGATTTCCGGAGTGCAAGTGCCTTCATATTTTTTAAGTTAAATGTTCGCCCCTGGTAACTTGAATTCATGGATCAGCCACTGCACACAAATCATACACGAATGCCAGTACGAATTAAATGAAATGCAGGGACTTATGCTAGCTCGTTGTACAGGCTCACTGTAGCTCTGCTTACGCTTGGGATGTTCCATGTACAAGTCCATGTTACCACTTGCTTGGATGTGCAGGCCTTGTGCTCCTTGCATCCCCCTCTGCATTTTTGACACGGCGAATGGTTGATCAAATAAGAGGAATCGACCTTGATGTTGTACCGGAGGACAGATACTTACAAGGTTATACGGGTGTGCAGGATGTGTACCAAATCCCGTAGCGCCATCATGTTTCGCTAAAAAATGAATTTGCTTCTTTCAGATGACATCTCCAGAAGAAATAAGAGTTAAAGTCAGAGTTGCATAGGCGTGTAAGCTAAGAGAGCAGTGAAAGGATATCCAAACATCGCCGGAACAGTGCACAAGGGGTGATGTGTGGATACCTAGTTCGGGCCGGCGTTTGGGCATGCTCGCCTAGCTAGAGTGCGGGTCACTTCAGAGCCGTTGAGGGTGATGCGCTGGCATTGGCTGGCCGCGCACGGATGCAAATCTTGAGTAGCAGCAAAACACTATGATGCGGTGGACGAGACCGTTGGTGAAGCCCCAACGTCCTCGGGGGTGGAGGTGCGACGATGTGCTCGGTGAAGTAGCCCCGGTGAGCTGGGAGATGGCGTCGGTGAAGTGCACCTGATGCGGTGGGACTCGGTGTCTGTGAGGCACGTCGGTTGCGGCGGCCGACGTTGTCCGTGGACCACCCGGTGCGGTGGACGAGGGCGTAGATGAGGTAGCTCTAGTGCGGTGGTGAAGCGCGACCGTCGCCTTCGTCGTCGTCGTCCGGCACAGAGGTGGGGAACGGTGGGGAAAGAGACGAGACGAGGGGTGATTCGAGGGTTGGCGGCGAATTAGGGATTTGAGCAAAATCTGGGCACAGAAGGGGACGGTGGAGAAGAGAGATTTTGCAGGGCTGGAATTGGGGCCGCCAGATATTTCAATCCAAAACGTGGAAGCGCGAACTTATATTATCGTCGTCCTTTTTTTGGGGGGGGGAGGGGGGCTGGGTGCTACGCGTCCGTCCGACACACGCGACCACCTCGACAGGACTATGCTTCGGTGCCTTAAGGCACCTGCCTTTGTGTCCATGACATGTGGGTCCAACAGGTGGCTGGCCCGCATGTCAGTGACCCAAAGGAAGTTGCCTTTAAGGCACCGAAGCAGCGTCCACCCCGACATGACCCTGGTCTGCCTGGTGCGCCTACATTTGAGAATGCAAACGAATCTTCTTTCATTTGCAAACGAATTTGTATGTATTACCATGCCCGTGTTTTCCTTGCAATAATTAGTAATTCAAAATGAGATACTCCATCCATTCACTTTTGTAAGTCGTTTCAGACAACTTAAAATGAACTGTTTTGCACATTGTCTGAAATGTCTTCAAGGTCTTATAAAAGTGAACAGAGGGTGTACTATAAATTAATTAATGAGGAGTTATTTGAAGAAAAAAATCGAAACGGTACCAACACTAACATGGATTAGAGTGTGTATCACATAATTAGTTATTTGAATTAGAGTGTGTGTCACGTAGTTAGTTATTTGAATTAGAGTGTGTGTCATGTAGCGATCTCCAATTCTAACGTGGATTTCGCATTTCACTGTATCCACGTTACTTTTTTAATACAAATTCATATGTATATGATGAACACCATGGTAGTGAGAAAACTTTTGGATGCATTCAAACATATGACCTACAAAATAGCACAACAAACTGAGTCAATGTCAACTTTTCGAAACTTAGTATGGCACGAATTCGAAATAATTACCCGTATGCCTGGTCCTCGGTTCAAATCTTACAATGTACACCGAATTGAAACATCGATATTAAGTCGCGTACTATGTACATTCAAATGTTGTTTTTAGCCCCCCCGGCACAAACGCTACATACTTCCTGTATCGGTCAATCTTCCTCTCCTAACCACCTTAGGAAGCTATCGGTTTCCAACACACGTTCATTCTTTCTCTCCATGTTTCGATCTCTAAGTCTCTCAACTACACAACCCCTTTTCCCACTCTGTTACCAAATGTATTTACCTCACACACCCGCCATTGCACCCCATGCCGAGCTCTCTCTCCCCCCTCTCCCTCTCACCCTCTCGCACTAAATACATGCATTCCCTATCTAGCCCCCCAACCTCTTGTGCACACGCACGCATGTTGTATATCTAGGTCACTCCCTCGAGACTGTCTCACTCTTTCTTCCGCATGGCGGGCCACACTCGCTCAATCTCACTCTCTTTATCTGAGTCTTGTTTAACCTTGTTTTCTTTCACACACAAATGATATATCTCCCTGTTCGGGCCTCGATCGACACACTCTATACTCTCTCACGCAGATTGTCTATCTAGGTCAGTCCATCCAAGCCGCCGCCACTCTTTCGACCTCATGGTGGGCCACGCTCACTCAATCTCTCTCTCTCTCTCTTTGTATGTCTCGATTGACCTCGCTCTTTCTCCGACAAAAATGATATATCACCATGTTTGAGCCCAATTCGACCTATTCACATTGTATACTCTCTCACGCACATCATCTATCTAGGTCACTCTCTCCAACCCGTCTCACTCTTTCGATCGCACAACAACCCTATGTGATCGGTTGACCTTGCTTCCTCCCACGCACAAAATATATCTACACGTCTGTGACTGGATCATCTCTCAAGCTCTATCTTACAGCCCTCACCCTTGCCAAAAAGCTCAATCGGACAATATCTCTCCAGAGCATATATATTTGTTCAATGAATGTCGGACCACACTTTGTCTCTCTATCTATATGTCTCTCGATTGACCTCGCTTTCTCACACCGTATCTTCCACGCGATGAAGCTACTACCTCTCCATCCCTCGCAAAGCCGGAGCTATTTACATTGCAAGGGGCACTCCAACCTTGGATTAATTTGTGTAGGCATTTATTCTGGTCGGTTTAGATTATATTTTCGTAGCATTCGGCCCACAACTACTCCAAACACCGTTGCAACCCACGAAACTCCCCTAGTTGATTTCCCTCTGGCTCGATCATCGCTCTCTCGCACGTCCTTTCTCGCCTTCAACGTCGCACCATGGTACTATTGAAAAAACTATGTTGTTCTCTTTAATTATTATAAATAAGCTACAAAACAACACCGATAGTCCACTAGGAATGGAACAAATTTTGACCCACAAATTAAAGTGCTACAAACTACACACCGAGGGGCCCACATGTCATGAAACAAATTTGGACCCTTATAAAAATTAACAAAGAAAGGACGAGGATCAAACATGCGACCGGGCATTCAAGCCGCACGTCAATAGGCAACATACGTAGAATAGCAATGTTTGTTGTACCCCCTTTGTTCACATAATGTTTTTATATTACCACAACCCAATTAATGGATAACCTGTAATATTATTTTTAGTACTATTCGCCTTCTCTTACTGGTGGGTTCCATGTGTGCTCTCTCCCTCCTCCCCTTCTGCGTTTAGACGCATGGGCAAACAGGAAGAACTCGCGGTCGATGTTGCCGTTGACCATATCTGGACGCGTTCACAAGTCATGGCACCAGTTTCATGTACTAGCAGCACTAGTCAGTGTGTATGTGCAATGCACGTTAATTTGGAAGTATATTAAGTGCATGTAGATATTAACTACTAGGATATTATTTGCATGTTGTCATGTGATTAGCACTATTTTTGGCATGAAATTAACTGCACGCTAAACGTGTTGAGCGCTCGACATTGAAGCAGTCTAGGTCATTGGATGACAAGGAATACATGTGGCTTGATGACGTTTTATATTTAATTTGATACGGCTCTAGCAGAACATGCAATCGATCAAACCATACATTTCGTTCAGTCTGACTCCGACTTTAAATTATATGACGATCGATATAAAATAAACAGAAATGATAAACGTTCGGATTTTAAGCATGGCAATCCGAACGTTTTTCATGGAAAATTTAGATTACGCGACGGGGGCGTCTCGCGGTGGTAAGCGGCTCCTCTGCCGTGCTCTGTGTGTCGTCGGGCCACTGACCGACGACGACGGCATCTTGCGCCGTTGTTGGCGTACTCCTGGACGTTGGCCTAGCTTCAAGGAAGGCCAAAATGTTCCGGACTTCAGAGCGAGTCAACTGGAGGGAGGAGGCGACTGGCGTTGGTGCAAGGAAGCGGTCGACGGCGGCCATCCATGCCGCTGAGGGGGGCACTGGCATCCGCATGGGGACAGGTGCTGTCAACGGCGTGGCAGAGACATTCGTGTGCACATGCACCGGCACGGGCGCGCACGTCAGTGCACGCGCAGGCGCATGCGTTGGTAGGTGCACGGGCACCGGCACGGGCGTGCGCGTCAGTGCACGCGGAGGCGCATGCGCTGGCAGGTGCACGGGCGTGTGAAAGTCGACGGGGACCTCGTGGAACCCCGTGGGATCAAGCTCGATGTGCGGGTCCAAGCCCATCAATGCCACGAGGATGGGCGCTGGCGCAGTCGGGGCGACGGGAGCCGGAACGGGAGCGGGGCCAGGCGCGGCATCTTCCCGCAAGGCCAGTTCAACCTCATCCCAAAGCGCCTTATGTTCTTGAGACTCCGGCTGGGTGTCTTCCTCAGGAAATTGGAACACTAAGGGCAGACCATCGTGATGCGGCATGGCGTACGTTTAGGTCAGGCTAGTTGGAGGTAGACGACAGGAGAATCAGAGAGGAAGAGAGAGGATTGTAGCGATACCGGGTAGTGCGGGGTTGATTTTAAACTGCGGCGCTGGCGACATTAAAAGTGGGAGCAGTTGGGACGACGGTGGGCGGCGGAGCCTGGTCAAAGGGCTCGCCTCCCAGTGAGCCTGCACAGTGGTCTGCTCGCACGCCTCCCTAAAAGCCGGCGCAGCGGTCTGCTCGCACGCCTCCCGTCGACTCACACGCTTGCTTGGACGGCACCTGCCGATGAGAAGCGGGGACTTGTGGCGGCACGTAAACGCCCACGATTTCAATAGTGAAAGCATTCGCCTTAACGTGACAGGTCTTTGTTCCAAAATACCTTGGCTCTTCATTTGTCCAACTTGTCATAAGCAGCTTGTCTCAAATTGAAGAAAAAACTTACGAAGTAATATTTGTGCCATATCACGTGACCATGCTTAGTTTCAAGAATTTATGCTCACTTTTTGGATTTTCTGAAATTTAAGATCCAGGATTCAAAACAATATCATAACCTGCATCATGCAATAAATTTTCAAGCCGTACATCTGTCATGTTGTATTTCTTAAGAAAGGATTTGGTCAAACATTTTGCTTAGTTAGACTTCAGACAAGTTATATATGCAGAGTAAAAGGATAATCCCTCCGTACCAGTGCATTGCCTGGTATATTAACTCAAGTACTAGGCACGAACAAACGGGCTCAATTTTGTGCTCATCCTGGTGTAGTAGTAGTAGTAGTAGTAGTAGTAGTAGTAGTAGTAGTAGTACTAGGCAATGCAGTTGACGGGTGACCTTGACGAGCGGCGACCGAGGGAATTGAACTATGCTCGGCACGGTAGGTAACATTGTCTAGTTACTAAAGCATCCCTCTGTTGTTCATTGGTAGTAATTATGGACCGGGGACATGAGGGGAATTTCCTAGGGCTGGAATTCTGGCCGCTGGATATTTTGACTTGAAACGCTGAGGCTCGATTGGTTGGGGTTGCCTAATGTGCGTACCACGCATGCCACAGAAGGACACGAGCCCGGTTTTTTTTAGGATCAACACGAGCCAAGGTCTGGCTGGTACGCCGTTGGGTCCTACCATTCGAGAATACGAAAGGAACCTTTTAAATTGCCGAACAAATCTATGTGTATTACAATACCCATATTTTCCTTGCAAATACTAATCTCAACGTGGTAATTGATTTATGACGAGTTGTTGAATTAGAGTGAGTTTGTGATATAGTGATCTCAACGTGGATTTCACATTTCATGGTATCCCTAGTAAGTTTTCCAATGCAAATTCAAATTTAAAAGATGAACAATATGGAGGTGAGAAAACTTTGTATGTATCAAGCATATGACCACACACACACACACAGAGACACACACGCATGAACACAACAACAATCCAATAAGTATAGTGCATCTATTTTTCCAAACCATGCATGTATGACACGAATTCAAAAATACTCCTTCTATTCCAAAATATTAGTCTTTTAGAGAGTTCAATAAGTGACTACATACGGAGTAAAATGAGTGAATCTAGACTCTAAAATATGTCTATATACATCCGTATGTGCCAGTCCATTTGAAGCCTCTAAAAAGACTAATATTTAGGAACGAAGGGAGTAAAAGTAAGACAACCATGGTCCTCATTTCAATATTTAAAATGAACATGAAACTGAAACATGAATATTAAGTCTAGTACTATAGTACATGCAAATGTTGTGTTTAGGCGGAGCTATGATTGTCGGGGGTCAACCCCTCGACCTTAGATAAAATTGTGGAGCTCTGTTTAGGGTTGTTTAGATTATATTTGTCCCCACCCTCCCAACCACCGATTGGTTGTGCACCCCCCATCCCTCCTCCTCGGGAGAATATCATGTGCCCACATACCTTAGATGCTATATGCCGATACGAGTTGCTTGGAGCTTGTAGATCTGAGATATAGCAGCTCACATGATGTGTCTTAATATTTTTGCAGGAAACCTTGATGAGTTTGAGAATTGCACACAATTTGTACAAAAACTACTTAGATGCCCTTTGATCCCATATCCAACAACCTCGAAGCTGGTATCACCGTAGCTTCTAAGATGAAGGAGGACATCATATTCTCCTGTATGTAAGAATATCATGTGCTACCACACCTTAGATGCTTTGGTGATACAAGCTCTTCGGAGGTGTTGGATTTGTGACCCAACACCTCCTCGGTGGTTCGAATGGTTTTTTTGTAGAAAAGCCCCAAAATAGTTCGGCCACTGCTTACAAGCACAAAGACTGCTTAGATGCCATTGGATCTCAGATCAAATGACCTCCAAGCTCGTATCACCGTAGCATCCAAGCTGTGATAGCACCTTATGTTTTCTCGCACGGGAGAGTATGAGGTGCTCCCGCACAGTAGATTCTATGGTGATACGAGTTCACTGAGATCTAACGGCCCACAGTAGGAGGTTTGAATGTTTTTGCAATATACGGTTGATAGAGTTTGGGAAATGCGCAGAAAGTACAAGTACTACGCATGTCCCATCTGATCACTGATCATACGACCTAGATGCTCATATCACCATAGCGGGTAATTAAGCTACGGGGAGCACCTAATATGAGCACCGGGGAGCCGTTGGATCGAAGATGCAGCGGCACACACGAGGCCTGAATATTTTATTTGCAAAAAAACCTTTGGAGAGTTTGGAAATTGCACATAATTACAAAGACTACTATCACCATAGTATCTCACTTCCAACGGTGTAAAAACTCGTATATCACCATAGTATCTAAGCTGCGGGGTGGATGTGATATTCTATGCCGCTGTCATTTTTTGTTCGTAAACTTGCAAAAAACGTGTAACTTGTGCCGTTACTTGTCTAACCGTGCAAAGTGTTTGTTCAAAAAAACCATCCTACACTGAAATATCGGAACAACACACGGGGTCCCACTTGTCATTAATCAAATTTGGACCTAAAACTAACAAATCTGAAAGACGAGATTCGAACTGGCAACCTGGACTACAAAGCGTAAGTCGATAGCCTGAAAAAACGAACGGTTGTTGGCTTTGTCCCATAAGTTGATTTTATACAGTACCCGCGTTGAGTAGAGTAGAGGGAGTGCCTCGTCAACACGTGCATGACCGTTGTCTCACTTACTGGTGGGTCCCAGGTCTGCGATCTCAATCTCTCTTCTCTCCATCGTCTAACCTTTGCATGGTCACACACGAAGAGCGGTGCTAGCTTGCCATGGTGTTATTACAACTAAAAAAAGCTTGGAAAATAGAAGAATCGCCTAGAACAAGAGATGTTGTGGCTGGTCGAGACGGAGCTAACCACATCTATCCTCCATGCCACGTTTGCATGATGAAGTTGTGTGGCTAGTGGGGTGTTTTCGACCGACTGGCTGGGTCCCGAGGTCGAACCATAGGTACTACGTCTGATACGGTATATTTTTACACGCACATTTTTCCTCCGTGCCGAGACGTGGCACACCCTACCGCGCGGTTTCGGGGTCCTCCCGGGTGGTGCACGCATATATTCTTCCTGACGTGGGAGGCCCTACCACGCGTTTTCTAGGTCCTCCTCGGTCGTAGCGCCGAAGCAAGTAAATGAGTCATCAAATCACGAAAGACCACCTTTCCCGCCGAGTACATCAGTGAAGCACGGTGGCTAGCTAGTTGGGCTAGTTCGACCGATTAGCTAGGCCGCCACCACATTTGTTTTTCACTCCTTTTTTTATCTACTTGTCGGCAGGTAAATTTAAATATCCACCGCGGCGTTGCTCTGGTGTTTGGGTGCGGCAGGATTTTTAATTTTTTGATTGACGGGAGCAGGCGTGGCAGGATTTTTATTTTTTTGATTGACGGGAGCAGGCGCGGCAGCAATTAGTCAGGATGACTCCGCCTGTAAAAACCCACTGCTCCCTAATGTGAGAAGTCGTCGACTGGTGTTTTACCATGGTGAAAAGCAAAAGATTCCCCGCTCCCTCCGCCTTCCCATAGATTGCATTGCCTTTCAGCCGTTTCGCCCCCTTTGCTTCCTG
This sequence comes from Triticum urartu, assembly GCF_056163025.1. NCBI lineage: Eukaryota > Viridiplantae > Streptophyta > Magnoliopsida > Poales > Poaceae > Triticum > Triticum urartu. The sequence continues at coordinate 450,166,078 of NC_141877.1, forward strand.
TCGCCATTGCTTCTACCTGGTGCCATGGCGGCGCAGCAGATCACAGAGTCCGAGGTGAGGCACCTGACACTAGCTCCCGTCGACCGGGAGTGGGCTCTGCAGGCGGTTGCACCCTGCATCCCCAACGTCGTGCGCCTCGAGAAGCAGAGGGACTTCGTTGGTGTTTAGGCGCCCTCTGCATGGGCGTGTTCATGTCTCGGCGCAACATGACCGTTGGATCAAACTCAGGCGGTGCAGATCAGTCACTGTAGCACAAAGCGTGTGGGTGTGTTTGGTTGCATTCTCATCTCAATATAGTTGTTTCCTCTTCGTGTATTTTTGTCAACCTACTAGTGTGGACTCATGCACCCTTCATGCACCTTGCCAAACACCCAAAAGTGGGTCGAGAAGGGAACTTTTGCTCCCATCCCATGCACCCTTCATACACCCTGCCTAACACTATTCGTGATTCATATGGTTCATGTTTCATGGAGTACTGTAGCACCGTACTCTCCGTGCGTTGTGGACCTAGTTCTGTTAACATTGATCTCCCCGTTCATTCTTGACCGGACAGTCAAAAAAGCGATACTATGTTACATATAGGAGTAGTTGGCATGCGCACAACATCATTTGTTATCGTCATATCTTACTACACTAGCAACAAGATTGTGTAGTACTGACGTATGAACCACTGCACATGCCTAGTAGTAGGAGCACTGTGTATGTTCAAGTGGCTACCGTGTTTCGCACTCCTCCGTCGTAAGAGTGGAAACGCTTGATGTAATCATTTTTTCTTCAGAAAAACAGTGGACATGCTCTACCGTGCGGATCCTCCTCCAGCCATGCACTAAATTACTCACTTTCGCTGACGTGTGGGACAGCCAGCACCTGGGTCCACCAGCCATGCACTAAATTACTCCGTAGTAGAGTGACTGTAGACTACCCCGATCGAACCGCCGCAGTAATGCCCAATGAGCCATCAAATCACAAAACCCCCTCCTTTCCAGCAGTAAGTTGGACAAACGAAGCAACCATCATTTCACTCTTCTCTCTCAGCTTCCTCTCTTGAAGAAAGCCCCCACTCGCTTCGCTTCTCCCTCATCTCGTTCCTCCTTTCACTCTTCTCTCTCAGCTTCCTCTCTTGAAGAAAGCCCCCACTCGCTTCGCTTCTCCCTCATCTCGTTCCTCCTTTCACTCTTCTCTCTCAGCTTCCTCTCTTGGATGGACGCCGGAGCACCGGCTGACGTGATATCTATGGCTCTGGCCAAAACCGTCGAGGCTCATGGTACGAAGAAGCGCAAGCACCCCGCCGAGACTACCGCAGACAAGCTCAAAGCCATTGCCCTGTCCAAGCCCCCCTCTCCGGGATCCCTCATTAAGCAAGTCCAAGTAATGTCTCTTGTTGACGATCTTTTTCTCGATCTTGATCGTGTTTTTTCATCTAACACGCAGTACTAGTACTGGTAGTACAACTTTTTGGGTGATCTTGCATGTGATTTTAGTGTGCCAAATGACGGTTCTAAATTCCTCTTTTAACCAAAACATGTGAGAGGTTGACACTGATTTCTTATAGATTACTTTCAACTACTCCCTCTGTCCCAAATTTCTTGTCTTAGATTTGTCTAGATACGGATGTATCTAATACTAAAATGTGACTTGATACATCCGTATCTAGACAAATCTAAGACAAGAATTTTGGGACGGAGGGAGTACTTTATGAACATCAATGCTACCTTTTAAGAGGGTATATTTGCCTCAGTAACTTGTGTTATGGATATTGCATGTAATCCCTCTGCTCTCATGCCTTTGAAGACATGTTCTAGTGTCTTTGTTCACTCATTTCTGTGCGTATATGTAATCATATATGGAGTATAATATCAAAAATCATCTTATATTTCTGAACGGAGGTAGTAATAAAATATGGTTTCTGTTTGAATTAGAACCAAGTTTGCGGTGGAGATGAAGTTCTCAAAGTCATGCCGTGTGAACTGGAAGACCTGATGATGAGTTCTACTGCTGAACTACCCAGCTGTTGTGTCCTTGTCGCCACGTGTCCTGAACTAGTGTTTTCCTGTAGCATTGTTGTCAGGCGTGTTCTCGAGGCTGTACTTGACCACAAGAGTTTCCTGGCTGTGCCTTCAATTACGAAGGGTGTGGTTCTTGTAAAGCTTCCCAACAAATCTGATGCGGCCTGTCTTCATCGTCATGTTTATGAGTGGAAAGACCACTCTGTTAGCTTCTCCAAGGTTGACAAGATGGTGATGGTGCATGTAGACATCTCACACGAAGTCCATGGCCTAGTCAGTGATGCGGGGTTCATCCTGTAGGTCGGTGGCAAGAAATAGTCTGCAGAGTTTAGTTAGTGCAACTTTGCTTGTCTGTAGTAAGTACTATTGCTCAGTACTTGATTTGTGTTTGTGAACCCTGTATTGTTTATTAGTACTGCCGCGTTTCGTGTGTGGTCAGTCCTGAGAACGGTCTATGTTAATGTCTGTCCACTCAATTCAGTCTGTATATTTTAAAGTATCCAGATCATATTTTTTGTGAGGACGGTTTATCAATTATGGTTACACTCCAATATCTATATGCATTGCAGGGTTTATCACACCCACCAGGATTTCCAGTCCCATGGATGTTCGGTCCGTACGATTTGTCACGACCTTTGGACTGTCCTGCTTGTGGGAGTAGGCGGGGCCCCTGCATGCCACACGTAGTTGGACGATCAATCTTCTGTTTAGTACTTCAACATAGTGATTTCCTGATAAGGATTCACTCGTGTCACATCTTATTGATTTACTATCTAAATCTTATTGATTTAATGTCATGTTTTCTTTCTTTTCCTGCAACTTAACGATGCAGGTTTTGCCATGTGACATTCTTCACAGAATAAACCGTTTGGTTTGCTCTACGATGGCTATTTTTGCAGGTTTCACTTCTTATGTCGTGTCAGTAACGAAGGCACTGTCCATCACTTATATTACTGGAAAAAAATGGATCAGTCGGTTGTCTGAGTACAAGCTGAATCCCTATGATGAACTGTAGTTTGGTTTAACAAAAACGCCACAATTAGTCCTTCTCACGTTTAAAAGAAATGAAGAAAAAATTGGAACACGGTCACGGATCCTATTCAAGTTAGAAAGCTAATCATAGCAGACCAGACACGATCGCCGCTGTCTCACATAGATCGAGCGCCGGCAGTTGCTCTAGCACTGAGAGCGGCAGCAGCTCAGTCTGATCCAGCTGAGGATTGGGCACCGACCGCGTCAGCGGATCAGTCTGATCTACCGGAGGATCGGGCATCAACACCGGCACCTGCTCCGACAGCGGCACCAGCTCTACAAGGAGCACCATCTCCGGCAGCAGCAGCGGCTTCGGCACCTGCACCAACACTTGCACTTGCATCTGCTCCGGCCCGTGTAGTTGCACCGGCAACAGACTAGGCTACAGTTCGCACTTCATATACCAAAGTCCTTACAAAAACCAACATGTCCACCTTCTTGGTAAGCATTAGCCGCCCAAGTGCTTCGTTCTTTTTTCTTTCCATGTTGTTTCACATGATTCACTGTGTTGATCTAACTATTTTGGTATGTCTTCTTGTTTGCAAACAGAGAATTCCTAGAGCAACGAGGGAGTCGTTCAACAATCCGGGCGACCGCGGCCAAGTTTCTCTTACCATGCGCAGCCTTGGTGTGAATGAACTTGCTCAATATACCGTAAGTACAAAGGATGGTCGCATGATGATTGATGCTAAAGGATGGTCAAGGTTCAAATCTAAATCATATCTTGCGGTAGGGGATGATGTCAAAATCGAACTTTCTCGGCAAGGAGAGCTGGTCCAAATCAACTTTGAAATTCTTCAGTAGCAGCACACAACTGCCGAACTGATCTGTCCTCCGAGAGATTTTGATGTAATAATCTGGCATGGTGAAACAAGTGTCCTATGTGTATAAGTAGTACGATAGTATTATTTATCACATGGTATATCGTTGATAGAATTGCAACTCTGATTGCTGGTTAGGAACTGTCGTTCGATTTCATTCCAACAGCTGCCGTGCTTTATTCAATTTTGTGTATTCGCCTTGCGACAGCATCTAAAACCAGCGCTGTACCGATCGCTTGCAATATGAAAAGCGCCGAGGTAGAACACATGGGCCCCCAAACATGCAGGGTCGGCCTGTGGCCCAAAGTCTAGAACCGTGAGCCTATCTAAGTATTATATTCTCAGCTGAACCCCCATAAAAAAGCAAAACCCCCATAATGCTCGTGCGTTGCAGAGGGAGTATATTTCTCGGTAAGGTGAGCCTGTGATATAAAAGATTCGTATATTTATTTACAGAGGGAGTATCTCTCTATCAAAAAATATATTTATGTGTAACTAGTTACTCCTGTCTTTCTACTTCCTTTCACTGATATGTGGGGCAACCGGCAACGGGGTCCACGTGTCATATGCACAAATTAGAGTGCACAACTTCTCGGTAGACACACCCCGGTCATAGTGCCGCAGTAATGCCCAATGAGCCGTCAAATCACAACCCCCCCTTTCCGGCTTTAGCACTAAGCTGGACGGACAAAGCGACAATATTTCACTTGGCCTGAATCCCCTTCTCCCTCGTCAGCTTGTTCAGAGAAAACCCCCTCTCGGCGATTGCATAGGGTTTTATCATGGAGAACCAGGTACGAATTCTTCATCCATCCCCGATAAATCCAAGTCCCTTGGTCGCGGGTAATGTTAAGATGGCAGCCCCCGCCGTTGATGCATTTTTCTTCCTACTGAATCTAATGTGTTTCATTTGCAGTGCCCAAAGTGCGAGTACCCTACAGGTTTCTGCGCCCTCGGCGAGACGCCACACTTGTTCCTTCTCATCCTAACACAGCATTTTGAAACATGCACAGTATGTTCCTGGAATCCTCTTTTCTATCCGGGAGGGTGGGGTTTTCTTGAACATGCTATGTTCTCATATTATTTTTCCTGCAGTGTATTATTTGCTCTGCCAGAACACATGTACTCAAGATGCTCGACCTTGCCATAACTGAATACACTAGTTTAATGTCACAGTGAAGACAAACCATGGATATAATTTCCGAGTTGGGTTCATGAACCAAGAAGATCGCTGCTTTTTTATGGCCGAACTTGGATAAACTTCCTCAAGTGTTCGGACTGAAAGTTGGCGCACGAATGTTGATGGAAATAGCAGAACCTGGTCTCATCTTCACTGCGATCTTTCACCCCGACGTCGTTCCAATTGTTCATCCATGTTAGTTTTGTATCTGGTTCTTGCTTGTTGCCTCGATTACTTCTTAATCCACCTATTCTGTCTAACTAATCACAATTTAACTTTAGAAGTAGCAACGAATCTCTCACGAAGATGCTACTTCTAACTAATATTTTCTTATAATTGGTGGCACGTGTAGGTTTTTTTAGAGTTAAGTAGTCTGCTCGTTTGTTACTCTGTAATAACTCGGCTGTTACTAATGGCACTGAAGTTGACTGGATCGACATCCACAAGTTCCTACACTTTATTGATCGTCTTGAGGTCCTTGTGGGGCGTTTCAATGGTGGAAGGCCACGTGGGATATGTGTTCCACTGCTGCACTCGTTGAACCGGTCCAACTGTGTTGAGAAACTTATGGTACGAGCTGTTTTCTGTTATATATGTTGTTCATAAACTATTGCTTATACACAGTTTTACAGCTGCGATCTTCTTGAAACAGGAACTGCCGAGTTCTATTGTTCCTATACAGATGCCTGATCATGGTCGGGTCAGACTTGCGCTTGGTCACAACATGATGTTTATGTCGACCTACTCAATTCCCCTTGGAGGTGAAAAGATACTTATTCATGGGTGGTCTCAAATAATGAAGGCCCGTCCATCTTGGAGAATAGGACAGAAGATTATGTTCATGCTTTTCCATGTCTCTAAAGCGAATATCCTGTTTATTGACCACGTTGCGAGATGAAGCCGCTTTCAGAAGGTTGTGGATGCGCGGGGTGGCGCCTGGGCCTTGTCCTGGGGCTTGGCGGCCTCACCCTTGGTTAACTGTAGGCAAAGTAGCACTGTTCGAGGCGTGCTTTGTACGGTTGAACCTGTATAAGTACTCATACTGCTTTCAACTTTGGTTGTTAAGTGCCCCTGCTGGTCTCAGTTAAGGTTGTTAAGTACTCCTGCTGCTTTTACAGTCTGTTGTGTTTCTTCAGTCCTGTCTTCCTCCAGCCGCCAAAACCAAACCAGCGCCGGCGGGGCCGCCTGCTTCCGCCTCCCACGGCTGGCTGCGCCTCAGCGCACACATCACCACCCCACCGTCTCCTAAATCGTTAACGCCGACGTCCTCCGCGCGCTTTGGTGCGCTTGCCGCGGCGCCGCCCTCTCGCGTTGTCAACATGGTCAACAAACAACAGGAATCGGCAAAAGTACGTGGAGAGGATGATAGTAGGGGCCCACCACGTCAGCGTATGGAAAAATAAAATGCTTCCTCCTAGTGTTTTCCTGACATCTGGGACCCACAACATTGTGAGCGTATATAGTCAATAGACAAGAGAACAGCACAAGGTTGGTTGACACCTGGGAGGTAGCTACTCGAGCAGTATTTTTTTTGTTTGGTACTGTTGAGACGGAGCAGGGTTTGAACTGGGTTGTGGCCCGTCTAGCCCAGGCTTATATTTTATGTTCACCATGTGACCAGCCCAGCTATTTTTTCTTTGTGAAAATGAGCCCAGTTTATTTTTTTTGAAGAATACCCAATCCAGGCCTACTTATTTTTCTACGCCCTGATGGGCTGCAGCTCTTGCAAGACGCCTACAAATCTTGAAAGTAATATGAAATGGGTTGTAAATATAAAAACAGATGACAAATTGGCAATTACTTTATAATTTCTGAATTTTTTCACATTCTCAGTTCCTATTTCACTGGGCATTAACCTAATTTAAATATATCTTCAAAGTACTTTAAATCTGGCTCGACATTTCGGTATTAAAAATAGTTTGGAACCCACAGAAATATGCGAAATTGGCCCTGGCCAACCAAAAAACGACTGCAATAAATTGCATAAGAAGTTGCCATGAGCTATATATAAATTATTAAAAAAAGAGGGAGTGGTCTCACTTGTGGGCCTGTTTAGTTGACCCGTATGCAAGATTTTTATAGTTATTATATACGTCAACAAACGATTCTAGCAGACGTAACCGTTGGATGTCAATCCAACTGCCGTCGTGTTTCTTCAATCTCTGATCTTCTTGCTCCAGCCGCCAAAGCAGCGCCGGCGGGACCGCCTACTCCCGCCTCCCATTGCCGGCTGTGCTGCCGCACAGGCCTCAGCGCCCCCTACTACTCCCACCGCTGGCCAGGGCATCCCTCTACTCACCCACACCCCCTGTTATTCTACGGCGACGGCAGCCTCACACCGTAGCCGAACCAGTGAACCCTCGTACTCCTCTCCGTGCGGGCTTCCACTGCCGCGTCTTCCCCGGCTCCGCGTCGTCCCCTTCCTAGGCCTCGCCGTCGTCCACCGCCATGGTGCTCTCAGCGCGGCGTGGTCAATGTGGTCAACGACCGACTTCCATCGGAAGAGTATTGTACGTGGAGAGGCTGACAGTTGGGTCCACGGCAGCCGCAAGGAAGTGCCTCCTTATTACGCGGAAAATAATTATTCCTCCACCTGACAGCAGGGACCCACCGGACGGGCCACCAGTATTTCACAAAAAAAATGTTTCCCCCTGACTGCTGGGACCCACAGGACGGGCCACCGTATTTCGTGAAAAAACGTTCCCCCGCTGCCAGCTCAGACCCACGGGAAGTGCCTTCTTATTATGCACAAAAAAATGAATACGCCCCTGCTAGCTATGACCCACCTTGGTGGGAGGCTGACTTGTGGGCCTACTAAGTTGACTGGGACGGAGGCCTTTGTCAACTTTATTCAATATATGAATGATTCTATCTCCAGTGACCGTACGATGTACATCCAACGGCCGTAGTGCTTCTTCAACCTCTGGTCTTCTTGCTCCAGCCGCCCAAAGCAGCGCCGGTCATGCAGCCTGCTCTTGCCGACCGTGGCCTGCTGTGATGTCGCGGAGGCCTCACCGCCCCTACTACTCCCACCGCTGGCCAGGCCATCCCTCTACGCACCCACACCCCCTGTTATTCTGCGGCAACGGCAGCCTCACACTGCAGCCGAACGAGTGAACCCTCGTACTCCTCTACGGGTGAGCATCCACTGTCGCGTCTTCCCCGGCTCCGCGTCGTCCCCTTCCTAGGCCTCGCCGTCATCCACCGCCCTGGTGCTCTCGGCACGGCGTGGTCAACGTGGTCAAGTAATGGCTTCCATCGGACGTGGACTGTACGTGGAGAGGCTGACAGCTGGGTCCACGGCCGTAGCAAGGAAGTGCCTCCTTATTACACGCAAAATAATTATTCCTCCACCTGACAGCGGGGACCCACCGGACGGGCCACCGTATTTCGCGAAAAAACGTTTCCCCCTGACTGCTGGGACCCACCAGCTACTTCTTCGCACGCAAGGAAGTGCGTCCGAAAAAAACGATTTGCCCCCCTGACTGCTGGGACCCACCAGCTACATCTTCGCACGCAAGGAAGTGCGTCCGAAAAAAAACAATTCGTCCCTGACTACGGGGACCCACCAGCTACATCTTCGCACGCAAGGAAGTGCATCCGGGCAAAAAAACGATTCCTCCCTTACTGCTGGGACCCAGCAGCTACACCTTCGCACGCAAGGAAGTGCGTCCGGGCAAAAAAAACAAAAACAAAATGATTCGCCCCCTGACTGCTGGGACCCACCAGCTACATCTTTCCAGGCAAGGAAGTGCCTGACAGTCGGGACCCACCTGGTCGAAGCGTACGTAGCATTGTCATTCTAGTCGCGAACATGTACGTACATATATACTGGTCGATGTAGAGGCGTGCACGTGTCGTAGTAGAGGCGCGTACGTGTCATAGTAGAGGCACGCATGTAGCATGTACACGTACGTACAGCGGCCAGGGTGCAAGAAAGAAAATATGGCCACGTACGTACATACGGGCAGGGTCTCGAATGCCTACTCGCGCATACGTATGGCCAGGGCTCGTGTACATGGCTGGGTCGAAACGGAGGAACAACGTTGTCGTCGTGTTCATGGGGATGCAACGGAATGTGTCGTGTTCATGGGGAGGCAACATAATGCGTGGTGTTCATGGGAGGCAACGGAATGCGTTGTGTTCATCGGGAGGCAATAAAACGCGTGGGAGCCAACCGGCTGGGTCAGAACGGAATGCGTGGTCATGTTCATCGGGAGGGCTTGGATGGAACAGGCGATGGAAACGAGGCCTGGCGTACCGCAACACGGAGGAAACGGCCTTGTGTTCGACCGACCACATTCGAAACGGGATCCTGTTCATCGGGAGGGGTCTAGTGTGTACCGCAAAACGGAGGAAACGGACCGCCTACGGTCGAAACGGGGGTCCTGTTGATCGGAAGGGGTGTGGCGTACCGCAAAACAGAGGAAACTGACTTGTGTTGGAGCGCTACGGTCAAAACGGGGGTCCTGTTGATCGGGAGGGGTGTGGCGTACCGCAAAATGGGACTCCACGGGATACTGTTCATCTCCACCGTCGACCTCCTCCAGCCTCCATGGGCTACCGTCGGCCTCCTCCAGCCTCCATGGGCTCCTGTTCATCCAGCCTCCACCGCGCGGTACTCCACCGGCTACTGTTCAACCACCCCTCCACCGTCTACTGTTCATCTAGCCATCCACACCACGGGGTCCTGTTCAACCAACCCTCCAAGGGCACCCCTCCACCGTCTACTGTTCATCCAGCCCTCCACCACACCATGGGGTCCTGTTCATCCAGAGGCAACGCCACCGCTCACTATTCATCCAACCCCCCTCCCCCCCGCAACACTCACTGTTCATCCAATCGATCAGCTTCAGTTAGCAGTAGTAGCGAAGGAATCGCTTGATCGGGTTCAGTTAACAGCCATCGATCAATCGCTCGGGTTCAGTAACGCATGGCCTGCAGTGCAATCGCTCGGGTTCAGTTAGAGCCCAACGCCTCGCTCGGGTTCAGTTAGAGCCAACGCCTCGCACACATGCGTGTACGTGTACGAGAGAAACGCACATCGCTCGGCCCCCAACCTCCCACCGTAACCGGGAACTCCACGAAATTTTCCTCCCCCTCGCTTCTACCACGGTTTTTTCCGTCATGGACGTGTACGAAAGAATGTCATGCAGCTGCGTCTCCGGCCCACCTAGGACGAAAAGCACATTTTCTGTCATGATTTTTTGTCATAGAAGTAGGAGCCCGCCACATCTATGATGATACCAGGTTTTGTCACAATTATCGTCATAGAAGTGTCATATGTATGACAGAAAAAAAATTCGTTCGACCCAAAATGTCACGGATGTGTCTTTTTTTTGTAGTGCTTGTCTATCCCACCATGTCCATCACCCACAAAGGACTTGTCTCACTAGGGTAGATCTTCATGAAGTAGGCGATCTCCTTGCCCGTACAAACTCCTTGGTTCAACTCCACAGTCTTGACGGAGGCTCCCAAGTGACACCTAACCAATCTAGGAGACACCACTCTCTGTGTTGATGATGAACTCCTTGCTCTTGTGCTTCAAATGATAGTCTCCCCAACACTTAGCTCTCTCTCATAGGATTGGATTTTGTGGAAAGAGGGTTTGAGTGGAAAGCAACTTGGGGAAGGCTAGAGATCAAGATTTATGTGGTTGGAATGGAATATCTTGACCTCAACACAAGTGTAGGTGGTTCTCTCTCAGAAAATATGTGTTGGAAGTGTAGGCATGTTCTGATGGCTCTCTCCATGAATGAAGAGTGGGTGGAGGGGTATATATAGCCTCCACACAAAATCTAGCCGTTACACACATGTCACCAAACTCGGTGGGACCTAATCATGAATCTCGGTCAGACCGATTTAGTTCAAAATGTGAACGTTAGGATTTTCGGTGGGACCGATATTATCAACTCGGTAGGACCGATGTGCTAGGGTTATGGTAAAGCCTCATCTCGGTTGGACTGTTTACACAAACTCGGTGGGACCGATTTGGGTAATAAGAAAAACAGAGAGTTGGCCAAGCAAACTCGCTGAGACCGATTGCATATTTCGGTGAGACCGAAATTATTGCAATAGGCAACGGAGAGTTGGCAATCACATCTCAGTGAGACCGAGATCCCATCGGTGTAACCGAATTGACTAGGGTTTCTGGCAGTGGCTATGTCAAGTGAACTCGGTGGCGCCAGATAGGAAATTTCGATGGGTTCGAGTTTGACTTTTGGTTTGGGACATATGTGGATGTGAGAAAGTGGTTGAGGGCTTTGGAGCATATCACTAAGCACTTTGAACAAGCAAGCCATTAAGCAACACCTCATACCCATTTAATAGTATTGGCTTTCCTATGGACTCAATGTGATCTTGGATCACTAAAATAGAAAATGTAGAGTCCTGAGCTTTGAGCTTGAGCCAATCATTTGTCTTCATCATCTTTAAGGGGTTCCACATCCTCTAGTCCACGCCACTCCATGTGTTGAACTTATCTGAAATATACTAGATAAAAACATTAGTCCAACAAGAGATATGTTGACATTAATTACCAAAACCACCCAGGGAGCACTTGTGCTTTCAATCTCCCCCTTTTTGGTAATTGATGACAACATACATCAAAGCTTTAGATAAAGATATACAGAAAAACCAGTAAAGCTTTGGAAAGACATGTAACATGCATAGGCTCCCCCTACATGTATGCAATCATGCAAATATGGAATATAGGAGCATGTGAATGCATAAACATGACATAGTAAGCAATGTGTTACATGTATCTTGGCTCTATGCATCAGAGGAAAAGATGTGAATATAGGAAATGTACCTACATGCACATGAGTCCTTCTTGCAAACAGTATGTACATCAGCAAGAAATCCGCATGCACATGAGTGTGATGCATATACTTACCTTGTGGTCTTGAGTTGGCTTAGGAAGGAATGAACCTGAGTAAACATGGTTAGATAACACAGATACATCTACAAGCCAGAGCAACCAAAAGAAACCACAAGAGTACCAAGACTGGGATGACATGTAGAGAGTGAGTACTGAGTATTGTATTGGATGTAGACATGTCCCCAAAGGAAAAAGATATGCAATGAATTCAATGATTTCCTTCCCTAGCAGTCTTTCTCCCCCTGAATCTTGTATTGGATAATGGGAGAACATAGGGAAACAAAATCAGAGCAAACAGATCATAAATATAAACATAACATAGACATGTCTTCCCCCTCTTAGAGACATGTGACTTCTCTGCGGTTGAACACCAAGCATCTGGGGCCTTTGATGAGATTACCTCTCTCTCCCTTTTTCTCTCTCTCCCCCTTTGAAGAGAATAAGCTTTGATGTGATCTCTCTCCCCCTTTGACATCAATTTCCAAGAAGGGGTCTTCTGGAGTGTGAGTCAAGAGCTTTGGTCCTTGAGTCACAAAGCAAAGCATCATATAGAATGTGATGCTGGTAGAGGACAAGAATCATCTAGTGGAGCTGGAATAAAACTACTGGAACATATGGAAAATTGTCTTCTCTGTAGTGAAATTGGTGATACCGAGTTGTAGTCAAAGCAACAGATCGGTATGACCGAGTTCAACACAGAGAGAACACTTGTCACCTCAGCTCACTAGGCAAATAAGATCTCACAAAGATTTGCAAGGAATTACTGAAGGATTTGCAATGAATTGAATGCAAAAAATGCAGAAATAAACAGATAAAAGAAAATCTAGATGAAGTTTTTTTATAGAGGAAAGGGAATAAATATGCAAAGGACAAATGCAATAGCTGAAGGAAACACTAGAGAACTTCATCTAGAAATGGGCGGTGACAAAGTCACCTATGTTAGAGTATATTGACTAAGGAGTCAAGTGAGAACACTTGATCATAAGTCATACTCATCGTTTAAGCTCAAAATGGGGTTACCATTTGTCGTTTAAGCATTTGATGTATTCACATCTTGTTGAGTTGCTTTGACCTTTGACTTGAGGTAAAGCTTCTCTAAGATGGAATGACATACCTTGGGTGGTGGTGTTGATCTTGATCATGTAGTTGAACTTGCGTGGGGTGCTCAAGGTTGATGTAGCACGAGAATGGTTGGGAGCACCACTTGGAGTTGAGTTCATCTACCTACATAGGTTAGTTTTGCAAGGAAGAGCACTTGTGTATCCAAAATGACAATCATGAAATTTGATACCAAATGAAATTTGATATATAGAATTTGTCAAAGGATATGTTGAAGGGTTTCATGCTTCCTTGTCTTCAACCACCATGGAGTAGAGACTTGGTGATGTAGAGATTGCTCAAGATGTGAGTGAGTTGCAATCTCATGGATTTAGATTCGTCCAAGTACCTACAAGGGTTAGATAGCATGCAAGCGTGCAAATATATCCAAGACATATGATCATCATCATAAGAGAAGTATCAAGGATTAGTCATAGGCTCATGCCTTGCATGTATCCAAATGGAGTTCCTACTCCAAGTTTGAAGCATCAATGATGTTCAATTCACCTCTCAAACAGCAAAAGATTTTCTCATCAAGCGGTTTGGTGAATATATCCGCCAATTGCTTATCAGTACGAACATGTTTAAGATCAATGTACCCTTTAGCAACATGATCTCGAATGAAATGATGACGAACTTCAATATGCTTAGTTCGAGAATGTTGCACGGGATTGTGAGCAATCTTAATAGAACTCTCATTGTCACAAAGTAATGGAACATGTTTCACATTGATCCCATAATCTTTAAGAGTTTGGGTCATCCAAAGTAATTGAGCACAACATGAACTGGCGGCAATGTATTTCGCTTCGGTGGTGGATAAGGATACAGAGTTTTGTTTCTTGGAGGACCAAGATACAAGAGATCTACCAAGAAATTGACAAGTACCGAAAGTGGACTTTCTATCAACCTTGTCTCCGGCATAGACCGAATCAGAATAGCCAACAAGATCAAAAGAGGACCTCTTAGGATACAAAATGCCAAAATTTGGTGTGTGTATTAAGTATCTCACTATCCTTTTCACAGCCTTAAGATGGCATTCTTTGGGGGCCGCTTGATATCGTGCACACATGCACACACTTAGCATGATATCGAGACGGGAGGCACATAGACATAACAATGAACCAATCATAGATCGGTAAACCTTTTGGTCAACCAGTTTGCCATCCTTGGTCCACTAGTAGGCATGGGAGTTTTCATACCTTTGCTTTCTTGCATGTTGAACTTATTGAATAAGTCCTTGGTGTACTTTGTTTGAGAAACAAAGGTGCCTTCCTTAGTTTACTTGATTTGCAAACCAAGAAAGAACTTGAGTTCACTCATCATAGACATCTCAAACTTCTCTGACATTAGCTTCCCAAACTTTTCGCTAAAATGAGGGTTAGTCGAACCAAATATGATATCATCAACATAAATTTGGCATACAAATAATTCACCATTAACCTTTTAGTAATAAGAGTAGAATCTATTTTTCCAATCTCAAAGCCTTTCTCAATAAGGAACTTGGTCAAGCATTTATACCACGCTCTAGGAGCTTGTTTAAGACCATAAAGGGCTTTGTGAAGTTTGTAAATGTGATCGGGTTTCTTAGGATTGACAAAGCCAGGAGGTTGTTTAACATAAACTTCCTCCTCAATTTCACCATTTAGAAAAGCACTTTTAATGTCCATTTGGTATAAAGTGATATCACGGTGATTAGCATAGGCAAGCAAGATGCAGATGGACTCAAGTCTAGCTACTGGGGCATATGTATCACCGTAGTCCATACCTTCGACTTGAGTGTAGCCTTGGGCGACGAGACGAGCTTTGTTGCAGACGACTTGACCATCTTCGTCTTGCTTGTTGCGAAACACCCATTTGGTACCAATGATGTTGTGGTTGTTGTCGGGCTTCTCGACCAATGTCCACACTTGATTTCTCTCGAAGTTGTGTAGCTCTTCATGCATGGCGTTTATCCAATCTGGATCTTCCAATGCTTCTTCAACCTTCATAGGTTCAATGCTAGAGATGAATGAATAATGTTCAGAAAAATTAGCCAAACAAGTTTTAGAGCGAGTGATTCTCCCGGTTTGAATATCATTGAATATTTGTTCGACGGGATGATCTCTTGAGACTCTTGCTCAAACTCGCGGGAGCTTTTGTTTGGGTCAGTGTGGAACATCTTCTTCATCATCTCGTCCTTCTTCTTGGCCTTCTTCAGTATTGGCGTTGTTGTTCTCCTGTCTTGGTGGAGAAGGAGGTTGATGAGGTTCATCTTGGTGTACTTCCTCGTTGTCTTCATCTTGATGTGTCCCACTTGTGGATGCTTCCGTATCAACTCTTGGTTTACCTTGTCATGAGGTAGAAGCTTCCACTTGGATGGACGAGGTACTCTCCTTTACTTCCGTTGGACGAATCTTGCCAATAGACAAGTCTTGGATTGCTTCTGAAGGATCCTTATCTCCTACATCAATTGGCAATTGCTCTACTTGTGAGCCGTTAGATTCATCAAACTTCAGATCTACCGTCTCTTCAACCTTTCGGGTGAAATTGTTGTAGACACGGTAAGTGTGAGAGTTTGAGCCATAACCAAGTAGGAAACCTTCATGACATCTAGGAGCAAATTTAGAACAACGATGCTTATCAAGAATGTAGCACTTTGAGCCAAATACTCAAAAGTATCCAACTTGGGGATTGTTACTGGTGATAAGTTCGTATGCCGTCTTGCCGAGTAGCTTGTGAAGATACAAGCGATTTGTTGCATGACAAGCTGTCTCAACCGCTTCTGCCCAAAATTTCACCCGAAAGCATCGTTCTCGCCATCTCAATAAGAGTTCGGTTCTTCCTCTAACAACTCCATTTTGTTGAGGCGTGTATGTTGGACATATTACTATTGGACGTAAACCGGCTAGAAGAGGCTGGATTATCCCCATGATGGTTATTTTATTCAGAGCCCATGAAGACAAGGATGGTGGCGCTTTATGAAGGCCCAAGGCCCAAAGGTGGGTTAAGGCCTGTAGACATAAACTGACATTAATATATAACTTGCATTGTAAGATAGAAGGAATAGATACCGAGCCGGACACATTGATGATCTGGCCCTGGGACTCTATAAACCGGTAGGCGTCGACCTATGTATATAAAGGGACGACCCGGTGGCGGTTTAGGGACAACAGACAACAACTCGAGAGCCAGGCAAAGCGGATTCGCTCCCTGGTCATCGAAACCCTAGCAATTCCATCACAACTGGAGTAGGCTTTACCTTCATCGTAAGGGGCCGAACCAGTATAAAACTATCGCGTCCCTTGTCCGCTTTAAACCCCTTTAAGATAACCCGTAGCAATGGCTCCATGACTAAGTCCTTTCACAAGGACATCTGCCGTGACAAAACCACGACAGTTGGTGCCCACCATGGGGCTGTCGCATGATGGTTTCGAGTTCTTGAAGGGCAGTTTCGAAGGACTCAAGGGATACGTTGTAGGCAGGATGACTAAAAGTCGTCGCAGCAAGCTCTACATCGACGACGCAGGATGGGGTCCCGAGGCCAGTTCAATTGAATACGGGTACCGGATCCCCTTTGGTGGAATTCATGTCTTCATCGGAAAGATAGGCGAACTGGGCCCTGAGGCGGACATCTGCACCGACATCATCGAGACGGCTCAGCGTGCAAGCTCAGCCTAGGTTCAGCCCGCCGTAAAGCATGTCTTCGTAGGTGTCATCTGGTGGCGAAACCGTTGTTTGCTCTGATGACGAGTCTTCAACCGGGGAGGCCGAGTCGCTGTACCAGCTGCAGGATAGCCGGATTAGTGGAGGTTCCGATGGCAACAGTATTCCGGACCCCCTCAATCTGCCAAGTCGGGTCGTGGTCTTCTTGGCCGGTACACAACCAGCGCAACTCTCTTCTACCGCCGCGGCAATGATCTCCGGTTCAGGAACAGTGACACCAGCGGGAGTAGGGAGCTCTACGCCGCCTCCGTCTCAGGTTTAGTCCGATCTATTCGACACTTTAGCAATGTTGCTGGCAGCGGAGGTGTACGTGGCAAACCGGGATCAGCACAACGCAGAGATTGCAAAGGTGAAGGATCAGATAACTCAAGCTAAAGCGGACCTGGCAGCAGAAAACACCAGGATGGCTACAGAGTGGGCCGGATTGGAGGCTTAGGCGTACCGGCTTATGCTAGATCAGAGTGCGTCGGATGACGTCATGAGGAGAAGATACCGATCGCGCCTTCCGTCGGTCTTGGAGGCGAGGAATCTCTTTAAAACACCTGGAGCGGGCACCAGCAACCAACCTGTGGTAAACCGGGCGGAGGCACCTGGGACCGGGGCACCGATTCAGCCTCGTGTGATGGATCCGCCTCCTCCGCCTCCTCCGCCTCGT